>NC_053389.1:276574405-276879738 GCF_905171765.1 Bufo bufo
TAGAGCCCCTAGAATCCCTGAGGTGCTGGCAAACCCTGATTGGCAGTCACCAACTTCAGCCGCACCTGTAGTTCCCCCTTTCACCGCCCAGTCTGGAGTTCGGGTTGAGACGGCTCAAATCGGTTCGGCCCTGGGATTTTTTGAGCTGTTCTTGACTGCGGAGCTCTTGGACTTAGTCGTGGCAGAGACCAACCAATATGCCACACAATTTATATCCGCCAACCCGGGAAGCTCTTATGCCCAGTCTTTCCGGTGGAAACCAGTCCAAGTTTCCGAACTTAAAATTTTTCTGGGCCTTCTCCTCAACATGGGTCTAACTAAAAAGCATGAATTGCGGTCATATTGGTCCACGAACCCGATTCATCACATGCCCATGTTCTCTGCTGCTATGTCCAGGACACGATTTGAGACCATCCTGCGTTTCCTGCACTTTAGCGACAACACCACCTCCCGTCCCAGAGGCCACCCAGCTTTTGACCGGCTCCACAAAATTCGGCCCCTCATAGACCATTTCAACCAGAAATTTGCAGATTTGTATACCCCCGAGCAAAACATCTGCGTAGACGAGTCCCTAATACATTTTACCGGGCGCCTTGGCTTCAAACAATACATCCCAAGCAAGCGTGCCCGGTATGGGGTCAAATTGTATAAGCTCTGTGAAAGGGCCACAGGCTATACCCACAAATTTCGGATCTATGAGGGAAAAGATCAGACCCTGGAGCCGGTCGGTTGCCCTGACTACCTGGGGAGCAGTGGGAAGACAGTCTGGGACTTGGTGTCACCCTTATTCGGCAAGGGGTACCATCTTTATGTGGACAATTTTTACACAAGTGTGGCCCTCTTTAGGCATTTGTTTCTAGAACGGATTTGCGCCTGTGGCACCGCGCGAACTAGTCGCGTGGGCTTCCCCCAACGGCTTGTAACCACCCGTCTTGCAAGGGGGGAGAGGGCTGCCTTGTGTAACGAAGAACTGCTCGCGGTGAAATGGAGAGACAAGCGTGACGTTTACATGCTCTCCTCCATTCACGCAGACACGACAATCCAAATTGAAAGGGCAACCCGTGTCATTGAAAAGCCCCTCTCAGTCCACGACTATAATGCGCTCATGGGAGGGGTGGACTTCAATGACCAGATGTTGGCTCCCTATTTAGTTTCCCGCAGAACCAGACGCTGGTATAAGAAGGTGTCTGTATATTTAATTCAATTGGCTGCCTATAATAGTTTTGTTCTCTACAGTAAGGCTGGGAGAACAGGATCCTTCCTCAAATTCCAGGAAGAGATCATCGAGAACCTCATTTATCCGGGAGGTTCCGTGGCCCCATCCACCAGTGTAGTTAGCCGTCTACACGAGCGACATTTCCCCAGTGTCGTTGCTGGTACCTCAACCCAACCGCCACCCCGAAAAAAATGTCGTGTCTGTAGCAGGAGTGGAATAAGGCGTGACACCCGCTATTTCTGTCCTGACTGTCCGGACCACCCTGCCCTATGCTATGGTGAGTGTTTCCGGAAGTACCACACACAGGTACACCTAGCATAGGGATCACATCTCACCAGGACAGGCACACAGGGCTATTAGGGCCCTTTCTCTCACAGCTGCTGCAAACCTCTCCTTTCACCTGGGATAAAGTGCATAACGTACTTCGCCACATCTTTGGGCGATTTGCGCTTTGCACATTGTCCCATGGGGAAGGAGAGGTTTGTTCTATAAAAGTAAAAAAAACTAAACAAAAAAAAAATTACCGGTAAGTAAAAAAGTTAAAAAAGTTAAAAAAAAAGTTAATATGTTCTGTTCTAAAGTTAATAAAGTTATTGCTTTGCGGCCTGGTTTTTTCTTTTTTGTTTTGTTTTTTTTACCTTCCAGGTGGACCAACCGATCGACCAGCTGCAGCACTGATGTGCATTCGGACAGAAGCATTGCGCTGCTGTCAGATTACACGCAAGTCGGTGTATGCGGCGCTGCAAGACGAGATTTCTCCTCTGCAGTAAAAGATATGTTTGCCGAGGCATATGAGCTGAGGAGGTGGCGGTGTTCATATACTTTGGCAAACACTTTGTATATATAAAAAAAAAAATCCCGGCAATAATTTATTCATCCACATCGATTGATGTGAATGGAGAAATCTGGTTTGCCAGGGCATACGAGCTGAAGTGGGTATGGATGTTGGGCGGAGCTCCTATGTCCTGGCAGACGCCTTTCCCCTCCTTTTTCTTTTTTTGGCAGAGATTTTTTCATCCACATTGATCGATGCGAATGAAGAAATCTGTGCCGTTCATTTTTTTCTTTCAGCCCAGAGGCTGAACGGAAAAAAAAAATCTCATTACCCGTATGCTCAATATAAGGAGAATAGCAGAAACTCCTAATGCTGGGCATACATGTAATGATTGCGGAGACCCTCAAATGCCAGGGCAGTACAAACACCCCACAAATAACACCATTTTGGAAAGAAGACACCCCAAGGTATTCGCTGAGGGGCATATTGAGTCCATGAAAGATTGAAATTTTTGTCCCAAGTTAGCGGAAAGGGAGACTTTGTGAGAACAAAATCCAAAAAATCAATTTCCGCTAACTTGTGCCAAAAAATTTTTTTTTCAATGAACTCGCCATGCCCCTCATTGAATACCTTGGGGTGTCTTCTTTCCAAAATGGGGTCACATGTGGGGTATTTATACTGCCCTGGCATTTTAGGGGCCGCAAAGCGTGAGAAGAAGTCTGGTATCCAAATGTCTAAAAATGCCCTCCTAAAAGGAATTTGGGCCCCTTTGCCCACCTAGGCTGCAAAAAAGTGTCACACATCTGGTATCTCTGTATTCAGGAGAAGTTGAGGAATGTGTTTTGGGGTGTCTTTTTACATATACCCATGCTGGGTGAGATAAATATCTTGGTCAAATGCCAACTTTGTATAAAAAAATGGGAAAAGTTGTCTTTTGCCAAGATATTTCTCTCACCCAGCATGGGTATATGTAAAATGACACCACAAAACACATTCCCCACCTTCTCCTGAGTACGGAGATACCAGATGTGTGACACTTTTTTGCAGCCTAGGTGGGCAAAGGGGCCCACATTCCAAAGAGCACCTTTCGGATTTCACAGGTCATTTACCTACTTACCACACATTAGGGCCCCTGGAAAATGCCAGGGCAGTATAACTACCCCACAAGTGACCCCATTTTGGAAAGAAGACACCCCAAGGTATTCCGTGAGGGGCATGGCAAGTTCCTAGAATTTTTTATTTTTTGTCACAAGTTAGTGGAAAATGATGATTTTATTTTTTATTTTTTTTTTCATACAAAGTCTCATATTCCACTAACTTGTGACAAAAAATAAAAACTTCCATGAACTCACTATGCCCATCAGCGAATACCTTGGGGTCTCTTCTTTCCAAAATGGGGTCACTTGTGGGGTAGTTATACTGCCCTGGCATTCTAGGGGCCCAAATTTGTGGTAAGGAGTTTGAAATCAAATTCTGTAAAAAATGACCTGTGAAATCCGAAAGGTGCTCTTTGGAATATGGGCCCCTTTGCCCACCTAGGCTGCAAAAAAGTGTCACACATCTGGTATCTCCGTACTCAGGAGAAGGTGGGGAATGTGTTTTGGGGTGTCATTTTACATATACCCATGCTGGGTGAGAGAAATATCTTGGCAAAAGACAACTTTTCCCATTTTTTTATACAAAGTTGGCATTTGACCAAGATATTTATCTCACCCAGCATGGGTATATGTAAAAAGACACCCCAAAACACATTCCCCACCTTCTCCTGAGTACGGGGATACCAGATGTGTGACACTTTTTTGCAGCCTAGGTGGGCAAAGGGGCCCACATTCCAAAGAGCACCTTTCGGATTTCACAGGTCATTTTTTACTGAATTTGATTTCAAACTCCTTACCACACATTTGGGCCCCTAGAATGCCAGGGCAGTATAACTACCCCACAAGTGACCCCATTTCGGAAAGAAGAGACCCCAAGGTATTCGCTGATGGGCATAGTGAGTTCATGGAAGTTTTTATTTTTTGTCACAAGTTAGTGGAATATGAGACTTTGTATGAAAAAAAAATAAAAAAAAAAATCATCATTTTCCACTAACTTGTGACAAAAAATAAAAACTTCCATGAACTCACTATGCCCATCAGCGAATACCTTGTGGTGTGTTCTTTCCAAAATGGGGTCACTTGTGGGGTAGTTATACTGCCCTGGCATTCTAGGGGCCCAAATGTGTGGTAAGGAGTTTGAAATCAAATTCTGTAAAAAATGACCAGTGAAATCCGAAAGGTGCTCTTTGGAATATGGGCCCCTTTGCCCACCTAGGCTGCAAAAAAGTGTCACACATCTGGTATCTCCGTACTCAGGAGAAGGTGGGGAATGTGTTTTGGGGTGTCATTTTATATATACCCATGCTGGGTGAGAGAAATATCTTGGCAAAAGACAACTTTTCCCATTTTTTTATACAAAGTTGGCATTTGACCAAGATATTTATCTCACCCAGCATGGGTATATGTAAAAAGACACCCCAAAACACATTCCTCAACTTCTCCTGAGTACGGGGATACCAGATGTGTGACACTTTTTTGCAGCCTAGGTGGGCAAAGGGGCCCATATTCCAAAGAGCACCTTTCGTATTTCACAGGTCATTTTTTACCGAATTTGATTTCAAACTCCTTACCACACATTTGGGCCCCTAGAATGCCAGGGCAGTATAACTACCCCACAAGTGACCCCATTTTGGAAATAAGAGACCCCAAGGTATTCGCTGATGGGCATAATGAGTTCATGGAAGGTTTTATTTTTTGTCACAAGTTAGTGGAATATGAGACTTTGTATGAAAAAAAAAAAAAAAAAAATCATCATTTTCCACTAACTTGTGACAAAAAATAAAAAATTCTAGGAACTCGCCATGCCCCTCACGAAATACCTTGGGGTGTCTTCTTTCCAAAATGGGGTCACTTGTGGGGTAGTTATACTGCCCTGGCATTCTAGGGGCCCAAATGTGTGGTAAGGAGTTTGAAATCAAATTCTGTAAAAAATGACCTGTGAAATCCGAAAGGTGCTCTTTGGAATATGGGCCCCTTTGCCCACCTAGGCTGCAAAAAAGTGTCACACATCTGGTATCTCCGTACTCAGGAGAAGGTGGGGAATGTGTTTTGGGGTGTCATTTTATATATACCCATGCTGGGTGAGAGAAATATCTTGGCAAAAGACAACTTTTCCCATTTTTTTATACAAAGTTGGCATTTGACCAAGATATTTATCTCACCCAGCATGGGTATATGTAAAAAGACACCCCAAAACACATTCCTCAACTTCTCCTGAGTACGGGGATACCAGATGTGTGACACTTTTTTGCAGCCTAGGTGGGCAAAGGGGCCCATATTCCAAAGAGCACCTTTCGGATTTCACAGGTCATTTTTTACAGAATTTGATTTCAAACTCGTTACCACACATTTGGGCCCCTAGAATGCCAGGGCAGTATAACTACCCCACAAGTGACCCCGTTTTGGAAAGAAGAGACCCCAAGGTATTCGCTGATGGGCATAGTGAGTTCATAGAACTTTTTATTTTTTGTCACAAGTTAGTGGAATATGAGACTTTGTAAGAAAAGAAAAAAAAAAAAAAAATAAGCATTTTCCGCTAACTTGTGACAAAAAATAAAAAGTTCTATGAACTCACTATGCCCATCAGCGAATACCTTAGGGTGTGTACTTTCCGAAATGGGGTCATTTGTGGGGTGTTTGTACTGTCTGGCCATTGTAGAACCTCAGGAAACATGACAGGTGCTCAGAAAGTCAGAGCTGCTTCAAAAAGCGGAAATTCACATTTTTGTACCATAGTTTGTAAACGCTATAACTTTTACCCAAACCATTTTTTTTTTACCCAAACATTTTTTTTTTATCAAAGACATGTAGAACAATAAATTTAGAGCACAATTTATATATGGATCTCGTTTTTTCTGCAAAATTTGACAACTGAAAGTGAAAAATGTCATTTTTTTGCAAAAAAATTGTTAAATTTCGATTAATAACAAAAAAAGTAAAAATGTCAGCAGCAATGAAATACCACCAAATGAAAGCTCTATTAGTGAGAAGAAAAGGAGGTAAAATTCATTTGGGTGGTAAGTTGCATGACTGAGCAATAAACGGTGAAAGTAGTGTAGGTCAGAAGTGTAAAAAGTGGCCTGGTCTTTCAGGGTGTTTAAGCACTGGGGGCTGAGGTGGTTAAAGGTGTTTTCCGAGACTTTAATACTGATGACCTATCCTCTGTATAGGTCATCAGTATCTGATCAGTCAAGGGCAAACACCCAGGACCTCTACCCAGTGGCATTGGGATCGCCATAGCAACCATAGCAGTGGCTATGGGGCCCTACGCCACTGGGGGCCCCTTCCGTTGATTTATTTATTTTTAATTTACACACACACTACACACAGGCAGCCAGGCCCGAGCCGCGGACCGCCCGCCCACTACACTAGACTAGTGTAGTGGGCGGGACGCGGGCGGTCCGAGGCTCGGGCTTGGCTGGGGAGGAGTCAGGACTGGAGCAGGGTGCACGCAGGGCCGGGCCGACACAGTGGCTGGGGAGGCTCCAGCCAGGCCACTGAGAACTCAGAAGATCCGATAGTATATTCTAACCCCCAGGCTTTCCCATGGTGACGGGGACGCTTGCCTGGGGGTTAGAATATACCATCGGATCTGAGTTTTCACGAGCTCAGTGAGATTGTAAAAACTCAAATCCGATGGTATATTCTAACCCCCAGGCGTTCCCATGGTGACAGGGACGCTTGCCTGGGGGTTAGAATATACAGGGCCACGCCGCTCACAGCAGTATATTTATAAACTAATCAGTAACTACTTTAACTTTAATAATTGCTCATTGCTGAGCTCTTTACTTGGATTTTTTTGATATCTTACTCTGTAGGCTCCTCCGGTAACAGCAGCAGGCGCGTGACGTCAGTGAGTGAGCGCCGCCCCCCGCACTGCCTGCTGTTACCGGAGGAGCTAAGACAGAGTAAGATATCAAAAAAATCCCAGTAAAGAGCTCAGCAATGAGCAATGATTAAAGTTAAAGTAGTTACTGATTAGTTTATAAATATACTGCTGTGAGCGTCGTGGAGGGGGATCTGTGGATGGCACTGTTTAGGGGGGGGATCTGTGGATGGCACTGTTTAGGGGGGATCTGTGGATGGCACTGTTTTGGGGGGGATCTGTGGATGGCACTGTTTAGGGGGATCTGTGGATGGCACTGTTTAGGGGGGATCTGTGGATGGCACTGTTTAGGGGCGATCTGTGGGTGGCACTGTTTAGAGGGGAGATCTGTGGATGGCACTGTTTAGGGGAGGGGGATCTGTGGATGGCACTGTTTAGGGGAGGGGGATCTGTGGATGGCACTGTTTAGGGGGGATCTGTGGATGGCACTGTTTAGGGGGGGATCTGTGGATGGCACTGTTTAGGGGGGATCTGTTGATGGCACTGTTTAGGGGAGGGGGGGATCTGTGGATGGCACTGTTTAGGGGGGATCTGTGGATGGCACTGTTTAGGGGGGGGATCTGTGGATGGCACTGTTTAGTGGGGGTTCTGTGGATGGCACTGTTTAGGGGAGGGGGGATCTGTGGATGGCACGGGGGGGGCCCATACATTTTTTTGCTATGGGGCCCATGCATTTCTAGCTACGCCCCTGCCTCTACCGATGAGCTGTGTGTGAGCGCCACTGGCTTCTCCGTGCTCCGTACAAGGGTCGGCTCTAGGTTCATGTGGGCCCTTGGGCGATAAATCTCAGTGGGCCCCCTTGTGGCATTTTATTACATTTACATGTACCCCTGTGGCTCCCACACAGTATAATGACCCCCAGTGGCCCCTATACAGTATAATGACCACTAGTGGCCCTTCAAACAGTATAATGATCCCCCCCAATGACCCCACACACAGTATAATAACCCCCAGTGGCCCCCCACACAGTATAATGACCCCACAGTGGCCCTCCATTCAGAATAATGACCCTCAGTCACCCCCCCCCCCCCCATTCAGAATAATGACCCCCAGTGGCCCCCATACTGTATGACAGGGGCACTGAGGTCATTATACTGTGTAAGAGGCCCTCTCTAGCTAGCTAGCTAGAACTGAATGGGCCCCACAGCAAATTTTTGTACAACCCCCCCCCCCTCCGCAGCTCTCACAGCTCAGCTTCTCCCTTTGTTATTAACAGGGAGCAGAGCTTAGCATGTTCCACCATAAACCATCCTTTTACCTTTGAGGAGGGTTAGCTGGAGTAACACATGCCTCAGGTCCCATATCAAAGAATACATGTGCACTAGAGAAGCCGAGCCTATGCTCCTATCTGACCTGACCCTAACAGCTGTAAATTCTGTTTCCCTGCTGCAGCAAACGGCCCTGTTCTCCTGTCCTGTTATCAATTCTCACCTCACCCTGAGCTCCACTCAGTCAGAGAGCTCCTGCTGCTTCCTTCTGACCTCTCACCCGGCCTGGGAACGCAGCAAACGATTGTGTCTGGCCATGCCGAGGAGCAAACAAGAAAAGGGACTTGCGGGAGGAGAGTAAGCACGTGGGTTACCCACAATTATTATATAGTAATTACAGGGCAGCCCGGTATTTTACTGCCAGCAGCATGTTAACCCTAGCTTGCGCTGGACATCAGAGAGGGGCGGGCACACCAGGCACTCAGCTGCTAGCTGATTGGAGGAGGTATTGCTGTTGAGTTCCTCCTCACTATCCTAGCTCTCCCTCCTTCCGCCTGCTGTTGTTAGCACAGCGCTAGTGCTGCGCTTAGTGACAACTTAAATAATCAATATATAATAGCACTTGGGCATTTTGGGATGCGATGGGCCTCTCATTGACCTTGGGCCCGGGGCTGCCAACCCAAACACCCCTATCTGCCATTGACAGGGGGCCCCCCCAGGAGCAGTGGGCCCCGGAACTTGCCCGGGTATGCCGGGTGCTAACGCCGGCCCTGCTCTGTACATTGTATAACGACTGTCCTTGGTATCGCAGCTCAGCCCCATTCACTTCTATAGGGCTGAGCTGCACCTAGGCAATGTGACCGAAAAAACGTGTCATCCCACGACCTAGGAAAAGCTGGAGAAAGCCATGGCGCTACTTTGAGCACTGCTGCCTTCACAAAAGAGCTGATCGACGGGGGTGCCGGGTGTTCGATCAGATACTGATGACCTATCCTGAGGATAGATCATCAGTATTAAAGTCTATGACTGTAAGTTTTATAAAGAAAACACAAGCCAGTTTCTACTTAAAAGGTTTATTATATTATGAAAAACATAGTGATTAGGTTGGTCTTTAGGCAATTCTTTTACTGATCCTTGTGAAAGTAACACCACCAGCTTCTGAAATCTGAAAGGAAAAATAGTGCAAGAGATGATTATTATAAAGAGAATATAGGCAAATGTACAGTATCTGTCTCTGTAAATCGATGTCTAGTTGTGGCCTTAAAAATGATATACAAGTAATTTCTGTTCGATTAGACCACAACCATGATCAGTAATTCTAGCTTAGCTGCATTTTCACATGGAGTCTTAGGTAGTCTGAAGTCTACATCATGTGCCAATAGATGCCGAGGCTGCTACTTTTCTCCAATACTTTTCACTGAAGCTCCACTTATTCACAGTGGCCACTATGTACAAACAAGTCTCATCAGAATGTCACTTCATTGAAAACTGACTCTCATAAGGACAGAATAATTATAAATTTCAAGCAACTAGAGTATGTCACCACGGAATTCACCCTAATATCAGGCACAATAGCTTGTGGTGCTAGCGTAGCTGAATGTAATTATAACTTTACTCGGTGATCCGTTGCTTCATTCTGGAGAAAAAGTACTTTTAATCCATGTGCAACTGAGCAGTTAAGTGCACTGAGGGTGGGTCCAAGCCACTCTGTGCACCCTTGCTCCTCCTGCTTCCTCTTTCAGCCCCTCCCTCACTTTATTGATTGGCAGGGCTAGGCAAGATGACTATGCAGGAGCCTGGCCCTTCCAATCAAGAAGGAGAGGGAGGGGCTGAAGGGGGAAGCAGGAGGAGCAAGGGGGTCCACCCTCAGTGCACTTAAGTGCTCATCTGCATATGGATTTTCTCCAGGAGGAAGCAATGGATCACTAAGTAAAGTTATCATTACATTCAGCTGAACTAGCCCTACAATGTAACAATGGTGTAACAGTGAATTTCCTGGAGACAGACTCCCCAAGGGACCTGGAAGACAAGATACACAGTATAAAGGGCATTTTGTGTACATGAAAATGGGAAAATTATCTTAGACTGTATGCATACTGTATTCCAGCCATTCCGTTGGAGGTATATGACTTGAAGATTTCCCTCCAAAGTATGCCATCCCATAAAGGCACACAGTGGCCCATAGACTTCCTATACAGTATAAAAAGGCCATACCAATGTGAAGACACTCTATGGATACGGTTAACATATAGCTGGAAGAGTATATGCCAAATGTACCGTAGGGCTCAGACACAGTGTGCACAGAGCCTTACTTGTATTTCTGTACTTGACTTACGAGCCGAGTCTTTCCGCTCTCCATAAAAGCATTTCTTGCCTTTCCTCCGGCGTTTTATTTCTGCCTAAATACTAATCACTGTGAAAAATGAAAGAATGGACATACTGACCTCTACTAGTTTCCCTCCAACAATCTCGGATGAATGCTTGTATTTGCCAAAGTCAACAACTATCTTCCCTCCATCACGCTGGACAGTCGCCTGTATAAAATGATTCCAGAATTAGTCATATAAAAATATGAAGGTTCAGAAGAAGCCTAGTAATGACAATGTTATGCAGTGAGCAATAAAATATGACACCACCCGTAGGATGTAAAAGGAACTGCATGCAATTAAAGCTTTCTGCTTTATTCACCCTGAAAGTTACAGCTCATTTGAGTTTATGTATTATTATAAGTTAGCCTGTAGTTTTGTTTTATATGACTGAGGGCTCGTTCACACGACCGTATGGCTTTTTCAGTGTTTTGCAGGCCGTTTTTAACGGATCAGTTTTTCCGTTTTTTGTTTCAGTAGTGTTTCCGGTTCCGTTCCGTTTTTCCGTTCCGTTTTTCCGTATGGCATATACATACAGTATACAGTAATTACATAGAAAAAATTGGGCTGAGCATAACATTTTCCATAGATGGTTTTGTAAAAACGGAACGGACACGGAAGACATACGGAGTACATTTCGTATGTGTTCCATTTTTTTTGCGGACCCATTGACTTGAATGGAGCCATGGAACGTGATTTGCGGGCAATAATAGGACATGTTCTATCTTTCAACAGAACGGAAAAATGGAAATACGGAAACGGAATGCATATAGAGTACATTGCGGTTTTTTTGCGGAACCATTGAAATGAATGGTTCCCTATACGGACCGTATACAGAACGCAAAAAACTTTCGTGTGAACGAGCACTAATATGTAGCAGGGAAGTAAAATATAAAAGAGCAGTAAATGTAAACTATGACACCTATAGGCAATGACTGGTACTACCTCATGTTTGTCATTTATTTTTAGCAAAAATGGAGTGTTATATAGTTACTATATGGAGAATTGTGTAGAGAGTAATAAAATCTGACATCACCTGTAGGTTTTTATTATATAATATGAAATGAACCTTGCATATGAAGCACAGATTAAAGCAAACATGTCACTTTGTAAATGCAGTGCAATCTGCAGTCATTATGTTATAGAACAGGAGGAGCTGAGCAGATTGATATATAGGGGGAGATTTATCAATAACCTGCAGCAGTTTTCTGACAGAAAAAAAACGTGTTTGCAACTTTTTGAATGTCATTGCGACAAAGTATTGTCACGAGTGGTGTGGGGCCAGCAGGCCCAGCACATTTATCTTCATTTACACCAGCTTTCTGATGTAAATGAAGATACAAATCTATGGCAGCTCCAAGCCACCATAAATTTCAGTCTGGAACACGGACTGCTGGAGGATGCTCCTAATTCATGAAAAGGCCTGCGCCTAGCAATTTTGCGGAACGGATGCGGGCCTATTCATTTCTATGGAGCCCCAAAATATGCGGACAGCACACCGTGTGATATCTGCATCCCCACTTTCCTCAAAAAAGATAGTAAATGTCCTATTTTTGTCCGCAATTGCAGACTAGAATGGTCATTTCTATCACAGGGTGGACCGTGTGCGTTCTGCAAAATATGGCAAGCACAAGGCCGTTATCCGTGTTTTGAAGATTCGCAAGGGGTTGTCGCATGAATAATTAAATATTCAACATTTTCGAAACCAGCACCTAGATCTGAATACTTTTGTAATTGCATGTAATAAAAATGTATTATAGCCATTGAGTTATTCAATAAAATGTATCTGTATAGCGCCACCTGCTGTTCTTTTCCTTATTTCTCTGTCCAGCTCACTGAGGTTGACATACATGCTCAGTTCCATCCTTCAACTGCCACCAGCTGCAGCAGAAAGGATATGACACCTAGTAAAGGACACGCCCGGTGAGCTGCCAGCTTGAAGTAAATCTAGCAGAGCAATTGGAGCATTGAATGAGGAGGTCTCTGGATCCATGTGATGTACATGGCTGGTTCCAGCTTCGTTAGAGATTGTCATGTACTATGTGATGTCTCATTACAGACATATGACGAGCTCTTTACAGGAAGTGGGAAAAAGCAGAGATATAAATGTATCAGTTACAGGTTTTACTGAATCTTTTCCCACAAAAATATATCTCAATCTGCTCAGCTCCTCCTGCTCTATAACATAGTGCTTTCAGATTGCATTGCATTTAGTGATGACAGGTCCTCTTTAAGCAGGAATTTAAAGAGGACCTTTCATTTATATATTTCTTTATTCAAGATAAATACCTTTACTTGCGGGGTACCACCCTGCCTGTTTTTTTTTTTTAAATATCGCTCCTGCTCCCCGCTGTGCCCCCCTGTATTTTTCCAGCACAGTATGTTAATACTGAGCATCGGTACAGGGAGGAGGAGACGCCAGGGTTTCTCAACGGGCGTCTCCTTCTCCCTGGCTGTGCCGCGATCAAATCATAGCGGAGAGCATCACAGCCAGGGAGAAGGTTTCTGATCAGCTCCCCCTGCTCTATTACATGCCTATCCCTTTATAGGCCTACTCTCTGCTTACCTTAAATTTCTTTCCTCTCAAAGTCTCCATCTCACACTCCTTTCCTACTGTGAAATTGTTAGTCATGGTGTGGCCAGGGAAGATTTGGGACCATGTGAAGTCATCACCATTGTGGACTATTTCAGTGGTGAATTTGAAGTCTTTCCCTTTTTGGGTGGTTTCATCTGGGATGCCTGTGAAGAAAACATGCACAAATTCAGGCCAATGAATGTCTGACTGAATGGTATAGTTTATGGCCTAAGTGCTTTGCACCACTTTATGAGATCCTAAATTTTGGTAAAGATCTTTTGGCCCACACATTACAATGACTGATGTCACTGTCACAATAGTCCTTTTTCAGTCAGTCTAGCAGAGGGTTTATCTGACTGTTCTGCACACTGCCTCTCCACTATAAAACATTTAAAACCTGGATTACCTCATGGCCAGTACAAGGTCATGTGGCAACTTGAGCGTCACATCAAGCCCCCAGTTTACCCCACCCTGCTTGGCTTGACAACTACAGAACTTGTTCACCCAGATTATCATAGGCCCTCAGACCCAATAGGCACTGGAGTCTGCCCAGGTTTGCATGTTGCTAAAGCAGGCCTTGACTTTCCTATTTGCTTAAGGTTCCTTTAAATTGGTCAACTGAGTAGACAATTGTCAGGGAGGAAGTGTTCCTTTCCGACAATCGCCTACTCGTCAGTGGAGGAGACCTCTGAATTTACACGCTGCAATCTTCTCCACAGTATGCAGAGGAGCGATCGCTATGCCATCACTCATTCCCAAACGATGATTTAGGTGCCCACATGAAAGATCTAGTTACCTGATGAAAGAAATCAGCGGCACATTTTGGGCAGATTATTGCTAACGAGTGTTCGCACGAAGGCTTGTTAGATGATAATCTGTCCAAACATTTGGCAGTGTAAAGTGGCCCTTACTGACATCCTTCAGATACCCTGTGCTGCTGTGATCATTTTAAATATTCAATTTAGTCCTTCTAAACATTAGTATAATATGAAACATGTATAATGTTCGGGGGGAAAAACTGCCATAAAACAGGTCAAATTACATGTCAATAGATATTTCCCATTGACGTATCTAAAAATAATATTTGTATAAATTCACATTCTGATGTCAGAAATGGATGACTATACAGAGATGAGCGGCGTTATTAGGTGCTGCTCATCTTCTCATGACGAAGCAGTTGGTTTCTGATGGTTTCTATAGAAAGTTCTCTTTTGCCTACCAATGATTGACTGGCAAGCTTCCCCTCTGTTAAAAAAAGGTTCTGCAGCAGCTGCAGCATGTGCTATACAGATGTGTGTCACAGCTGCTGCAGAGCGTCACAGTACATACCTCAGATGCTGCAGAACTTCATAATACACACCACAGCTCTACCGGACCTACTTTTTGAAAATGAGTTTTACATCAATCAATAGGCAGGAACTGCCCTCATCTACTTCAAAATGAGGTGCTTCAGCATCTGAGGAGTATATTATAATGAATTATGTCCCGCCTACTATAAATTATAAGGTTATTAAGAGTCACCTCAGGCCTGTAGAAATGTACTGTATCTAACTCATCCATCTTATCTTACCAATGGTCTGCATGAAGGCTTCATAGTTCTCCTGGCTGTCAACCTCGTACTTTCCAGTGAAGCTCATGGTTGCTTAGATAGATGAGAATGAATGGGCTAGGAGAAAAGGTGAGGAAAGAAGAGAAGATACTGAAATGAGCCGATTGTGGCCTTTTAAACCATTTTAAACCTGACTCCTCCTTGCTCTAACATTACAATGGCCAGTGTGGTTGGTCCAGCTTGACCAATCTGAGCAGTGCTATGCGGTGATTCAGCAGCCAGGTATCAGTGAACTGTAGGTTAACTCGGGAGTTTATTGCTCTGAAATCCTTCAGGTATTCTCAGATGTGGAAATTTCCTTTTGGTTGTAATGTTTCTCAGTGTCATTTCTCCTTAGGGATTAAAATAATGTATTAGTCAGAAAATGACAAAAAAAATTGTGCAAATCTAACTGAAAATAGAGCTGTCAGAAGGTGCGCCAATAAATCTAAGATTTATTAGATAGCGCCAACATAGTCCACAGCAATGTATAGATTTTGTCCTCACAATCTAAATTCTAAATTAACCTATTTCTATGTTTTTTAGTATGTGGGAGCGAACCCATACAAAGTCCATGCAGAAGTTGGCCTTTGTCAGATTTGAACCCCTGTGGTTATAATTATAAATTTATGAAGAGCTGTATGAGACGTAGGACTGCATGAGTTTTTCTGCACTTTTGCGTTTTTAGTGGTGTTTCTTTGCACCTGCAGTTTTTGGTGCATTGTAGGCTGTAAAGTACCAGCTCCAGATGTTAGCTGAAAGTCTATGGGAAATATAAAATGCAGGGCACACAAGTGTTTGTTTTTTTTGTTACTGGGGCTTTTGATAACTAGGTGCCGGTTTCTGGGTTTCTGTCGTTTTTGAAAAGCGCAGCATGTACACGTTCTTTTCATTTTTTCTTTACAGTGTGGTATGAAGTATGCAATTGTATGATATTCAGTCCTCAGAGCATACATTGACTCTATCATAAAGCATTTATTCATATTTGTCAATATATAAGTCAGGAAAAGACAGGTAATAATATATAATTCCCCCTTCTTATCTCTAATATACACAATCCATGCCTCAAAAATGCATCAAATGTGCTCTAATGCATAACAAATAAAATATAATATTAACATTTTAAAATAAAACACAATAATAGTATTAATATTGGTGATGTCCTGTCCAACAACGAGCCTAGCTGTGGACCCAGCAGCTGGTATAACATTATTATAATAAAGATGTTTTTGAAAAAAATAAGATATTGTATGGATTGTGTGGATTGTATATCTATCTCTCAGTCTTCAGTGCACCAGCAGTTCTTGTGTGTGATTGATGTAAAATATAGTAACTTTGCCATTTTAGCCAACTCATAAATTTAGGTATTCAACTCCACTGTTCTCATTATTTCCGATTCCTTTTATTCCACAACATCATAAGGCCAGTTTCATATTGCTGCTGTTTGCGGTCCGGAAAAAATGTTCCATGTGATGGTTGCATTTCCAGGTTCAACTGTGGCTTGTCTAACCTGAGCTCACAGCTTTATAATAATTTATGATGCTATATTTTCCTGCCCAAAAGTCTACTTTACTATATTCACATGATGCTGTGAGTACCGTACAACAGGTCAATTTTTCCCAGACTGCACATGGCCATCTAAAAGAGGTAGTATTACTATCCAGAAATACGCCTATATTAGACATATTTCTGGGGCAGATTGTGGCGCAAAGTTTACTTGCGTCGCAATCTGTGACATTTCCCCGCTCACACCAGGTGGCGTGGGTGGGGAAGGGGACAGTCCAGCAGGCCCATCACATTCATCATTTTCTACACCTGTTTTCGGCGTAGAAACTGGTCTAGATGAAAGCCAGCAGAGAAGGTGGCTTAAATTAAGACCAGCGCTGGATACGCTGAAGTTATGTAGAGGCCTGGGCCTCTCATATCTATCAAGGAAATCAGGGACTAAACAAAAACAGTCTCTAACAAGGACTTGCGTACCAAATCAAGATCAGATCAAGTGGCTGTTATGAAGTCATTGGAGAGGGAGCACCTAGCTCTGTGTGGTCCCATTCAATTTACTATTAAAGGGGTTGTCCGGGTTCAGAGCTGAACCCGGACATACCCTTATTTTCACCCAGGCAGCCCCCCTGAGGCTAGCATCGGAGCATCTCATGCTCCGATCCGCTCCCTTGCCCTGCGCGATTTAGGTCTCTTTTGTTTTTTAATAACACAATGCCAGGCGGAAACATCCGCCCGGCAGTGTGTTAGGTGACGTCACCGGCTCTGATGGGCGGGCTTTAGAGCTGCTGGAAGCCCCATGGAGAGCCCTGGTACGTCACCGGATCTCCAAAAAATGCCTTTGCCCTGCGCGATTTAGCGCAGGGCAAAGGAGAGCATCGGAGCATGAACTGCTCCGATGCTCAAGTCAGGGGGGGCTGCCGGGGTGAAAATGGAGGTATGTGCGGGTTCAGCTCTGAACCCGGACAACCCCTTTAAGCAAGAACATTTGCAGGAATTCCCTCTACAAAGGAGAGGAATTTACTCATGGGCATGAAAAAGGGTGTGAAAGCGGAAATATAAACCAGGGGCATCTGTCCCGAGTGGTAAAACTCACGCTCATGATGAGAGCCCCTATCCTTAACCCCTTAAGGACTAGGTCCTATTTGACCTTCTGGACTTGGCCATTTTTTGCAAATCTGACCAGTGTCACTTTAAGTGCTAATAACTTTAAAATGCTTTGACTTATCCAGGTGATTCTGAGATTGTTTTTTCGTCACATATTGTACTTCATGACACTGGTAAAATCAAGTAAAAAAAAATCTTTTTTATTTATAAAAAAATACCAAAGTTACCAAAAATTTTTAAAAAATTGCAAATTTCCAAGTTTAAATTTCTCTACTTCTATAATACATAGTAATACCTCCAAAAATAGTTATTACTTTACATTCCCCATATGTCTACTTCATGTTTGGATCATTTTGGGAATGATATTTTATTTTTTGGGGATGTTACAAGGCTTAGAAGTTTAGAAGCAAATCTTGAAATTTTTCAGAAATTTTCAAAAACCCAATTTTTAGGGACCAGTTCAGGTCTGAAGTCACTTTGCGAGGCTTATATAATAGAAACCACCCAAAAATGACCCCATTCTATAAACTACACCCCTCAAGGTATTCAAAACTGATTTTACAAACTTTGTTAACCCTTTAGGTGTTCCACAAGAATTAATGGAAAATAGAGATACAATTTCAAAATTTCCCTTTTTTGGCAGATTTTCCATTTTAATAATTTTTTTCCAGTTACAAAGCAAGGGTTAACAGCCAAACCAAACTCAATATTTATGGCCCTGATTCTGTAGTTTACAGAAACACCCCATATGTGGTTGTAAACTACTGTACAGGCACACGGAAGGGCGCAGAAGGAAAGGAATGCCATACAGTTTTTGGAAGGCAGATTTTGCTGGACTGTTTTTTTTTTACACCATGTCCCATTTGAAGCCCCCCTGATGCACCCCTAGTGTAGAAACTCCATAAAAGTGACCCATCTAAGAAACTACACCCCTTAAGGTATTCAAAACTGATTTTAAAAACGTTGTTAACCCTTTAGGTGTTCCACAAGAATGAATGGAAAATAGAGATACAATTTCTAAATTTCACTTTTTTGGCAGATTTTCCATTTTAATATTTTTTTTACTTTTACAAAGCAAGGGTTAACAGCCAAACAAAACTCAATATTTATGGCCCTGATTCTGTAGTTTACAGAAACACCCCATATGTGGTCGTAAACTACTGTACGGTCACACGGCAGGGCGCAGAAGGAAAGGAATGCCATACGGTTTTTGGAAGGCAGATTTTGCTGGACTGTTTTTTTTTACACCATGTCCCATTTGAAGCCCACCTGATGCACCCCTAGAGTAAAATCTCCAAAAAAGTGGCCTCATTTTAGAAACTATGGGATAGGGTGGCAGTATTGTTGGTACTAGTTTAGGGTATATATGAATTTTAATTGCTCTATATTACACTTTTTGTCAGGCAAGATAACATGAAATAGCTGTTTTGGCACCGTTTTTATTTTTGTTATTTACAACATTCATCTGACAGGTTAGATCATGTGATATTTTTATAGACCAGGTTGTCCCGGATGCGGAACCCCCCCGCGCATTTAGCCGAGGTGCCTGCTCAATGATTTGAGCAGGCACCTTGTTCCGATCACCGCCTGCCGGGCGGCGGTGATCGGAACAACACATGACGTACCGGTACGTCATGGGTCCTTAAGGACTCGGGAACCATGCCGTACCGATACGTCATGGGTCCCTAAGGGGTTAATGCACATCACTGGCATCCATGGCTGCTGGTAGGCAAAATAGGGCCTCAGTAATAGTTTGTGCAGGAACCTCCAATAGATCCTAGAGCAACTGAATAGAAAAAATTATACATGGGACTAGTAATTGGGCTAGGGTGGAGATTCCTATATTCTATTGAGGGAGAGCGTGCTCTGGCCGGTGGCACTGCTCTATCCAACTTGCAAGACTCACGCTCAGACTGAGCGGTCAGTGTCATCACTGTTTGAGTATGGGTACTTAGGAGTGTCTAACTTTCACAATGCATTTCAGATATCCTTCGTCAGGGATGTAGGTCAGCTCTCCTAGTGTGGCATATATAGGCGTCTCCCTCCCTCCTTCCTTGTTTTGTTTTTAACCCTCCATCTGCTGCTTTCCCATGGTATACAATTTTTTTTCTATTCTACTTCACTCAAATGCAAATAGTTCAATTTCAGAATTTAATCCTACTGGTACTAGTGTATTCATGTTAAAAATCCAGCGTGTTTCAGCTTTAGACATTTTTTTTATATAATCTCCTCCCATCTTATCTCCTTTTATTATTTCAAGTCCACTAAACTGCATACCCAAACTCATACTTTCATGCTTCTCCTTGTAGTGCCAGGATAATGGATGGCCCTCATATTTTCTATGAATGTTGTAGATATGTTTCCCTATTCTTTTAGTCAGTGTTCTTTTTGTATGTCCTATATAGATTTTCTTGCATGGGCAGGTTAGTCAATAAATCACTCCCTGGCTATTGCATGTGATATGGTCTCTTATATCTTGTGTAAATGTACCATCTATATTTGTTATTTGTACTATTGCTCCAGACTTTTTAGTGTATTTTAATCTTTTGCACATTGCACATATTGCACATGGAAAAAAAAACTCTTAAAGGTTGTTTTTTTCTAGCAGACGAGGAAGGAGTGAGGGAGACGCCTATATAAGCCACACTAGGAGAGCTGACCTACATCCCTGACAAAGGATAGTGATCTATCCAAAACGCGTTGGAAAAGTTAGACAATCCTAGGTACCCGTACTCAAATAGTGACGTCACTGAGCTCTCAGGCTGAGCGCGAGTCTTACGAGTTGGATAGAGCAGTGCCACCGGTTGGGGCACGCTCTCCCTCAATAGAATATAGGAATCTTTACCCTACCCCAATTAGTAGTGCTCTGCAAAGGGGAACATCAGCAAAGAACAGTGAAGTACAGCAGCATGTCACAAGGTATATATAAAGGTAATATACACTTGATTATACGTTGTAATCTGCCCAGATGCTCCTTACTGCGACACTGGTTAAAGGATAACTGTCATATCTTTATCAAAAAAATCAATTTTAGCATATGTTACTACTGCAGCAGCATTATGCATAAAGCAATCTTTAGTTTCTTCATTTACCACTGCTTTCCCCGAGTATTCCCCTTAGTTACGGCTGTTTTCAATCCTACATTATAAGGATCTTCTCAAGATGGTTCCTCTGCCAGTTCTCTGAGGCCAAAACTGCATTTCCTCAGGTCACATACAAACTTGCTGTAGCCAGCAGCATTCTGCCAGCCATTCAGATTGGATTACTGAGAGACACGCCTCCTCACTCTGAAGCTTAATGCAGGCATGCAGTGTGAAGGACCGCCCTTCGGCATTCAATTCTATTGGTTATTGCCAGTACTTCCCCTGATTACACAGACAGATGTGCGCCAATAATCGTACATCTTTTATTGTGATGAACAATGCAAATCAGACAACTAATAAGCATGTGCTTGTTTATCAGCTGATCAAAGGTATGATTGTATGGGCCAATTATCAAATACGAGCGTTCCTATGAATGCTGCTTCCCAATAACTCGCCTGAAAATCATTCCATATATAAAGAATAAAGCAATAGACAGAAGTCCTAAATTGGGGCGTTTAACAATCTGTAGTATGGCATTGGTCCAGAATGATAATGAGTCCCAGTGGGACAAGTAAGCAACTTACTTTATGGCCTTTTTGGGAAGTACATGTGCACAGATCACTTGATAAGACATAGAATTTTCAACCATATAAACTCAAAGTTCATTCACTCTGACTCTTGTGGGTGATCAAATACAGCCGCTCCTACGTGTCAATTGCCTTTCTAAGAAGTCTTGCTAAAGTCTGACTACTAATATGCGATCATTAAAACTTGGTGTCTGAGAAATGGGTGTTATATTCATAACACACTAACACGAATGAGAGATTTGTACTTACAGTACTGTGCAAAAATTTTGGCCAGGTGTGGAAAAAATACTACAAAGTAAGAATGGTTTCAAAAACAGGAGTGTTAATAGTTTATTTTTAGCAATTAACAAAATCCAAAATGAATACACAAAAGAGAAATCTAAATTACATCAATATTTGGTGTTACCACTAGAGATCAGCGAATCGAAGTTGACAAAGTGGAAAATGATCCGAATTTCAGGAAACATTTGATACGTCCCGAAGTCGAATTTCTAAAATGGCTGCTGCACATGATAGAACATGGAAGTAAGAAGCCCAGGAATAAGGAAGCACCCACAAGGTAATCAGCAGCTAGCCGACCCCTGTGATGTAACAGTCCTATAAATGGTCTCACCCTGCTCGGTCTCTGCCATTTTACAGTGAACTTAGTGCAGGGATAGACTTGACTAGGTACAGGTGCTAGGGACGTGTTTAGGAAAGATTTTATTCATAAAATAAACTATTGAGCCGTTTAGGGAAAGCTTATTCATAGTGTACGGAAAGGATAGGGAGGCATTATCAACACCTGTAGGGAGAGAGCAGGGATCAATAGAAGAGTGTAAATCCTGGGTAATAGGAGCTATTCTATTACACCTTGGTGCACTCATTGGGGTTACTAAAAGTGATCTATTACTACAGATTTTAGGTTGTTTGTATTCTTTAAAACATCAGTAATTTCAGTAATCCTTGTGTCTGGTATTGGGGTGAAACTGAGGTCTGATACAACCAGTTTTGGGGTGTTTTTATTTTCTATATAAGTACATCCATTCTTCCTTGATTCTGTAGTGAAAGTGCGGGTGTTCAAATTCCTTTACACTTAATTTGATGCGTCAATCAGTAATTGTGGAGTTGGTGCGAAATTGCGGCATGACACTATTGCTCTTTTACCCTCGCAGTTCATTTTACAGAACAGTATGTCTGACAGACAGGTGAGGAGGAGAGGATAGGCGGGCAAGTAGAGACAATGAGAGTCGCGTGGGAGCTGGTGTTGCGAGCGGTCAGGCACGTGGCCCTGAGACTGGTGAGGGTGACATCAATGACGTGCAGACAGTAGTATATGATGATGTAGCTAAACACACGTGGGAGCCGGGTGAAGATGGGGCTTCGTCATCATCAGAAGAAGATGGTGGCAGCTTGCACGTGAGGCAGCGGCTGAGACAGCAGGGTGGCAGCAGTGTGAGATCTGTAGCCAAACGTGCCTGGGGTAGACCGCCTGCTACACAGGAGCCTACCTGAATGGAAAGGGAAAGAAGTAGCGGTGCACAGGTACACGGAAACAGCGGTAGCAGGCAGTCAGCATGGAGTGGTCCACTCTGTGACTGGGCCACTGTGTTGACTCCTCATGCGATTTCTCATGCGATTTTGGGGGTTGTTCTTATGACAGATGAGAAGGAAGGCAAAATAAACAGTGACGTGAACACAAACTTACTGCTGACACCTTTTCCCCTATGTCAGGGAGACACTACTTGTATCAGCGTGGAACAGAACAGGTTCTGTAGAAATCTTTGCGGAATCAGCTGATGACGATGTAAAAGGGGTGCGCTCTTTCATGCTACAGTAGGATCTTGGGCCTCTGCACGGTTCTTTATACCTGAGTTCACACTTTAGTTATTTGGTCAGTTTTGGCTCCGTAACTGCTCAAATAAGTGACAATACTGTCACAATACTGTTTCACTACCACAGCAGACTCCCTATACGTGTTTCTGCAATGCACACTGTTCTACACCACTATACAGGCTCTCTGCAGGCAGGATATAGCTGTTTTTTAACGCGATTCATAACAAATAAATTCGGATCTAAATGAATCTTTTTGGGAAATTCAAAGAATCGTCCGAATCAAATTTTTGAAAAATTCACTCATCTCTAGTTACCACCCTTTGCCTTCAGAACAGCATCAGTTCTTCTAGGTAAACTTGCACACAGTTTATGAAGGAACTTGGCAGGGAGATTGTTCTAAACATCTCGGAGAAACTAACTACAGATCTGTGGATGTAGGTTTGCTCAAATCCTTCTGTCTCTTCATGTAATCCCAGACAGACTCAATTAAATCAGGGATACTTGAAGGCCATATTATCACTTCCAGAATTCTTTATTTTTCTTTATGCAGCACGCCAGACCTGCAGGGTATTGCGACAGTGAGGTCACGGTTATGGGCAATCGAGGGTTACTCACTTTTTGGAGGACCCTGGGCAGGCATGCGGCAGTGAGGTAGACACAAGTTCCTCTGGGGCACACTCTGTATGGAGAGACCTGGCCTTATGTTGGGTGAGGTGCCCTGGATGTTGCAGGTGTTTTGAGTGCCTGAGGCAAGGTCCCTTTAAGGATTTATAGAAGTAGTAATAGAGGTACACAGCTGGTATGGTAAACCAAACGTTGCTTTACTTGGAAACAGTCCAACTTTGTACATAATTGACCCTTGTAACAATACTCCACAAGCAGGTTTACTTCACAATATGGCAGGTATAATCTTGCAAGATACTTGGAGGGTATAAAGTTAATGCTTAGCAGATCTATGCTGCACTATCCCCTTCAGCTATTCTAGCTGGCTGGATCCCAAGGCCCGGATGCCTAAATGGTGGCTTTAATACTTGGTAATAAATCCTTCCTCCAGTATTGGCTCTTGCTTTATGTTAAAGTCCCTCGGCTCATAAAGTTACTTATCTGAACTTGTTGTATTGTCCTTACTGTGAGAGATGCTGCAGGTTGCTCCCAGGAGGCACATCTCTTCTACTGGGGTGACTCTACTGAGCTAACTGAGGCTCACTTTATCTACAGGCTGACTACATTACTCTTCTAGTCACCTGGAATGAACTAACTCTCCCCTGTCTGGGCCTACCTATATATACTTAGGGCTCTCTAGCTCCCTCTAACGTCTAGGAGGCTAAACTACACCCTAACAGGCCTGACACCCAGATAACACAGGGAAATGAATTTTAAACATCACATTAATGCAAAAGACATGTTAACCCTTGTGTAGCGCCCACCTTTAACTGGTGGGACACTACATTTACCCTGAATATAGTATTTAATTACACTGACTGTATGTTTAGGGTCATTGTCCTGCTGCAGAATAAATTTGGAGCCAATTTTGAGCCTCTCTGATGGTGTTGCATGATGGATAAGTATCTGCCTGTATTTCTCACCATTGAGGACACCATTAATCCTGACCAAATCTCCAACTCTGTTCTCTGAAATGCAGCCTCAAATTTGCAAGGAACCTCCACCATCCTTAAAGGGCTTCTGTCACCCCACTAAACTCATTTTTTTTTTTTGTGTACTTATAATCCCTATCCTGCCATATTGCCATACATTATGTTATTAATAATTTTCGTTCAGTAGATTTAGCAAAAAACGTACTTTTATGATATGCTAATTACCTTTCTACCAGCAAGTAGGGCGTCTACTTGCTGGTAGCAGCCGCAGAAAACCGCCCCCTCCTTCTGTTGATTGACAGGGCCAGCCGCGATCTCCTCCCCTGGCCAGCCCTGTCAGCAATTTTAAAAAATCGTGCGCCTGTGTTGATTCGGCGCAGGCGCTCTGAGATAAGGAGGCTCGCCTCCTCAGCACTCCCTCAGTGCGCCTGCGCCAATGACGTCTTCTCTTTCAGTGATGTCATCGGCGCAGGCGCACTGAGGGAGTGCTGAGGAGGCGAGCCTCCTTATCTCAGAGCGCCTGCGCCGAATCAACACAGGCGCGCGATTTTTGAAATGCTGACAGGGCTGGCTGGAGGAGGAGATCGCGGCTGGCCCTGTCAATCAACAGAAGGAGGGGGGCGGTTTTCTGCGGCTGCTACCAGCAAGTAGACGCCCTACTTGCTGGTAGAAAGGTAATTAGCATATCATAAAAGTAAGTTTTTTGCTAAATCTACTGAACGAAAATTATTAATACCATAATATATGGCAATATGGCAGGATAGGGATTATAAGTACACAAAAAAAAAAATATGAGTTTAGTGGGGTGACAGAAGCCCTTTAACTGTTGCCTGCAGATACTTATGGTACCACTCTCCAGACCTTCAGTGAACAAACTGCCTTCTATTACAATCAAATATTTCAAATTTTGCATAGTTGAGTCACTTGAACTTCTTTCCACTTAACTAGAGAACAGTAGGGTACGGTGATGCACTAAAAACTGACCCTCTTTTACATAGATCAACATTTTTACCTGATATGATTATTGGGATGACTATAAGGAAGTTTAAGAGTACTAAAGATTGCGTCTTGTCATCAGATATATTTGTTATTGCTTTATAACATGTCAAAATATTTTACCTTTTCATAGTAAGGACAGTGCCTCAAATGTTACTAGTGACACTGGCACAGCTGGTGTTCTATTGTCAGACCAACTTTTCCCCAAATAGTAGTGTTAATTGGACTACTGGCAGTCTATATCCAACTGAAAGGGTATTTCCAATTTTGACTACTTCTTTTTAGAATGAAGCGGCACCAGAAATGATATACTCTGTTTTTTAATCTCCAACATTTGGCTTTTAAAAGATATTTTCTGGGCTCCCAATATTTATGACCTATGCTCAGAATAGGTCAGCCATATCTGATCGTGGGGGTCCAATAACCCACCAATCAGCTGTTCTCTGCAGCCACCAGCACCGGAACTACCAATCTGAAGGGAGCCAGAAACAGGGCTCCATTCAAAGCGTAGTGGCCATACTGGGTAAATACAGTTCAGCTCCTATTCACTTGAGAGTAAAGATAGGTGATCGGTATCTCCAGACCGAAAAACACCTTTAAGTGCTCAGCTATGACCAAGTGTTTGTGAACTGTTTCCACACAGGGGCATCTTCTGTCTTCATATAGTCCTGATGACAATATTTCTTGTCTTGATTTATCAAGAGTTGTCACATGTACAGTAAATGGCATGGATCCTTATCAACATTCATAGCATTGCCCACATATACACTGTCTGTAAGCATTCAATGGGTTAGGTCATAGAGGGAAGGTATGTGTCACCGAGGCTGCTACTCTCAGTGATGTAAATCCTGGAGGTGAATTGCGACCAGTGATGTTAGATCACTGAGTTTGTGGTAGCTGGAGTTTGGGTCTGGGATTTAGGAGTGACTGAAGAGTTTGGGTGGGAAGGTCACTCCCATCCTCCATCTCGGGTGTTACCACATCACACAAGTGGGTAGCTAATTTAAAAGACACACTGCCAGAGTGTAGTGTGTGTTTGTTGGTCTGTGAGAAAGACCTATTGAAACAAACCTCTTGGCAGAGAGGAATCGCTAAGAAAAACCTACAAACTGGTGAGAAGATTGTATCACCGTGTTTTGTTAATTCTATGAACTGTCATTTTTGATTGCGGAAGCAAGCCTGTACCGTTTTTGTTTGCTGTGTGCCCAATAAATCTTCCAAGACAAGGAAATAGGCAGCACTCACCACTGGTTCTTTGCGTCTTTTATTTCATAGTATCAGGTTACAAGCGGCTGGGTAGCAGTTAGCCAAATTCACATACAGCAGCGACGGCCTTTTCGCGCACGAACAATCGCGCTTCCGCAGGCCATTACTTCAGCACGTATCTACGTGCTGACCTCTTATACTAGGCATCCAGTTGTCATAGAAACCATAAACAACCCAGATGCAACAAATATGAGTGTCAATTAAAAACAATGAACAAACGCAACTGCGCTATTACAAAAACACATTCAAATCATTTTGGTCGTTCAGACCTAACTGACCTAGAGCTCCTGTGCGTATAATCCATTTCGCTTCCTTTTGCAAGAGAAGACGATGTCTATCCCCACCTTGAACTGGGTGAGGGATGACCTCCACTCCGGCAAATTGAAGCGCTTGTACACTTCCTCCATGCGCTTCTCTCACATGGTCTGCGACAACCCTTCTCCGTTCTTATGGAGTTAGAGTGCTCTCTGATCCTTTCAAATAAACATCTAATGGTTTTTCCTATATAAAAATGGCCATAATTGCACATCAATAAGTAAATCGCATATGTACTTCTACAGTTTATGAAACTGGTTACTTTTTGAGTTATGGGACCTATCTCTAAAATTTTCTTTTGGGAATTGTACTTACAAAAAGAGCAACTGCCGCATTTGTAGTTGCCCTTAGTTTTTTAACTCCAGTGCTTGTTTTCTATATTCTTCTTCGCTATTGATGCGCCTTAATCTAATAAATTGCCCATACGGCACAGATTTTTTCACGGCATAGGGGTGAAAACTGTTGTGGTGTAGTAGAGAGTTAGTCGCCGTGGGCTTACGAAACCCCTCCGTGACCAATAAACCCTAGGAAAAGAGATTGAGTGGTCTCGTCTCACAACACATGCTACTATTCAAGCTGATTAGGTTGCGACCATTCATTTAGTTGGTGATTTGCTTCCATATAGTGCCACCGAGATAATGCTGAACAGGGCAGCGCTACAGATTTCAGTGGACTTGGAATGGTTTGCAGATTCTTCTCTCTGGGACCTTGGTAGCTATTAGTGCTTTGATGTTCAGAAAACCATAATGCTCAATCATCTCTTGAGGAAATGAAAGAAAACTTTAGTTTTCTGTGAAAATGATGCAAAATTATGATGGTCTAGCATTCACTGCAGCACAAGGCCAGTAAGCAATGGGTCATTCACTTTGTTTTATGAGTTCATGAAATAGTGGTAGATGACAGGGTGAGACAATAAACTTATTTCTGGCAAGTTCAGCTACTGTCTGAGGAAAAATACACTTACCTGTATTAAGCTGTAATACCTACAGCTAATCCTCATGCAGTTAGCCAGATTAACGCTAGGCCACCAGAGATAACAGTTCTGCTGGCATCTTCATGTCAGAACTGCTGACAGAGTCCATTTAAAAGGCCGCTGAGATTTTAATATGTCATAGATATATATTAAAAGTTTTGATTGGTGGGGATCTGAGCGCTGAGACCCCAATTGATCACAAGAACGAGGAGAGAGATACAGTCAGGTCCATAAATATTGGGACATCAACACAATTCTAACATGTTTGGCTCTATACACTACCACAATGGATTTGAAATGAAACTAAACAGATGTGCTTTAACTGCAGACTGTCAGCTTTAATTTGAGGGTATTTACATCCAAATCAGGTGAACGGTGTAGGAATTACAACAGTTTGCATATGTGCCTCCCACTTGTTAAGGGACCAAAAGTAATGGGACAATTGGCTTCTCAGCTCTTCCATGTCCAGGTGTGTGTTATTCCCTCATTATCCTAATTACAATGAGCAGATAAAAGGACCAGAGTTCATTTCAAGTGTGCTATTTGCATTTGAAATCTGTTGCTGTCAACTCTGAAGATGAGATCCAAAAAGCTGTCACCATCAGTGAAGCAAGCCATCATTAGGCTGAAAAAACAAAACAAACCCATCAGAGAGATAGCAAAAACATTAGAAGTGGCCAAAACAACTGTTTGGAACATTCTTAAAAAGAAGGAACGCTCCAGTGAGCTCAGCAACACCAAAAGACCCGGAAGACCACGGAAAACAACTGTGGTGGATGACCGAAGAATTCTTTCCCTGGTGAAGAAAACACCCTTCATAGCAGTTGGCCAGATCAAGAACACTCTCCAGGAGGTAGGTGTATGTGTGTCAAAGTCAACAATCAAGAGAAGACTTCCCCAGAGTGAATACAGAGGGTTCACCAAAAGATGTAAGCCATTGGTGAGCCTCAAAAACAGGAAGGCCAGATTAGAGTTTGCCAAACGAAAAAAGCCTTCACAGTTCTGGAACAACATCCTATGGACAAGATCAACTTGTACCAGAGTGATAGGAAGAGAAGAGTATGGAGAAGGAAAGGAACTGCTCATGATCCTAAGCACACCACCTCATCAGTGAAGCATGGTGGTGGTAGTGCGTGGGCATGTATGGCTGCCAATGGAACTGGTTCTCTTGTATTTATTGATGATGTGACTGCTGACAAAAGCAGCAGGATGAATTCTGAAGTGTTTCGGGCAATATTATCTGCTCATATTCAGCCAAATGCTTCAGAACTCATTAGACGGCGCTTTACAGTGCAGATGGACAATGACCCAAAGCATACTGCAGAAGCAACCAAAGAGTTTTTTAAGGGAAAGAAGTGGAATGTTATGCAATGGCCAAGTCAATCACCTGACCTGAATCCGATTGAGCATGCATTTCACATGCTGAAGATAAAACTGAAGGGAAAATGCCCCAAGAACAAGCAGGAACTGAAGACAGTTGCAGTAGAGGCCTGACAGAGCATCACCAGGGATGAAATCCAGAGTCTGGTGATGTCTATTCGTTCCAGACTTCAGGCTGTAATTGACTGCAAAGGATTTGCAACCAAGTATTAAAAAGTGAAAGTTTGATTTATGATTATTATTCTATCCCATTACTTTTGGTCCCTTAACAAGTGGGAGGCACATATGCAAACTGTTGAAATTCCTACACCGTTCACCTGATTTGGATGTAAATACCCTCAAATTAAAGCTGACAGTCTGCAGTTAAAGTACATCTTGTTCATTTCATTTCAAATCCATTGTGGTGGTGTATAGAGCCAAAAATGTTAGAATTGTGTCAATGTCCCAATATTTATGGACCTGACTGTATGTTCACATATCTCCTCGCCACAACAGACAGGCCAAATAGAAATATAGGCCCGCCTCGATTCCGTCCTCTGTAGCGAGGAGAGAGCTATATAGGCATACATCTCTCTCTTTGTTCTAGCAAACGTCGGTTTTCTCCTCGCTCAAACCCCCACTGATCAAAACTTTTTTACCAGAACTCAGTGACCCTTTAAGGCAATTTTTAGTTGTCTTCATTTCTTTCTGATTTTTACAATCAAAATTTTGCTATATTCTTGTGCAAAAAGCATTTTAGCCCAAGCCTCCTTCCTTGCTAAGCCATGACCCCTTGTTGAGACTGGCCCAAAAAAATGTCTAAAACACAAAATGTGAATGCTCATATAAACAATGCCAACCAGGTTAGGCCTCATGCACACGAAAGTGAAAAAAATCCTCCGTTATAAACGGACACACTGTCAGTTTTTATGGCCATTTTGCATCAGTGTGTGCATCCATTTTCTGGCCATGTGTCCATTTTTAATGTCCGTTTTGCATCCATTTATCATGTCCGTTAAAAACGGACATGAAAAATGGATGAATTTGATTGGCAGTTGTTTTTAGACCCACCCTTCTGAGAACACCCACAGGATGGTAGGCCCCCAGCTAAAATAATGTCCCCCATAGTGTAGGATTTTTAGTTGTTGTTGCCCCCAGCTTTAATAATGTCCCCATGTAGGCCCCAGTTAAAATAATTTCCCCCGTAGTGTAAGAAGTGCCCAGAAGTGCTCCCATATACACATTGGAAGGACATACAGAATTCATGAGGATGTTGCCCTGGTTGGAATTTTACTGCCCCCAGCTAAAATAATGTGCCCCATAGTGTAGGATTTTTTTGTTGTTGCTGCCTCCAGCTTTAATAATGCCCCCAATTTAGAGCCCCATCTTAAATAATGTCCCCCATAGTGTGTGTGTGTGTTTTTAGGGCCCCCAGCTTTATAATGTCCCCCATTGTTTATATATAACGCCCCCATAGAGTCCCACAGCCAAAAAAACACCTTATCCACTTACTCGCACTGCAGCAGTCTCTTCTCTCTTCACAGAACAGGACCTGCCGAAGGTGCGCGATGACATCACTGCACGCTCCCACGTGGTTACGTCACTACGCAGATCGCAGGTCCTTTGGTAAGTCCTGCTCAATGAAGAGAGAAGAGACTGCCGCTCCGCGAGCAAGTGGATGAGGTGAGGTTTTTTTTAACCCCTAAATGGCCTGTGTACCCGTTTTTAATGGCTGTTTGACGGATGCACTCCTGTAAATCGGCCATTAAAAACGGTCCCATTGATTTTAATAGGGTCCGTCCAGCCGTGAAAATGGCCAAAGATAGGAGATGTCCTATTTTTGGATGGACGCTATTCACTGGCCGTTAAAAAAACAGCCATGTGAATAGCCCCATAGACTTTCATTGGTGCAAAAAATGGCTGTGTCGTGTGCATGTAGCCTTAGGCCTCTTTCAAACGGGCATTGCGGGAAAATGTGCAGGTGCGTTGCGGGAACATGCACGATTTTTCTGTGTGAGTGCTAAACATTGTAATGCGTTTTGCACTCGCGTGAGAAAAATCGCGCATGTTTGGTTCCCAAACACGAACTTCTTCACAGAAGTTCGGGCTTGGGATTGGTGTTCTGTAGATTGTATTATTTCCCCTTATAACATGGTTATAAGGGAAAATAATAGCATTCTGAATACAGAATACATAGTAAAATAACACTGGAGGGGTTAAAAAAATAATAATAATAATTTAACTCACCTTAATCCACTTGATCGCGCAGCCGGCTTCTCTTCTGTCTTCTTTCTTTGCTGTGTGCAGGAACAAGACCTGTGGTGACGTCACTCCGGTCATCACATGGTCCATCACATAATCCATCACCATGGTAAAAGATCATGTGATGGATCATGTGATGACCGGAGTGACATCACCACAGGTCCTTTTCCTGCACACAGCAAAGAAAGAAGACAGAAGAGAAGCCGGGCTTCGCGATCAAGTGGATTAAGGTGAGTTAAATGATTTATTTTTTTTTTTTAACCCCTCCAGCGCTATTTTACTATGCATTCTGTATTCAGAATGCTATTATTTTCCCTTATAACCATGTTATAAGGGAAAATAATAATGATCGGGTCTCCATCCCGATCGTCTCCTAGCAACCGTGCGTGAAAATCGCACCGCATGCGCACTTGCTTGCGGATGCTTGTGATTTTCACGCAACCCCATTCATTTCTATGGGGCCTGCGTTACGTGAAAAACGCACAAAATAGAGCATGCTGCGATCTTCACGCAACGCACAAGTGATGCGTGAAAATCACCGCTCATGTGAACAGCCCCATAGAAATTAATGGGTCGGGATTCAGTGAGGGTGCAATGCGTTCAACTCACGCATCGCATCCGTGCGGAATACTCGCCCGTGTGAAAGGGGCCTTAGTGTTTTTTAGTGCCATAGAAGGCTCAGAAGGGTCTCCATTGTAACACTTTGTGTACAGAATTCCCCCTATGTAATGACTGGAAGAACATACACATGCCATGCAGATGTTTTAATTAATGGCACTGTATGGCCACTTTGTGCCATACAGTGCCCAGAAGTGCTCCCATATACAAATTGGAAGGACATACAGAATTCATGAGGATGTTGCCCTGGTTGGATTCCAACCAGGATCCCACTGCTAAGCACTGAGCCGTCATGCTTAACCCTTCCCCAGTAATTCCTTAGATATAATAAAAAGAAAACTGAGTGAGCCTCAGGAACATTTGACAAATAACGCATAATCCTGTAATTGACACTGAGTGCGTAATTCAATTAATAAGAAGAAACAACAAATTAAACCATGCCATCTTGTGAACATGTTACACCGCCACTGAACAAGAGGCTCTGACAGAGTGACAAGAAGCTGATCATAGTAACACGGAGTGTCAAGCTATGAAGATGTCAGCTAACAGTGTGGAAATTTGACACGCGTGAACGATGATTCCACATTCAAATGAACGCGTTACTTCTATGGTGAAATTGAGCCTGGATTTTGAGATTACTTTTAATTACAGCTCTAGCAATTACAGTTAATTCTTTGTAGAATGAAAAGTTACACAATCTTCCCAAATACTTTTTTTTAGTACAATCCATCATGGCTTCTATGATTTCTGCTTGCTGCCATTGAACAGGAACCTTAATTGTACAGGGTGGGCCATTTATATGGATACAACTTAATAAAATGGGAATGGTTGGTGATATTAACTTCCTGTTTGTGGCACATTAGTATATGTGAGGGGGGAAACTTTTTAAGATGGGTGGTGACCATGGTGGCCATTTTGAAGTCGGACATTTTGAATCCAACTTTTGTTTTTTCAATAGAAAGAGGGTCATGTGACACATCAAACTTATTCGGAATTTCACACGAAAAACAATGGTGTGCTTGGTTTTAACGTAACTTTATTCTTTCATGAGTTATTTACAAGTTTCTTTTTGTTTACAGCCATTGACATGTCGCCGAGGTTAACACGTGAGGAGCGGATAGAAATTGTGTTGATATTTCGATAGTTGTATCTGCGCTGTCACAGTATGTCCTTTCTCTGTGAACAGCTGTACACAGAGCCGCTGCTGAATACCTGAAAGATAACGGTTGCCGCGATCCAAAGGATGAATGTATTTTAAACATAAAAGTGTGGTATCAGCACTGGAAAAAAAGAGACATGGGGCACAGAAGAGAAAAGAGTACCTGTATCGCTGGATGTAGGTCCGGGAATGCTCCTGATCCAGATTCGATTTTTGTGGGCACTAATCAGTGCGGGAAGGGCAGTGGTTCTTCTTGCTCAAAACTTCAAAAAAGCGCGCGCCGCTCCGGCCGGCAGCTGGCGCGCGCACGAAGGAGCGTGATGGTAAGGGAATCCGAGAGCGCAGTGTGTGACGTCACAACTGTGGTACGGATACTTCCGAGGACCAAAAACAAACCTACGCGTTTCGAAGCCAGCGGGCTTCTTCGTCAGGGATGGTTACTATGATCAGTCCTGTGGAGTAAATAGAAGTACGGTTCCCATGGTAACTATTGTCCACTCCCACACTGTTGTTTGCAGTCTGCTTGTTAGAAGAGGATATGGGGTACGTCCCGGTGATTCAAAGTTATTTTTACTTATCTGTGAAAGATGTGCTTTTTTCAGGGATATTATATTAGTGATATTTTATTATTAAAAGGCAAATAATTCAATTTCTTGATTTAGGCCCCTTGGGGCTAAGCTGTTCAATCTAAAGATCCATTTACTCTCGCACCGCGACATCTGCTGGATGAAGTCTCCGCCTCTTGCACTGGGTTTAACTCTTTCAATGCCTCCAAATATTGAGCCATAAAAAGTGCCCCCGTGATGTTCATTATAATGACGGGACAGAGGGTGACCATCATATTTTTTATTTATATTATTCAGATGTTCACCCATCCTAATTTTTAGTTCCCGTTTAGTTCTACCTATATATAGTTTTTGGCAAGGGCATTTGATGAAGTATACTACGCCCCTGGTGTTACAAGAGATATATTGGTTAATTTTGTAGGTGAGATGGGTATCACCTATCTCTATTATAGGATATTTAATTAACCCCTTAAGGACCGGGCTCATTTTCACCTTAAGGACCAGGCCATTTTTTGCAAATCTGACCAGTGTCATTTTAAGTGCTCATAACTTTAAAACGCTTTGACTTACCCAGGCCGTTCTGAGATTGTTTTTTCGTCACATATTGTACTTCATGACACTGCTAATATTGGGTCAAAAAAGTTAATTTTTTTGCATAAAAAAATACAATTTTTACCGTAAATTTTGAAAAATTAGCAAATTTCAAAGTTTCAGTTTCTCTACCTCTGTAATACATAGTGATACCCCCAAAAATTGTGATGACTTTACATTCCCCATATGTCTACTTCATGTTTGTAGCATTTTGGGAATGATATTTTATTTTTTGGGGATGTTACAAGGCTTAGAAGTTTAGAAGCAAATTTAGAAATTTTCAGAAATCTTCAAAATCCCACTTTTTATGGACCAGTTCAGGTTTGAAGTCATATTGTGAGGCTTAGATAATAGAAACCTCCCAAAAATGACCCCATTCTAGAAACTACACCCCTCAAGGTATTTAAAACTGTTTTTTCAAACTTTATTAACCCTTTAGGTCTTCCACAAGAGTTAATGGCAGATGGAGAAACAATTTTGAAATTTCTATTTTTTGGAAAATTTTCCAATATAATCCATTTTTTCCAGGAGCAAAACAAAGGTTAACTGCCGAACAACACTCAAAATGGGTTGCCCTGATTCTGTAGTTTGCAAAAACACCCCATATGTGGTCGTAAACTACTGTTTGGCCGAACGGTATCACATAGAAGGAGGGGAACACCATATGGGTTTTGGAAGGCAGATTTGGCAGGACTGGTTTTGTTTATACCATGTCCCATTTGAAGCCCCCTGTTGCACCCCTAGAATAGAAATTTCAAAAAAGTGACCCCATCTAAGAAAGTACACCCCTCAAGGTATTCAAAACTGGGTTTACAAACTTTGTTAACCCTTTAGGTGTTCCACAAGAGTTAATGGCAGATGGAGAAACAATTTTGAAATTTCTATTTTTTGGAAAATTTTCCAATATAATCAATTTTTTCCAGGAGTAAAACAAGGGTTAACTGCCAAACAACACTCAAAATGGGTTGCCCTGATTCTGTAGTTTGCAGAAACACCTCATATGTGGTCGTAAACTACTGTTTGGCCGAACGGTAGCACATAGAAGGAGGGGAACACCATATGGGTTTTGGAAGGCAGATTTGGCAGGACTGGTTTTGTTTATACCATGTCCCATTTGAAGCCCCCTGTTGCACCCCTAGAATAGAAATTTCAAAAAAGTGACTCCATCTAAGAAAGTACACCCCTCAAGGTATTCAAAACTGGGTTTACAAACTTTGTTAACCCTTTAGGTGTTCCACAAGAGTTAATGGCAGATGGAGAAACAATTTTGAAATTTCTATTTTTTGGAAAATTTTCCAATATAATCAATTTTTTCCAGGAGTAAAACAAGGGTTAACTGCCAAACAACACTCAAAATGGGTTGCCCTGATTCTGTAGTTTGCAGAAACACCCCATATGTGGTCGTAAACTACTGTTTGGCCGAACGGTAGCACATAGAAGGAGGGGAACACCATATGGGTTTTGGAAGGCAGATTTGGCAGGACTGGTTTTGTTTATACCATGTCCCATTTGAAGCCCCCTGTTGCACCCCTAGAATAGAAATTTCAAAAAAGTGACTCCATCTAAGAAAGTACACCCCTCAAGGTATTCAAAACTGGGTTTACAAACTTTGTTAACCCTTTAGGTGTTCCACAAGAGTTAATGGCAGATGGAGAAACAATTTAGAAATTTCTATTTTTTGGAAAATTTTCCAATATAATCAATGTTTTCCAGGAGTAAAACAAGGGTTAACTGCCAAACAACACTCAAAATGGGTTGCCCTGATTCTGTAGTTTGCAAAAACACCCCATATGTGGTCGTAAACTACTATTTGGCTAAACGGCAGGACATAGAAGAAGGGGAACGTCATATGGTTTTTGGAAGGCAGATTTTGCTGGACTGGTTTATTGACACCATGTACCCTTTCAAGCCCCCTGATGCACCCCTAGAGTAGAAACTCCATAAAAGTGACCCCATCTAGGAAACTACGGGAGAAGGTGGTTGTTGTTTTGGGACTATTTTTGGGGTAAATTTGATTTTTGGTTGCTCTATATTACTCTTTTTTGAGGCAATGTAACAAAAAAATTTAATTCTAAAATTGTTTCTACATTCACTATTTGGTTTTGTGGAACACCTAAAGGGTTAACATAGTTTGTAAAGTAACTTTTGAATACCTTGAGGGGTGTAGTTTCTTAGATGGGGTCACTTTTTTGGAGTTTCTAGTCTAGGCTACATCAGGGGGGGCTTCTAATGGGACATGGTGTCAAAAAAAAAACTGTCCATCAAAATCTGCCTTCCAGAAACCATATGGAGTTCCCTTCGTTCTATGCCCTGCCGTGCGGCTATATAACCATTTACGACCACATATGGGGTGTTTCTGCAAACTACAGAATCGGGGCAATAAATATTTAGTTTTGTTTGGCTGTTAACCCTTGCTTTATTACCGGCAAAATGGATTCAAATTGAAATTTTGCCCAATACGGGAATCTCGCCCCTCGTACACACGAAATTTGTAAGTGTACCCTGAGGCACTCTCACAAATTTTGTATAGCTTCACGCCATACCTCGCCCGCTTTGTGGGAATATATTGGCGGAAACTGAGTCTCCCCTTGAACGCAACGAGAGACTCATCAACCGCGACCTCCCTTCCAGGTACGTAGGCCTGCTGAAATGTGGCCCCAAAGTGATCGATGACCGGCCGTATCTTATACAGCCGGTCATAGGCAGGATCACCTCGGGGTGGACATGCTGCATTATCAGAATAATGCAGACATTTCCGGATGGCCTCAAACCGGTGATGTATCATGACCATACTGTACAGTATAGGACGTCCCCACTCCAGTATTGCCTGACACTGGGTTTTTGGACTAGACCCATATGCAGCACGAGGCCCCAAAATGTCCAGCCACCGGGTCTAGCCAAAACTGAGCCTGGGTTTTGGGCGACGAACTGTTGGGCGTACAGATTCGTCTGCTCCACCATCAAGTTCACCAGTGAGTTACTGAAAAAAAAACTAAAATAGTCTATTTCAGTAAACCCCACTGTGGGAATCTGGATTCCAGGATTGCCAGCAAAATCCGGAATCTCAGGCTCAAAGTCCACTGGGGGACACCAGCTAAGTTCATTGGCAGGGGGCTCCGGTGGACTTATTTGGTGGGCCGGGAAACCAGTACGAACCCCAGGGCGGCTCGTACTAGGGTGGGCCACAGGATCCCTAGCATGTGGGGCCCCTGGCTCCGCCTGGCGGTGTCTCCGCCGCCTTGGTGGCTCATCGTCATCAGATGATGATGAGGAGGATGCGGATGATAAAAGGAATGTGGGTCATCCTCATCCTCACTGGGGCTCTCAGAGTCGGAGGCAATCTGGGCGTATGCCTCCTCGGCCGAGAACATCCGGCGGGCCATGGGTGTGTGTGCGTGTAGGTGTGCGTGTGTGGCAAACTTTATTATATGTGCGTGTGTGTGGGGGCAACGGGTGTTCGCGTACTAAAAAGTCCAGGCAAAAAAATGGGCAAGTGTTAGGAAAAAAAAAAGTTAAAAATTGCTGATCAGCGGTACAACGCTGATCAGCGGTCGGTGGGGTGGTGGGGCGGGCGATGCGCTAACAGTGGACGGACGCTAAAAAGTGCCGGCCAGTCAGCGCACGCAGAAAAAAAAAAGTGGTGGTGAGGGGGGGAGGCTGGGGGGGGGGGGGGGGGGGGGATGTGGTAGGGGGGGTCTGGGTTAGGGTTAGATGGAAGTTTGGAATAAAAGTACTTTTTTTTTTTTTTTTCTAACTTACTTTTCCCTTCTTTCCCTGCCTAACGGTGCCTCTCCCTCACTGACCCTAACCTACCTGGGTGGCGATGGGTGCAGGAGGGTGATGGATTCCGATTAGGGGGACACAGGAGCTGGTGCTGGACGATGCTGCACGGTCAGGGTGCTGGACAGGAAGAGGAGGGGAGAGAGGAGCGCAGGAAGTTTGAATCTCGCGCCTCTCTCCCCTGCACCAATCAGCACCCTGGACAGCGGCATTCAGCACCAGGGGCAGCACCGCCTCTCTAAATCCTCGGACTGCGATAGGTGGTGTATAATTACGCCACCGATCGCAGTCTTTTTCCGGTTCATCGGGTCACAGGACACCCGAATGGACCGGAAACGCAGAAAACCGCAGGTCTGAATTGACCTGCGGTTTTCTGCGATCGCCGATACGGGGGGGTCAAATGACCCCCCCCCTGCATTGTTACGGGATGCCGGCTGAATGATTTCAGCCGAAATCCCGTTCCGATTAACCCCTGCGGCGCCGGAGTTCCGATTTTAAGTCAGGACGTACCGGTACGTCCTCGGTCCTTAAGGACTCGGGAAATAGGGCGTACCGGTACGTCCTAGGTCCTTAAGGGGTTAAACCAGGTTTTATCTTATGGCGATTTTTGCATAGTTTACAGGGAAAGAAGCCCCTTTTCTCTGTCTGGGTAATTTTAATATTTTTCACATGGCTAGATGTTTTACATGATGGTGCTATTAAATTAGCTAGGTTCGATGCCTTCTTAAAGATAAATGTCGGGTGTGTTGGAATTCTTTCCACTATCAGTTTATCTTGACGTAGCATCTCCCAATGCTTCTTGACTATTTTTTTGAGACTAAATGTATGTAAAGATGATTGGGATTTTGATGAGGGTATTAGTTGGATCAGTTTCCTCACTAGTTTGTTTCTTCTTTCTCGCGTCCTGTAAGAGTACCTTGCGGTCAACTTCTCGAATTTGATCCACAATTAATTCCAGGTCCTTGCTATTGTATCCTTTTTCCAACAATTTATTGTTTAACTCCCTAGTTTCCTCTTCAAAGTGGGTGATTTCAGTGCAGTTCCTGCGTATCCTTACGTATTGGCTTTGTGGAATATTTGTCAGCCAGATGGGCAGGTGACAACTGTTCAGTGGTATAAAGCTATTACAGTCAGTAGGTTTATGGTATGTTTTGGTCTGAATGAGTCCTTTATTAATAAATATTGTCAAATCTAAAAAATTTACTTGTTCCCTACTATAATGTGGCGTAAAATGTAAATGAAATTCATTTTTATTCAAATCATTTAAAAACTTCTCCAATTCCAATTCTCCATCTCTCCAAATAAAAACAATATCGTCAATAAAACGTTTCCAAAGGACCAGACCCGCACCAAGCCCGCCACAGGGGAAGATGGCAGACTCTTCCCATCGACCCATGTATAAATTTGCGAAGCTTGGTGCGAATCTGGTCCCCATTGCTGTACCCCATGTCTGCAGATAAAAGTCACGATCATATTTAAAATAATAGCGCTGATACCACACTTTTATGTTTAGAAATTGTGTTGATGTCTGGTGAACGCAGTAACCGGGTCATTGCAGCAGATTTCAATGCAAGACACCCTACGAGACCACCCATATCCCATGCTACAGTTAGCAAACTGCTTGCTAAGTTTCGTGAAACTGGTTCAGTGTTGGATTTGCCAAAATGTGGACGCATTAAATCTGTCTCTAAGGAAGAAACATCAGTGGCTGTCCTAGCTTCATTCAGCAAGAGCCCACAGCGTAGCACTCACCGCATGTCACTGGAGAGTGGCATTAGTCGAACATCCCTTTGGCGGATATTAGCTACTCACAAATGGCACCCTTACAAACTCCAGCTACTGCAGCATCTCAACGAGGATGACCAAGATTGGCGCACTGAATTTGCAGAATGGGCAAAACAAAAATTGGAACAGGACCCTCAGTTTACGCAGAAGATTTTGTTCAGTGATGAGGCAAACTTTTATGTGAATGGTGAAGTTAACAAACAAAACCACCGCTATTGGTCTGACACTAACCCACATTGGATAGATCTCTCCAAGACTGTTGGAACAAAAATAATTATGGTATGGTGTGGTATATGGGGTACAAAGATAGTGGGGCCATTCTTCATCAATGGAAACCTCAAGGCCACTGGATATGTGAAATTGCTACATGATGATGTGTTTCCCTCTTTATGCACTGAAGCTGGCACGTTCACTGAGTTTTTCCAGCAAGATGGTGCACCACCACATTATGGGTGTCAGGTCCGAGCATTCCTAGATGAACAGTTTCCTGGAAAGTGGATTGGTCGTAGTGGGCCAGTTGAATGGCCCCCAAGGTCTCCCGATCTGACCCCCTTAGACTTTTATCTTTGGGGTCATCTGAAGGCAATTGTCTATGCTGTGAAGATACGAGATGTGCAGCACCTGAAACTACGGATACTGGAAGCCTGTGCTAGCATTTCTCCTGCGGTGTTGCTATCAGTGTGTGAAGAGTGGGAGAAGAGGGTTGCATTGACAATCCAACACAATGGGCAGCACATTGAACACATTTTATAAGTGGTCAGAAACTTGTAAATAACTCATGAAAGAATAAAGTTACGTTAAAACCAAGCACACCATTGTTTTTCTTGTGAAATTCCCAATAAGTTTGATGTGTCACATGACCCTCTTCCTATTGAAAAAACTAAAGTTGGATTCAAAATGGCCGACTTCAAAATAGCCGCCATGGTCACCACCCATCTTCAAAAGTTTCCCCCCTCACATATACTAATGTGCCACAAACAGGAAGTTAATATCACCAACCATTCCCATTTTATTAAGGTGTATCCATATAAATGGCCCACCCTGTATACTTTCAGAAGATACAAACCTGTCATGGCCATCTGCTGGACACAGGTGTGGGCCTTGGTACAGTAATGGTTTGTTCACATCTGCTTTGGAGGCTCCGTCAAAGATAGTGGAGAGAAAAGTCCTGCATGCAGGACATTTTTCTCCGCAAAAAAAGAAAAACGTTCTCCTGAACAGATCCCATTATAGTCAGTGGGATCTGTTAGTTTCCATTCAAGTCAGTTATGTACCGATGGCTCCCTGCCTCATTATTACATTCAGCTGTATCTGTGTACTCAGGACAGAGACACAGTTAAAATCAGGACATGCCACAGCCCTCTCAGGACAGGTGCCAAAATATGGGGTTGTCCAGCTGATTCTGGGGATATTGGGATGTATGCCACTTCCTGCTCCGGTCCTAGTAATCATATGATTGCAGGGTCCCGGGTAACTGCATGAACTGCTGTGTCTTATCAGACCCAGATAAGCTCTGCAGTGAGGCACAATAGTTAAAACCTCAGGAGGCTCTATATCCCCTGTACCTGGGGCTAAAATGTCACTCCATATATTCTTACTATATAGTGCTGAAAAGATGCAATAATACAATGTAAAATTAAATCAGGAAATTAAACTGCATTCTATGTACCTCCTAAGGTGTGGTACCAATTATGGGATTAGAGGTGCAAGCTTTCGCAGCCCCTTGAGTGGTGCTATAAAAAAAAAAAAGAAAAAGAAAAAAATGCCAGCAAAAATGGTTTATTATGTCACACAATAAAAATAAAATAGGACACATAAGTATTGCTAAGTCCATAACAACCAGAATAATAAAATGTATCACATTATTTAACCTGCTCAATAAACACAGTGAAAGTTAAAGTGAATTAATACCTTTAAATCAATAAAAACAACGTATGCTTCAAAGAAAATGCTCCCACAGCTCCATCGATAGAAAAATAAAAAGCTCTGGCTCTCAGAAGTAAAACATAAAAACTATAAACACCTGGCATCACTGTAATCATACAAACCTGCAGAATAAAGCTAATATGTCATTTATACTGTACGGTAAACACTGTAAAAACAATGGGGGTGATTTACTTAGTGATATACTCCAGTTTCCTGGCGTATATCTGTCACAGATTGAGGTGCATAGGTTATTTGTGCCGCAATCTGCGACTTTTCTGCGCTCACGCCAGTTCTAGGGCCTGTCTCATTTATCATTTTCTATGCCTGTTTTTGGCATAGAAAAAGTACTAAATCTACAGCAGCAAGGAAGCTGATGTAGATTTAGATCAGCGGTGGATGCACCAAAGTTATGTACAGGTCGGCGCCTCTACATAACTTCGGCAGATCAACCGCCAGCACAGGGGTTATTAAGACGCCTTAATAAATGAGTGCTATTTTGTGCAATATGCCAGCCCAAATTTTTTTTTATAAAAGCTAATTGAAAAATATATATCTGAAAATGCTGTCATTGAAAAATACAATTCGTCCTGCGAAAAAAACAAGCCTTCACACAGCTACATTGATGGAAAATAAAAAAAAAGTTATGGCTCTTGGAATGCAAGAATGAACACGGCAAAGAAAAATTGCCATGTCTTTATGGCCTAAAATAGGCTGGTTGTTAAGGGGTAAATGGAACTTAATACTAGAGGTTGCAGGAGGGTCATATTCTGCTTTCAGTGGCGACTCTAGGAACAATATATAAGGGGGGGGGGCACATAAGTTACCACAGTCGTAAATGGGGGGCACTAATAATTTTCACCACTTAATCATACTACTGAAAAAAACTAAATAAGTATATACAGTGGATATGAAAAGTCTACACACCCCTGTTAAAATGTCAGGTTTCTGTGAATGAGACAAAGATAAATCATTTCAGAACTTTTTCCACCTTTAATGTGATCTATAAACTGTACCACTCAATTGAAAAACAAACTGAAATCTTTTAGGTAGAGGAAAATAAAAATAAAATAATATGGTTGCATAAGTGTGCACACCCTTAAACTAATACTTTGTTGAAGCACCTTTTGATTTTATTACAGCACTCAGTCTTTTTGGGTATGAGTCTATCAGCATGGCACATTTTGACTTGGCAAGATTTGCCCACTCTTCTTTGCAAAATCACTGCAAATCTGTCAGATTGCGAGGGCATCTCCTGTGCACACCCCTCTTCACATCACCCCACAGATTTTCAATCAGATTCAGGTCTGGGCTCTGGCTGGGCCATTCCAAAACTTTAATCTTCTTCTGGTGAAGCCATTCCTTTGTTGATTTTAATGTATGCTTTGGGTCGTTGTCATGTTGAAAGATGAAGTTCCTCTTCATGTTCAGCTTTCTAGCAGAAGCCTGAAGGTTTTGTGCCAATATTGACTGGTATTTGGAACTGTTCATAATTCCCTCTAGCTTAACTAAGGCCCCAGTTCCAGCTGAAGAAAAACAGCCCCAAATCATGATGCTGCCACCACCATGGCTTCACTGTGGGTATGGTGCTCTTTTGGTCATGTGCAGTGTTGTTTTTGCTCCAAACATATCTTTTGGAATTATTGCCAAAAAGTTCAACCTTGGTTTCATCAGACCATAACACCTTTTCCCACATGCTTTTGGGAGACTTCAGATGTGTTTTTGCAAAATGTAGCCTGGCTTGGATGCTTTTCTTCATAAGAAAAGGCTTTCTTCTTGCCACTCTACCCCATAGCCCAGACATATGAAGAATACAGGAGATTGTTGTCACATGTACCACACAGCCAGTACTTGCCAGATATTCCTGCAGCTCCTTTAATGTTGTTGTAGGCCTCTTGGTAGCCTCCCAGACCAGTTTTCTTCTCATCTTTTCATCAATTTTGGAGGGATGTCCAGTTCTTGGTAATGTCACTGTTGTGCCATATTTACTCCACTTGATGATGACTGTCTTCACTGTGTTCCATGGTGTATCTAATGCCTTGGAAATTCTTTTGTACCCTTCTCCTGACTGATAACTTTTAACAATGAGATCCCTCTGATGCTTTTGAAGCTCTGTGTGGACCATGGCTTTTGCTGTGGGATGCGACTAAGAAAATTTCAGGAAAGACCAACTAGAGCAACTGAACTTTATTTGGGGTTAATCAGAGGCACTTTAAATGATGGCAGGTGTATGCTGACTCCTATTTAACATGATTTTGAATGTGATTGCTTAATTCTGAACACAGCTACATCCCCAGTTATAAGTTCCCACACATATGCAACCACATTATTTATTTTTTTGTTTTCTTCCTTCTACCTAAAAGATTTCAGTTTGTTTTTCAATTGAGTGGTACAGTTTATAGGTCACATTAAAGGTGGAAAAAGTTCTTAAAGGGATTCTGTCACCTCTCATAACACAAATTCAGATTTTAAACCAGTCATGCTCCACAGCTTACCTTGAATCAGCTGTGCTGTTCTATATTGTAATCCGTCCAGTAGTTTTGCAGAAAAACGACTTTTATAATTATGCAAATTAACCCTGAAGGTGCCCAGAGGGGCGTTATGTTCCCCTTTGTAAACGCAAAATACAAATGCAATAGCACTATGCAACCAGCATTCTGCCCTGCCTCTATGCTGGATGAGGCATAAATTGGTGTACATTTTGGCCAAAGCGTAATAATAAGCCACTCACCTTGTCAAGGTCGCCTCTATGGAGTGGTCCCTAACACTAGTTCCTACCTGTTTATGGGCCATGACAGCCACACAAAGTCCAGGGAATGCAGGTGCAGCATGCACGCCAAGCACACTCTGCTTTTAACCCCGTCCGGTGCCATTACAGCTTTTCATGAAGTCAAAAAAATTCATTTTTATTTATAAAAAAAATACAAAATTTACCAAAAATTTGTAAAAAATTGCAAATTTCCAAGTTTCAATTTCTCTACTTCTATAATACATAGTAATACCTCCAAAAATTGTTATTACTTTACATTCCCAATATGTCTACTTCATGTTTGGATAATTGTGGGAATGATATTTTATTTTTTGGGGATGTTACAAGGATTAGAAATTTAGAAGCAAATCTTGAACTTTTTCAGAAATTTTCAAAAACCCAATTTTTAGGGACCAGTTCAGGTCTGAAGTCACTTTGCGAGGCTTACATAATAGAAACCACCCAAAAATGACCCCATTCTAGAAACTACACCCTCAAGGTATTCAAAACTGATTTTACAAACTTTGTTAACCCTTCAGGTGTAGCACAAGAGTTATTGGCAAATGGGGATGAAATTTGAGAATTTAATTTTTTTGCCAAATTTTCAATTTTAACCCATTTTTTCCACTAACAAAGCAAGGGTTAATAGCCAAACAAGACTGTATCTTTATTGGCCTGACTCTGCCGTTTACAGAAACACCCCATATGTGGTCGTACACTACTGTACGGCCACACAGTAGAGCGTAGAGGGAAAGGTGCACCATATGGTTTTCTAAAAGTGACCCCATCTAAGAAACTACAATCCTCAAGGTATTCAAAACTGACTTTACAAACGTCGTTAACCCTTTAGGTGTTGCACAAGAGTTATTGGAAAATGGAGATGAAATTTGAGAATTTCATTTTTTTGCCAAATTTTCCATTTTAACCCATTTTTTCCACTAACAAAGCAAGGGTTAACAGCCAAACAAGACTGTATCTTTATTTCCCTGACTCTGCCGTTTACAGAAACGCCCCATATGTGGTCGTACACTACTGTACGGCCACACGGCGGGGCGTAGAGCGAAAGGAGCGCCGTGTGGTTTTTGGAGGGCTGATTTTTATAGACCGGTTTATTTACACCGTGTCCTGTTTCAACCCCCCTGATGCACCCCTGGAGTAGAAAATACCTAAAAGTGACCCCATCTAAGAAACTACACCCCTCAAGGTATTCAAAACTGATTTTACAAACTTTATTAACCCTTTAGGTGTTGCACAAGAGTTATTGGCAAATGGGGATGAAATATGAGAATTTCATTTTTTTGCAAAATATTCCATTTCAATCAATTTATTCCACTAACAAAGCAAGGGTTAACAGCCAAACAAGACTTTATCTTTATTGCCCTGACTCTGCCGTTTACAGAAACACCCCATATGTGGTCGTACACTACTGTATGGCCACACAGCGGGGCGTAGAGGGAAAGGAGCGCCGTGTGGTTTTTGGAGGGCTGATTTTTATGGACCGGTTTATTTACACCGTGTCCTGTTTCAACCCCCCTGATGCACCCCTGGAGTAGAAACTCCCTAAAAGTGACCCCATTTTGGAAACTACGGGATAAGGTGGCAGTTTTGTTGGGACTATTTTTAGGGTACATATGATTTTTGGTAGCTCTATATTACATTTTTGTGAGGCAAGGTTACAAAAAATTTAAATTCTGAAATTTCATCTCCCTTTGCCATTAACTGTTGAGGAACACCTAAAGGGTTAATAAAGTTTGTAAAATCCGTTTTGAATACCTTGAGGGGTGTAGTTTCTTACATGGGGTCACTTCTAGGGAGTTTTTACTCCAGGGGTGCATCAGGGGGGCTTCAAAAGGGACATGGTGTCAATAAAAAAAGGCCATCAAAATCGGCCTTCCAGAAACCATGTCGGTCCTTTCCTTTTGCGTCTCCCTTTTACTGATACAGCAGTTTACGACCACAAATGTGGCGTTTCTGTAAACTGCAGTATCAGGGTAATAAATATTAAGTTCTGTTTGGTTGTTAACCCTTGCTTTGTTACCGGAAAAAACTGATTAAAATGGAAAAGTGCCAAAAATAGCTGTTTTGGCACCGTTTAAAAAATATTTTTGACCGTGTTAATCCAGGGGGTTAGGTCATGGGGTATTTTTATAGAGGAGATTCTTACGGACGCGGCGATACCTAATAAGTCAACTTTTTTTTTACAATTATTTAGGTTTTAGACTATATTATCCTTTTTGATACAAAACCTTTTTTTTTGTATCTCTAGAGTCATTTTTTTTTTATTTTAGCCGATTATCTTATGTGGAGGCTCATTTTTTGCGGGATGAGAGGACGGTTTTATTGGCACTATTTTGGGGGCTATATGATATTTTTGATCGCTTGCTATTAAACTTTTAGTTATGTAAGGTGACAAAAAAAATCTTTTTTTGCACCGTTTTTTTTTTTTTTTTGGACCGTTAATCTGGGGGGTTAGGTCATGGGGTATTTTTTATAGAGGAGATTATTACCGACGCGGAGATACCTAATTTGTATACTTTAGTTTTTACAATTTTTTTGGGTGTCTCAAGTCTGAGAACCATAGTTTTTTTTATCCGATTGTCAGTGGCTACATTGGGATATAAATTTAGTACTCCATGGAAGTGTGGTACTCCCTGAAGCAACCAATAATGCAGAGGCCCGGATGATCGGGGCACGTGTCACATTGAGTAGTGGTGTCCTTCCTCCTGTCACACACTCTGCACCTTTTTTGGGTTCGTCCCTTCTTTCCAGTATGGGGGACCACACCTGGAAAGTGTTGGCCAGGGACGATCCGGGCGCCTCCAGTTCCCGAGATACTCCGGCCTCCTCTTTCCCAGTCCGAAAAGATCAGGGCCTTGAGGACTGCCTCATAGAACTGAAGGAATGTCCCTGTGTTGCCAGCGCTCCGGGACAGCACAAAAGAGTTGTACATTGCAACCTGCACCAAGTAGACCGCAACTTTTTTGTACCATGCCCGGGTTTTGCGCATGGCATTATATGGCTTGAGGACTTGATCAGAGAGATAAACTCCTCCCATATATCGATTGTAGTCGACGATACAATCGGGCTTGAGGACCGTTGCCGCGGTACCTCGCACAGGGACAGGGGTGATGCCGTTACTATGAATTGTAGACAGTACAAGGACATCCCTCTTGTCCTTATATCTGACCAGCAACAGGTTTCCAGTGGTAAGGGCACGGGTCTCACCCCTGGGGATAGGTACCTGGAGGGGGTGGGCAGGGAGGCCACTTAGATTTTTCCGCACGGTCCCACAAGCGGACGTGGATCTGGCGGCGAGGGACTGGAACAAGGGGATACTAGTATAAAAGTTATCCACGTAAAGGTGGTAACCCTTATCTAGCAGTGGGTGCAAAAGGTCCCACACAAGTTTCCCGCTAACACCCAGAGTAGGGGGACATTCTGGGGGTTGAATACGGGAATCTCGCCCCTCGTACACATAAAACTTGTAAGTGTACCCTGAGGTACTCTCACAAAGTTTGTACAGCTTCACACCATACCTCGCCCGCTTTGAGGGAACATACTGGCGGAAAATGAGTCTCCCCTTGAACGCAATGAGAGACTCATCAACCGCCACCTCCCTTCCAGGTACATAGGCCTGTACAAATTTGGCCCCAAAGTGATCGATGACCGGCCGTATCTTATACAGATGGTCATAGGCAGGATCACCTCGGGGGGGGACATGCTGCATTATCTGTATAATGCAGGCATTTCCGGATGGCCTCAAACCGGGAGCATGTCATGGTCGTACTGTAAAGTGGGGTCTGGTAGAGGACGTCCCCACTCCAGTAATGCCTGACACTGGGTTTCTTGACTAGGCCCATATGCAGCACGAGGCCCCAAAATGTCCTCATCTCGGCTGCACTGACCGGCGTCCAGCCACCGGGCCTAGCCAAAAAGGAAAAGACAAAAACATGCAATACGACAACTCACTGCAATATAGAGTACAAAATTGCATAATAATTACAAGTGCTACACTATAAGTGAGAGATACTTGGCAAATCGTTTTGTACAAAATTATTTGAGCCCGTCTGCCGCACGTCAAGACGATCTCTGTTAGACGGGTTCCTACACTAAATTCTACCTGTTAGGTGCCATGACGGCTACCGTACACTTCAGGGAGTGTAGGTTCCACATGCGTGCTGGGTCTGCCTCAATAACTGTGATTTTGGGTGCCAAAATGGCCTCCACTGTATCCAATGAGTGCAGGTAACAACATGCATGCAGGCCCACTCCCCAACACCCCCGGCGCCAAATGGCCACCAAAGACTGCAGTGAGGGTCCACAAACTATCTCACTCCTGGTGCCAAATGGCTTCACTGAGTGAGGGGGAGCAGGCCTGACTATATACTCACACTAATTAAAATCAGCCTATAGGGCAGACAGGGTGGTCAGGAGTGCATTACTGAGGAGGCAGCCACACCTCCAGTACAAACTGCAAAGAGAGACAAAAAAGGGGGTCAGTCAGCACATACCAAACCGCAGGAGCACATTGCTATGGCAGGGAACAACATTAAAAGACAAAAACATGCAATGCAACAACTCACTGCAATATAGATATGGCAACTAACAGGTAGAATTTAGTGTAGGAACCCGTCTAACAGAGATCGCCTTGACGTGCGGCAGACGGGCTCAAATAATTTTGTACAAAACGATTTGCCAAGTATCTCTCACTTATAGTGTAGCACTTGTAATTATTATGCAATTTTGTACTCTACATTGCAGTGAGTTGTCGCATTGCATGTTTTTGTCTTTTAATGTTGTTCCCTGCCATAGCAATGTGCTCCTGCGGTTTGGTATGTGCTGACTGACCCCCTTTTTTGTCTCTCTTTGCAGTTTGTACTGGAGGTGTGGCTGCCTCCTCAGTCATGCACTCCTGACCACCCTGTCTGCCCTATAGGCTGATTTTAATTAGTGTGAGTATATAGTCAGGCCTGCTCCCCCTCACTCACTGAAGCCATTTGGCACCAGGAGTGAGATAGTTTGTGGACCCTCACTGCAGTCTTTAATGGCCATTTGGCGCCGGGGGTGTTGTGGAGTGGGCCTGCATGCATGTTGGTACCTGCACTCATTGGATACAGTGGAGGCCATTTTGGCACCCAAAATCACAGTTATTGAGGCAGACCCAGCACGCATGTGGAACCTACACTCCCTGAAGTGTATGGTAGCCGTCATGGCACCTAACAGGTAGAATTTAGTGTAGGAACCTGTCTAACAGAGCTAGCCAAAAAGGAGCCCGGGTGTTGAGCAACGAACTGTTGGGCGTACAAGTTCGTCTGCTCCACTATTAGATTTACCAGTTGGTCAGTGAAAAAATTACTAAAAAAGTCATATTCAGTGAAGCCCCTGTGGAAATCTGGATTCCTGGTTGGCCTACAAAATCAGGAATCACAGGCTCAAATCGCTCTAGGGTACACCAGACAAGTTCACCGGCCAGGGGCTCCGGTGGATTTAACTGGTGGGCCGGAAAACTAGTACGAGCCCCAGAGCTGCTCGTACTCGGGTGGGCCACAGGGTCCCTGGCATGGTGGTCCCCTTGCTCCGCCTGGCGGCGTCTCCGCCGCCTTGGGGGCTCATCATCATCGCTAGATGATGAGGAGGACGCGCATGACAACAGGAAAGTGGGGTCATCCTCGTCCTCACTGGGACTCTCGGACTCGGAGGCAAGCTGGGCGTATGCCTCCTCGGCCGAGAACATCCGGCCGGCCATAGGGGAGTGTGTGTCTGGGTGTGTATGTGCGTGCGTGTAAATCGTTATTTGGTGTGCGTGGGGCACGGGTGTTCACGTACTCACCCTAAGCCTAACAGACAAAAAAAAAAAAGTGAAAAAAAAATTCTAAACCGCTGAACAACCATCCGAAGTTGATCAGCGGTGGGGTGTGCGATGCGCTAACAGTGGCCGGACGCTAAGAGTGCCGGCCACAATCAGCGTACGCACAAAAAAAAAAAAAAAAAAAATGCCTGTGCCCCAAAAAAGTTGGGGGGGGGGGGGCAGGGGGGCAAGCAGCAGCACCCCTGGGGGGTCTAGGGTCACACAGCTGTTGCTGTGGACCCCAGACACCCTACTTAGGGTGATGCAAGAAAACTTTTTTTTACCACTAACTTTCCCTTTATTTTCCCTGCCTAGCCCAACCTTTCCCTATACTTTCCCTAATTACCTGCTGATAAAGATGGGGGGTGCTGGGGCACAGATGGGGTCCTGGCGGCAAGGATGGGTGCTGGGGCACAAATGGGGTTGAGATTCACACGTGCAGGCAGCGCTCCTCTCTCCTCGGGCTCCGGACACAAAAGGAGGAGGAGCTCTGCTATCATTTGAATCTCCCGCCGGCCCGCCCTCCTACCAATCAGAGGCGATCCTGAGAGGTGATGTCACCGTCACCTCTCAGGATCGCAGGATGGTGATTGGTGGGGTAAAATCACACCACCGATCACCATCCTGTTCCGGGTTATCGGGTCCTCAGAGACCCGAATAACCCGGAAACTAAGAAAACCGCAGGTCTGAATTGACCTGCGGCTTTCTGCGATCGCCGATATGGGGGGTCACAGGACCCCCTGGCGCATCTAGCCAAGGTGCCTGCTCAATAATTTGAGCAGGCACTGGGTTCCGATCACTGCCCGCCGGGCGGCGGTGATCGGAACTATACATGACGTACCGGTACGTCATGTGTCCTTAAGAGGTTAAACATAACGTCCCCCAAAAATAATTGTAGTAAGCTGATACTGTGCCAAGGTGCCCCCACAGTAACAGTGCTCCCAAAAGTCCCACCAATAGGAATAATTCTCTGCTGGAGCACACATGGTAGTAAAAGTGCTCTTCCAGTGCCCCCAACATATCCCCACTGTGCCCCAGAAGTAATAATGCTCCCATAGTGCCCATACTAGTAATGTTCCCCATAGACCCCCAGTAGTAATAAAGCCCATCACAATGCCCCCCAGTAGTAATAATTCTCCTTATAATGTGCCAGTGCAAAATATACCCCCTTTTAATGCCCCCAGTTGAGCTAATGTCCCCATAGTGCCCCATAACGTGCCAGTATAAAATACCCATATATAATGCCCCCAGTAAATGCCCCATAGTGCTCCTCTCCCCCCTTCTTCCTAGTGCCCCCCATAATGTAACAGTTTAAAATGCCCCATATATAGTGCCCCAGTAGATGCCCTCAGTGTCCCCCATAATTTGCAAGTATAAAATACCCCTTCTTAGTACCCCCCATAGATGAGCCCATGGTACTCCTCTCTCCCCTTCCTCATAGTACCCACCATAATGTGCCCCAGTAAAAAATACCCCTTCTTTGTGGCCTCAGTAGAAGCCCCCATAGTGTTCCTCTACCCCCTTCCCCCATATAAAATACCCCTTATTTGTGGCCTTCGTAGATGGCCCCATAGTGCCCCAATAATGTGCCAGTAAGAAGTGCCCCATAGAATCCTCTATAGTGCCACCCAATAATGTGCCAGTAAGAAGTGCCCCTATAGATGCCCCCACAGTGCCCCCCAATAATGTGCCAGTAAGATGTGCCCCCATAGATGCCCCCCAATAATGTGCCAGTAAGAAGTGCCCACATCGATGCCCCCATACTGCCACCCAATAATGTTCCAGTTAAAAGTGCCACCAATAATGTGCCAGTAAGAACTGCCCCCATAGATGCCCCCACAGTGCCCCCAATAATGTGCCAGTAATATGTGCCCCCATAGTGCCACCCAATAATGTGCCAGTAAAAAGCGCCACCAATAATGTGCCAGTAAGAAGTGCCCCCATAGATGCCCCCACAGTGCCCCCAATAATGTGCCAGTAAGATGTGCCCCCATATATGCCCCCCCAATCATGTGCCAGTAGTAGTACCATATAAAAAAAATAAACACTTATACTTACCTCCATCAGGCTGGCAGCGATGCGATGCAGGCCTCTTCCGGCCTGTGTCCCGCGCTGTACGGCCCTGCAGTCTATCAGAGGAACGGGGAAGGAAGACGCCTCTCCCTTCACTGCCCCGCCGCAGCACTTCCATCTGTATCGCTGTCCTGAGGGCGGCGATACAGATGACTATGGAGATGAGCGCTTCCACAATAAAGGCGCTCATCTCCCTGTGCCCTGCCGCCGCCCTCCACATCACCAGTGGCCAGCGGGGCTCAAAAGACAGCTGCCTTGGGCCCCCCAGGAGCAACTGAGCCAGGGGCAGCTGCCCCTTTTGCCCCGCGTTAAAGACGGCCCTTTCTGTACGAGCGGCGGCGGCCAGCGTTTTAAAGGGGAATCAGCGGGGGGGGGGGCATGCGGGGGAAGCAAGGAATAACCTAGGGGGGGGGGGCAATTGCCCCCTCTTGCCCCCCTGTAGCAACGCCTATGTCTGCTTTTATTTTTATGGAAATGCAATTGTAAACCTTAGACAACATGTAAATTGTTTTTACGGCAATGTTTCCCAATTTCATGCACGCGTTGATCAGCGATGACTAGAACATTCGTGAATACGCTTTAATCTGTAGCTCTACAATCAATCAATCAAAACAGCAGAGAATGAGATGCAATTTCTTTAAAATAGCAGATGGCAAGACAAAATATATCTCTGATGGCTTTATGTGTCGGCTTAAATTCAGCAATCAACCTTACGACTCTGCTTCTTGCAGGTGGCTTTTTTAAATTGCATGCACAGATGTCACACAGGAAGCTGAATTACTTTACAAAGGTCAAAGAAACCTTGAAGATGGAGTCTTGCAGTACAATGTAGGACAATGTAGAGGATGACTTCATGCCATGTTTTCATGGAGCAGAGCTGACGGTAGGTTAGATGTAGGTTAGGTTAGGTGTCCTGTTCATTACTTTGTCTCTTTATACCATATAGTGCACAAGGTTGAACTTTATGGACTTTTCTTATTTTCAAAAGGTTGTCTGGGTTCAGAGCTGAACTCAAACATATCCCCGTTTTCACCCATACAGCCCCCCCTGACATGAGCCCCGTCATGTCAGGGGGGGCTGTATGGGTGAAAACGGGGATATGTTTGAGTTCAGCTCTGAACTACAGGTAGATCATTTAAGTGATCACTGCAGTCAGGGGTGGACTGGCCATAGACAGGGAAATTTCCTGGTGGGCCAATGCCCACGTGGGGCCACACGAGTCCTCCTCACACCCAGCTGGGTACATAACAATCTGATGCTCTCAACATTTGTGTTGGACTTGTGTTGGACTGCCTTCTGTCAGTTTGGATTTGGCTAAAATATGGAACAATATTTAGTTTTTTTTTTTCTAGGGCCACTTCAAGTTCCAAGTCCACCCCTGACTGCAGTTAATTACTGCCCTCTGCAGTCATGTGCTGAAAGTGCAATAATTAACACAGAGGCCAGTGATTAAATGCAGTGGTCACGTGAATGATGTACAGTACAGACCAAAAGTTTGGACACACCTTCTCATTCAAAGAGTTTTCTTTATTTTCATGACTATGCAAATTGTAGATTCACACTGAAGGCATCAAAACTATGAATTAACACATGTGGAATTATATACATAACAAACAAGTGTGCAACAACTGAAAATATGTAATATTCTAGGTTCTTCAAAGTAGCCACCTTTTGCTTTGATTACTGCTTTGCACACTCTTGGCATTCTCTTGATGAGCTTCAAGAGGTAGTCCCCTGAAATGGTTTTCACTTCACAGGTGGGCCCTGTCAGGTTTAATAAGTGGGATTTCTTGCCTTATAAATGGGGTTGGGACCATCAGTTGCGTTGAGGAGAAGTCAGGTGGATACACAGCTGATAGTCCTACTGAATAGACTGTTAGAATTGGTATTATGGCAAGAAAAAAGCAGCTAAGTAAAGAAAAATGAGTGGCCATCATTACTTTAAGAAATGAAGATCAGTCAGTCAGCCGAAAAATTGGGAAAACTTTGAAAGTAAGGGCTATTTGACCATAAAGGAGAGTGATGGGGTGCTGCACCAGATGACCTGGCCTCCACAGTCACCGGACCTGAACCCAATCGAGATGGTTTGGGGTGAGCTGGACCGCAGAGTGAAGGCAAAAGGGCCAACAAGTGCTAAGCATCTCTAGGAACTCCTTCAAGACTGTTTTAGCTGCTTTTTTCTTGGCATAATACAAATTCTAACAGTCTATTCAGTAGGACTATCAGCTGTGTATCCACCTTACTTCTCCTCAACGCAACTGATGGTCCCAACCCCATTTATAAGGCAAGAAATCCCACTTATTAAACCTGACAGGGCACACCTGTGAAGTGAAAACCATTTCAGGGGACTACCTCTTGAAGCTCATCAAGAGAATGCCAAAAGTGTGCAAAGCAGTAATCAAAGCAAAAGGTGGCTACTTTGAAGAACCTAGAATATGACATATTTTCAGATGTTTCACACTTGTTTGTTATGTATATAATTCCACATGTGTTAATTCATGATTTTGATGCCTTCATAGTCATGAAAATAAAGAAAACTCTTTGAATGAGAAGGTGTGTCCAAACTTTTGGTCTGTACTGTATGTGGTATCATTGCTGCATAGCTGGCGGGGACCATTCGAGAAGTGGTGACTGAGTGGTGGGGGCATTTAAAGAGCTTGTGCCACTAATAACACTTATCCTCTATCCACAAGAAGGGGGTAAATGTTTGATCAATGTTTTGATAAATGTTGGACAACCAGCTATCACGAGAATGAGGGTCCTCAAGTGTCCCATGAGAATAGAGCAGTAGTGCACATGCGTGTCCACCTCTCCATTCACTTCTATGGACTGCTGCGTACACTGTACTTTGCATTCCCAGTGAAGTGAATGGAGCAGTGGACGTGTATTTCTCATGGCAGTCCAGCGGCACTTACAGACTCCCATTCTCATGATCGCTGGGTGTAGCAGCAGTCTGACTCCCAGCAATCAAAGACTTATCCACTGTCATGTGCATAGGAGATAGGTGTTATGAGTGGGACAACCCTTTAAGGTGAAAGTAATGATTATTTTTCTGCTAGTAGGTAACTGTCTTGTTTAAAAGGGCACTAATGAAAATAAGCTTTTTAAACCAGAGAACCCATTTAAGGAAGGAGTGTAAATCCTGAATAACACATGGATTATGCATTTTTAATTAATGGTGTAGTCATATATTTTGATATATTGTATGATTATAATAGTAATAAAAATTCTAGCTAGATTTTCTACTCATGACTGTAGGAAACCTGGATGATAACCCTTTCAATGGTGTCCATATTAGTTGTCACCCAGAGTTCGCAACAGAGGTAAAGCTTTTTTTTGTCCTTGAAATTACCACTTATCTTAATTGTTAGCCATCAAAAAATCAGGACATCTTATCAAGGAACCACCAGAAAATAATAAAGCAAGGCAGAGCAGAAACAAAGGTTATCTTCCTGTGTGCTATGTAGAGATCTTGATAAGATTTGATTACTGTGTGTAGGAGGTCGAGATAAGATAATGACGATTTCATCATTCTGCTGAGATAGAAATCACTGATAATATGATTATCCACCGGTGAGATCTTCTTAATCTGCTGGGAAATCTTCACACGAGATATGGTCTGATGGTCCCAGTTTTATGGATTACTCCCCATGTTAAAAAGAATCTCTCCTGGGAGACTAGCAATTAGGAGAATTCTCAAAATGAATAGTAAAGCTTGTTTTATGTTCACATTGAATGTTAAAGGTTTTGATTGATTAGTGGTATTGATTAGTGAACACAACACCATATAAAAAAAGGGATGTAGCTTTAGATGGTGAAGAAGACAGAATCAAACCCTTTGGCTATGTTGGTGTGCAAAGACCCCTCTGCCATATAAGAACACGCCTGTAGACGCTATCCCTATTGTAGAGTTTGCATTAGGGCCTAAGAGCTTCAAGTATAGCCCCTGAAATTAAGAATTCTTGACTACAAACCGGATTCCAAAAAAGTTGGGACACTATACAAATCGTGAATAAAAACTGAATGCAATGATGTGGAGGTGCCAACTTCTAATATTTTATTCAGAATAGAACATAAATCACGGAACAAAAGTTTAAACTGAGAAAATGTACCATTTTAAGGGAAAAATGTGAATCAGAATTTCATGGTTGTCAACAAATCCCCAAAAAGTTGGGACAAGGCCATTTTTTTACCACTGTGTGGCATCTCCCCTTCTTCTTACAACACTCAACAGACGTCTGGGGACCGAGGAGACCAGTTTCTCAAGTTTAGAAATAGGAATGCTCTCCCATTCTTGTCTAATACAGGCCTCTAACTGTTCAATCATCTTGGGCCTTCTTTGTTGCACCTTCCTCTTTATGATGCGCCAAATGTTCTCTATAGGTGAAAGATCTGGACTGCAGACTGGCCATTTCAGTACCCGGATCCTTCTCCTACGCAGCCATGATGTTGTGATTGATGCAGAATGTGGTCTGGCATTATCTTGTTGAAAAATGCAGGGTCTTCCCTGAAAGAGATGACGTCTGGATGGGAGCATATGTTGTTCTAGAACCTGAATATATTTTTCTGCATTGATGGTGCCTTTCCAGACATGCAAGCTGCCCATGCCACACGCACTCATGCAACCCCATACCATCAGAGATGCAGGCTTCTGAACTGAGCGTTGATAACAACTTGGGTTGTCCTTGTCCTCTTTGGTCCGGATGACATGGCGTCCCAGATTTCCAAAAAGAACTTCGAAACGTGACTCGTCTGACCACAGAACAGTCTTCCATTTTGCCACACTCCATTTTAAATGATCCCTGGCCCAGTGAAAACGCCTGAGCTTGTGGATCTTGCTTAGAAATGGCTTCTTCTTTGCACTGTAGAGTTTCAGCTGGCAACGGCGGATGGCACGGTGGATTGTGTTCACTGACAATGGTTTCTGGAAGTATTCCTGAGCCCATTCTGTGATTTCCTTTACAGTAGCATTCCTGTTTGTGGTGCAGTGTCGTTTAAGGGCCCGGAGATCACGGGCATCCAGTATGGTTTTACGGCCTTGACCCTTACGCACAGAGATTGTTCCGGATTCTCTGAATCTTCGGATGATGTTATGCACAGTTGATGATGATAGATCCAAAGGCTTTGCAATTTTTCGCTGGGTAACACCTTTCTGATATTGCTCCACTATCTTTCTGCGCAACATTGTGGGAATTGGTGATCCTCTACCCATCTTGGCTTCTGAGAGACACTGCCACTCTGAGAAGCTCTTTTTATACCCAATCATGTTGCCAATTGACCTAATTAGCGTTAATTGGTCTTCCAGCTCTTCGTTATGCTCAAATTTACTTTTTACAGCCTCTTATTACTACTTGTCCCAACTTTTTGGGGATTTGTTTACACTGTGAAATTTTGAGTCAACGTATTTTTCCTTTAAAATGATGCATTTACTCGGATTAAACGTTTGATCTGTCATCTACGTTCTATTACAAATAAAATATTGACATTTGCCATCTCCACATCATTGCATTCAGTTTTTATTCACAATTTATTTAGTGTCCCAACTTTTTTGGAATCCGGTTTGTACTTTCTCGGATCCTTCAGTACTATAAAATAATATTCTCACAGTTTTCAAGGCTGTATTGTTTATTGAAGGAACCCACCCTTTTAAAAAAGACACTTGGCAGACACAAATTATTTGGGCACTTCTGGCAATCAATCAGATAACTCCTTTCAACTTCAACCATGGTATTGCACATTGTATGACAATGTACGTCTGTTCTTGTATGACATTTCTGTCTCAAGTGGACGAGGGCTTGTCGTACTTGCTTATAGAGGAGGCACCAAGCTGGAACCCCAGTCTTTCGTGCCCTAATAGGCAGGGCCGGTGCAAGGATTTTTGCCGCCCTAGGCAAAGATCCATTTTGCCGCCCCCTCATGTCACTCACTCACTGACACACACACACTGACAGACAGACACGCACTCAGACACTCACTGAATGACATACACAGAAACTCACTGACAGACACACATACACTCACTGACAGACACACACACACTGACAGACAGACACGCACTCAGACATTAACTGAATGACGTACACAGAAACTCACTGACAGACATACTCACTGACCATGGGCGTCCGCAGAAATTTTTCCAGGGGGGGGGCATAATTTTATTGACATCCATGCTCTGCTTGTTGGTGGTCTGCAGAATACCAGGCCTACCACCAGTATTACCCCTTCATATACCACCTGCCTGCCTGGTCACCCTGACCAGGCGGGCAGGCGGTATATGATTGAAGGGGCAATACTGGCTGGTATATGGACAGCAGAGATGGCATCCTCTGGGCAGTACTGTCTATGGTCACCCTTCTCCAGCACCCTGACTGCTACCTAGTTGGCCTGGCTCTCATGGCACTTCACTGCCTGCTGCTTGGCTATCAGTGACTCACCCCACAGCTAACACTCAGGGTCAGGGAGTGACTCAGTAGTCACACTGTGACACTGACTGACTGTCACTCACTGATAGCCAAGCAGGTGGCAGTCAGGGTGCTTGTTAATGATGAATTGACCATAGACAGTACTGCCCAGAGGATGCCATATCTGCTGTCCATATAATACCAGTATTGCCCCTTCATATACCGCCTGGTCACCCCACACCTAACACTCAGGGAGTACTCTCATCAATAAAAACAATAATAGGTTTAATCGTGGCTGGCCCACACATCTGGTTCATCAATCAGTTTGGAGATTTAATTTGTGGACGTTCATACAGAAGAAACTGTATATTGTGTGGCACAGTGTATACTATATGTGTATAACAAATATATTTTACATGAAAACTTACAATTACTTGGCTTGGCCCTTGGGGATCTCGGACGCCACTTCAACACTTTGGCCGGGGGCTTGTGGAGCTGATGTTGTGTTTTATCCTAATGAGAAAGATTTCATAATAAGGATTTGGAGAAGGGGCAGAGGGATAGCAGAGCAGGGAGAGGATGTGCTGCTACTAGGGGGTCATACCATGGGGGAGTAATAAAGCCCACCACAATGCCCCCCCAGTAGAACTAATTCTCCTTATATTAGACAGTGCAAAAAATACCCCCTTGTAATGCCCCCAATTGAGCTAATGTCCCCATAGTGCCACCATAATGCACCAGTATACACTGCGTGCAGAATTATTAGGCAAATGAGTATTTTGACCACATCATCCTCTTTATGCATGTTGTCTTACTCCAAGCTGTATAGGCTCGAAAGCCTACTACCAATTAAGCATATTAGGTGATGTGCATCTCTGTAATGAGAAGGGGTGTGGTCTAATGACATCAACACCCTATATTAGGTGTGCATAATTATTAGGCAACTTCCTTTCCTTTGGCAAAATGGGTCAAAAGAAGGACTTGACAGGCTCAGAAAAGTCAAAAAAAGTGAGATATCTTGCAGAGGGATGCAGCACTCTTAAAATTGCAAAGCTTCTGAAGCGTGATCATCGAACAATCAAGCGTTTCATTCAAAATAGTCAACAGGGTCGCAAGAAGCGTGTGGAAAAACCAAGGTGCAAAATAACTGCCCATTGCCAAGGTAAGAAAGGCTGAAAGACGACCACCACTGAACAAGACACACAAGCTGAAACGTCAAGACTGGGCCAAGAAATATCTCAAGACTGATTTTTCTAAGGTTTTATGGACTGATGAAATGAGAGTGAGTCTTGATGGGCCAGATGGATGGGCCCGTGGCTGGATTGGTAAAGGGCAGAGAGCTCCAGTCCGACTCAGACGCCAGCAAGGTGGAGGTGGAGTACTGGTTTGGGCTGGTATCATCAAAGATGAGCTTGTGGGGCCTTTTCGGGTTGAGGATGGAGTCAAGCTCAACTCCCAGTCCTACTGCCAGTTTCTGGAAGACACCTTCTTCAAGCAGTGGTACAGGAAGAAGTCTGCATCCTTCAAGAAAAACATGATTTTCATGCAGGACAATGCTCCATCACACGCGTCCAAGTACTCCACAGCGTGGCTGGCAAGAAAGGGTATAAAAGAAGAAAATCTAATGACATGGCCTCCTTGTTCACCTGATCTGAACCCCATTGAGGACCTGTGGTCCATCATCAAATGTGAGATTTACAAGGAGGGAAAACAGTACACCTCTCTGAACAGTGTCTGGGAGGCTGTGGTTGCTGCTGCACGCAATGTTGATCATGAACAGATCAAAACACTGACAGAATCCATGGATGGCAGGCTTTTGAGTGTCCTTGCAAAGAAAGGTGGCTATATTGGTCACTGATTTGTTTTTGTTTTGTTTTTGAATGTCAGAAATGTATATTTGTGAATGTTGAGATGTTATATTGGTTTCACTGGTAAAAATAAATAATTGAAATGGGTATATATTTGTTTTTTGTTAAGTTGCCTAATAATTATGCACAGTAATAGTCACCTGCACACACAGATATCCCCCTAAAATAGCTAAAACTAAAAAAAAACTAAAAACTACTTTCAAAAATATTCAGCTTTGATATTAATGAGTTTTTTGGGTTCATTGAGAACATGAATGTTGTTCAATAATAAAATTAATCCTCAAAAATACAACTTGCCTAATAATTCTGCACTCCCTGTAAAATACCCCTATATAGTGCCCCCAGTAAATGCCGCATAGTGCTCCTCTCCCCCTTCCTCCTAGTGCCCCCATAATGTACCAGTATAAAATGCCCCTATATAGTGCCCCAGTAGATGCCCTCAGTGTCCCCCATAATTTGCAAGCATAAAATACCCCTTCTTAGTGCCCCCAGTAGATGACCCCATAGTATTCCTCTCCCCCTTCCCCATAGTACCCACCATAATGTGTCCCAGTATAAAATACTACTGTACAGAGCCCTCCATATAACATACCACTTCTTTGTAGCCTCGCCCTCAGTAGATGCCCCTATAGTGCCCACCAATAATGTGTTGGTAAGAAGTGCCCCCATAGTGCCCCCCAATAATGTGCCAGTAAGAAGTGACCCCATAGTGCAACCTAATAATGTGCCAGTAAAAAATGCCCCCAATGATGCCCTCCCGGGCACCGGCCTTAATGTCACATTTCTCCCCCTCCATGTCATGTGACCCGTCATCACCCTCTTCTTTTTACATCACCCCCTTCGCTCCACATTATTTCTCCCCCTCCTTCATGGCAGCACACTTCCCACCCGTGACCCCCCCCCCTCCCCCCTGAATGACACATTTCTTCCCCTCAGGCCCCTCAATGGGCCACTGTCAGCAGCACATCTCCCCCCCCCCCCCCCCCCCAGGCACATTTCTCCCACTCCATCTCATGGGCCAGACCAATGGCAGACATGGGATCCATCATCCACCATGTCATCATGATCCATCCACTTGTTGTTATGTTATGTTTCTTTTTGTTTGTACAATATAAATTCCTGTAATAACGTTAACTTACTTCTGTGACTGTTGGAATAGGAAACTTGGAACTTGATGTTGGAGCCATTACCAAACTTGGCTCAGGGTCAGTGACAGGCAGGCTCTACTGGGGGCGGAGCTCACTGGCAACATCACGTGAAGACGTGCCTGTGCTGTGCGGCAGCTGCGAGCCTGCGGCACGCTCCAGCAGCCACTGTCTGCAGAGTCTAGAGACAGGCAGGTCAGGCAGCGGAGCTCAGAGCGGCCGCGGGCCCCGCCCCCTCTTCACTCTTTCAGGCCGGGCGTGCGCTTTCACTCAGTGCTGTTGTTTAGTCGGCCGCCGGGCCGCCACAAAATAGGAGTAACATAAGTAGTACTGGGTTAGTTTGCGGCGGGCCAGGGGAGGGCACTTGCCCCCCCTTGCCCCCTCTTGCGGACGCCCATGTCTGCAGAGTCTAGAGACAGGCAGGCCAGGCAGCGGAGCTCAGAGCCGCCGCGGGCCCCGCCCCCTCTTCACTCTTTCAGGCCGGGCGTGCGCTTTCAATCAGTGGTGTTGTTTAGTCGGCCGCTGGCCGCAACAAAATAGGAGTAACTTAAGTAGTACTGGGTTAGTTTGCCCCCCCCCCCTTGCCCCCTCCTGCGGACGCCCATGTCACTGACAGACATACATACACTCACTGACAGACACACACCCACTCACTGACAGACACTCACTGACAGACATACACCTACCCACTGAAACACACACACACAGAAACTGACAGACACTCACTCACTGGCAGACAAACACACACATATACTCACTGACAAACACACCGACACTTACTGACCGACAGACATCCACACTCACTCACTGACATACACACACAGAAACTCAATGACAGACACACATATATTTACTGACAGAAAGACAGACATACATACACTCACTCACTGACATAAATACACAGGCAGACACTCACTCAGTCAAACACTTAAACACTCACCTCCCTGGGGTCTAGTGTGGTGCAGCTCCTCAGTCCTCCAGCGCGCCGTTTAGTATGCCGGGGCCGGAATGACGTCATATTCCGGCATCACAGAGGGCGCACGAGGGAGGAGTGGGGAGCTGCTAGAACAGCCTCCCTTGCCGTCTGCCTCCTCTCCTCCGGTAATTTACTGGCAGAGCAGGCACCTGCCATCAGGGTAAGCAGATGCCTGCTCTGCCATATTTAAGAAGGACCACCACCTCCTGGCCCCCCTGTAACGGCGCTGGGGGCGGCTCAAGAGCCGCTCGCCAAGGGCTGCAGCCCCAGTCAGGGGGAGCCCACCAGGGCTCCCCCAGCAGGTCGGCGCCCTAGGTGAATGCCTAGTTCGCCTATATGGTTGCACCGGCCCTGCTAATGGACATGGGTTGTCTTCATGAGACTACCCCTTTAGTGTGATAATTCTGTTGATGGAGGCACTTTGTCTGTTGTTAATGGGTTATGACTGCACTTGGGTAGTGCAGTCCATCATACTTCTCCCCAATGCCTTGTTCATACAATGAATTCTGTGCGCAGATTTCCATGCTGACTCCACACTGGAAACCATCTCCTGTTGCTGCCAATGGGAGGCCACATTGTTGTCCATACAGCCGTGGGTTACTTCGATATGGGCTTCCAGACTGTGTGGATATATCCTCTCTTGACTGTGCTGGATGGTACTGAGGCCACAGGTATTCCCACCGCATTCCAAGTGCAAAACAGTAGCAGAAACCCAAGGGTCTGTCTGTACGCAATCTTTGCCCTACATTTGCAAAATTACATGTCATTACATTAATGAGACAAATTCCAGATGGAAATATACAGCATGTACCCTTCAGAGGAGTTTTCCAGATTTCATATTGATGCCCTATCCTCAGGATAGGGCATCAATATCAGATCGGTGGGGTCTGGCATCAGCTGTTATAGGAGGCCGTGGTGCTCTGGTGAGCACGGAGGCCTCCTCGCAGCTTACCAAGTACTCACCATCCAAATGGATAGTCTGTGCTTGATATTTCAGCTCAGCCTCATTCACTTTAATGGGACCAAGCTGCACCTAGGCTATGTGACCAGTGAACATGACATCACTGACCTAGGAAAAGGCCACAGTGCCCACTAGGGTGCCGCGGCCTCTTCAAACAGCTGATCGAAGGAGTCGGACCCCCACCCATCTAATAATGATGATCTTTCCTTAATATAGGCCATAAATGTCAAAATCTCAGACAACCCCTTTAAATTTACACATCAAATAATTTGCAACTGACATTTCTTGAATCGTTCCTGCACTTGGCAGAGCTTCGCTATTCCATGACTGTGTGCAATAGACAACTGATTCCTCTATGAGGAAAAGTAATTCACATATGGCTGACATAGGCATTGTGAAAACAGCCCTGAGTTGCTGCAGTGTAGAAACAATACTGTAACAGAGCTCAAAACAGCTAAAACCCTTTATAACGGGCAGTTATACCATGAAACAATAAATGATTATAAGGAATAATTGCATACTGTATGTTCATAGGGGTATACATGGTTGTACTCACCACTCCTTATCACTGGTCAAGGGTAATCAATACAAATATAGTTTAATATGACTCCAGGACACGCTAAGCTGCTTTGGACCTAAGATCCAATATAACTTCACTTCTAGTGAAGGTATAAAATGTTGAGTAGAAGATAAAGTGCAAATTCTTCTAAAAATAATATAATGAGATGCGATAGAGCAAATGTACAGTGTGAGGCTGCCTTAAATAAAGCTGACAAGTTGCAAAGAGGCGCATCCTATTAATTATACTAAGATCACATATTAGAATAAAAAGAACACGCATAGTAAAACTCACACTGAATTTAAATGGAAAGTACCCGAGCAGGTGTCATCATGATATATAGCTGTGCTGATTTTTACAGAATAAATAATATACAACCCCTGGAGATATCATAAAGCTCACCTCATTATTTAACTGGTTACCATACAGTACAGTTCTTATAATCTGTAATGTGATGGTCGTGGTACGCTGGAAAATATAGCCTGTAGTGGGCATTACAGGGGAGCACGAACTGGTGCAAATTATCTTTCCCACATGGCTTTTGAGGCTGGGCCAGGGATGGTCGAGCTGGCAATTTTTGGAAGTTTCACTTCAAGTTCAAACTAGGATAAAATAAGGGGATTGGCATTCAAACAGGGACTGAAAATTGGTGTGGCATGCTTTTGATAACTATAGACTTAAATGGAGAAGGCCGAGCACAAGCTCAAACACCTTTCTATTGGTTTCTATGGGAAAATAAGCCATTATAAATCATTCTCCTAACTTCAAGAAAACCTTTGTGAAATTGAGTGCAGGCAGCATGCTATAGAGCGGAAGGAGCTGAGCAAATCATTTGTACACGGGGGAGGTGTTATCAGTGAATGATAGCATTCTATGTGTAAGTGTGTATACAGAGATAGCGAAAAATACGGTAGGATGACACCTGCCCGGGTACTTTCCATTTAAATTCAGTGCAAGTTTTGCTATGCGTGTTGTTGTCAGTGACTGACAGCTATCTCTGTATACACACTTACACAGAGAATGCTATCAATCACTGATAACACCTCTCCCGTGTACAACTATCAGTGACTGACATCTATCTCTATATACACACTTACACAGAGAATGCTATCAATCACTGATAACACCTCTCCCGTGTACAACTTTCAGTGACTGACAGATATATATACAGTACAGACCAAAAGTTTGGACACACCTTCTCATTCAAAGAGTTTTCTTTATTTTCATCACTATGAAGGCATCAAAACTATGAATTAACACATGTGGAATTATATACATAACAAACAAGTGTGAAACAACTGAAAATATGTCATATTCTAGGTTCTTCAAAGTAGCCACCTTTTGCTTTGATTACTGCTTTGCACACTCTTGGCATTCTCTTCATGAGCTTCAAGAGGTAGTCCCCTGAAATGGTCTTCCAACAGTCTTGAAGGAGTTCCCAGAGATGCTTAGCACTTGTTGGCCCTTTTGCCTTCACTCTGCGGTCCAGCTCACCCCAAACCATCTCGATTGGGTTCAGGTCCGGTGACTGTGGAGGCCAGGTCATCTGGCGCAGCACCCCATCACTCTCCTTCATGGTCAAATAGCCCTTACTTTCAAAGTTTTCCCAATTTTTCGTCTGACTGACTGACCTTCATTTCTTAAAGTAATGATGACCACTCGTTTTTCTTTACTTAGCTGCTTTTTTCTTGCCATAATACAAATTCTAACAGTCTATTCATTAGGACTATCAGCTGTGTATCCACCTGACTTCTCCTCAACGCAACTGATGGTCCCAACCCCATTTATAAGGCAAGAAATCCCACTTATTAAACCTGACAGGGCCCACCTGTGAAGTGAAAACCATTTCAGGGGACTACCTCTTGAAGCTCATCAAGAGAATGCCAAGAGTGTGCAAAGCAGTAATCAATGCAAAAGGTGGCTACTTTGAAGAACCTAGAATATGACATGTTTTCAGTTGTTTCACGCTTGTTTGTTATGTATATAATTCCACATGTGTTAATTCATAGTTTTGATGCCTTCATAGTCATGAAAATAAAGAAAACTCTTTGAATGAGAAGGTGTGTCCAAACTTTTGGTCTGTACTGTATATAAATATATATATGTAAATAAAACATTTAGAGCATAACTTTTTTTATGTAAGTGTTGTGTCGGTGCATCACACCAATAATGATGGGACCCCAGGAATGCGTTTTCCTGTAGCACCACCATATGAAAAATTAAGCATTACACAGTTCCTATTGAAATGAATATAGTGTTTGTGTATTGAATAGCCAGGCTAGGTCCTCCAGAGAGATGGAGGTCTCAAACAAGAGACAATTCCATTATTCTCAGACTACCCTAATAAGGTATTTAAAAATAAAATTTCTAAACTAAACAATCCCTTTAAACTATGGTTGGGATGTCAACTTGTTTTACTCATAGACTATCTACATACATGCTCTCTGAAATCACAGAGAAGAGGCCAAAAGACAGGAAATGACCTGAGACCCTCAGAGCTACTGCTCATTCAGCCTGGATTCAAGGGAACAGCCACAGTTCTTGATTCCTTGTATTCCAATTTCACAGCTGAGCCTGTGTGAATAGAAATGATAAAGAAGGAATAACTGTATCACTCTACTACCTCGAGAAACATGGGATTTTAAGGAATTGGAAACTGCAGCTATTTTCTAATGCAGAGTAAAGCAACTGGGCTCTAAAGTCAAGTTTGTCTACACATGCATATAAATATAGCATGTCTATAGATCACCAGGACACTGTGTGGTCACTGTAGCTGCCACCGTGGCACCGCTGTGGATTCACAGCATGTGGTTGTTACTAGTGGCACTCTGGCTGACACTGAGGGAGGTGCCCTGGCTGATTCTGGGGACACTGTTGCTGTTTATGGAGGCAACGTGCCTGACTCTAGGGCACCATGGATGGCACTGACCAAGTAGAAAAAATTAGGTGGTCCAGTTGCAACGCAGCAGAGAGATGATCATTCGGCCAATGATTACTGTAATGCTGGTGTGTGTCCAATTGTACAGGACATACAGACTTTCTAGTGAAGGGAAACTTCGCCATCTGGTGGAGAGAAATGTATTAACAACATGATTGTCAAACAAGAGCTTGGAGTATGAATTTCTTTGTGTTCTAGCTGTTTTGAAACACAAAGAAATTGAATATATATATATATATATATATAGTTATTATAGCAACTTTTTTACGACACAAAACAGGAGTGAGGGAAATAATAAGTTCCCCCAATCTATTTATGTATGTAAAATTGAGAAGGAAGGGGGTGAAATATATATATATGTTTACATTTTAAAAACAATTCTTTACTTTTTTTTACCTTTATTTTTAGTCTCCTTATGGAGTGTGGCCTGTACCTGTACATCACTGTGACTAAAGAAATGTATGGAGTGGGCTGCTGCTGCTCTACTATGGTGTCTGGGACAAGGGATCAAAAGATCCTGGATTCTAGCCCTCTAAGGGGGCTAACAGTTATTGCTAAAAAAATTAAAAAAAATCACCCCTTTTCCCAATTTTACATATAAAAATATATAAACAATAAAAAAATAAACATAACAGGTATTGCGGCATCTGAAAATGTCTAAATTATTAACATATAAAATATTTTTCCCGCGCAGAAAATAAAAAAAAAAAGTTGTATGTACCCCAAAAATGGTACTAATAAAAACTACAGTTTGTCCAGCAAAAAAAAAAATCCTCGTACAGCTCTGTGGACAGAAATATGAAAAACAGAATGGCAATGCAAAGGTTTTTATTTTTTCAAAAGTAGTAAAACAAAAAAACAATACAAATTTGGTATTGCCAAATGAACTGCAGATTTTTTTTTCCCATTTTCCAATATAAGACATGGTAAGTTAAATGGTGCAATAAAAAAAAAAAACTTATCCTGCAAAAAAAATGTCCACATATGGCTATATTAACGGAAAAGTTTATGGCTATTGGAACGTGGGGAGGATAAAATGTAAATGCAGAAATGAAAATGGGCCTGGTACTTAAGCATGAAAGTGTTCCATTACTTATACCATAGACTGCAATATTTAGAATTGCAGTTTATGATTATTGTGATACCTTGCTATTAAGCCCTGCCTCAGAAGATTACAATGGCAGGCACTCGGTTGCTATGACAAAAATCAGCATCTCATGATTTTGCCACGGTGGGTGGGATATCGAGAGTCATTCATTCCGTTTTGAAAGACAGATTATCAGTTTACTGAGGAATCAGAATCAGAATCCTTTATAGTTTTATTTGCAATTTCCTGTGTTTTATAATCCTGACTGTAGATGGAAATACAAAATTCTATGCGACTTGGGTTAGCGCACATATATTCAGTGCGTCTAGTAATTGTTAGTGGTGGATTGATATAACACGGTACAAGTTCACTCACGTGTGTGCCAACTCAGCCGACTTATGTGTAATATAGTACAGTATACTGGATATCTTTCCTTTCACATAGCGTTTAGCGCAATGCGCTTCTTGCCGGATACTTGTGGCTGTCTGCGGAGTAGTACCTGTTCGGTTCCAAACTGCACGCCGTCGGCTCCATAGGTGGTCTCCCGCTGATGGCGGCACTATGCACCCGCGCAGTGTGAGTTTACGAACACTCGCGGCTCCACGAGTTGTCTCTCTGGAATCGAAATTTCGCGCATGCGTACTTTGATTTCCCAGTCGCCAAATTGTATCTTCTTTGTATAGTTGTAACAATCTGGAATTTGGTATTCTGGTCGTATAACACAGGGTCTTTGAAAGGATGCAGTCGTTCTTGTCGCCAGAAGCGTTTCAAAACCGCAAGGGTTTCTTCCTCAGTGGCAAAAGAATTGTGTTAAAAAAGGGGGACACACCGCTCCTTATAAGGAGCCTAAGCTTGAGTTAAAACCTGGACCGGACCGTGACTTCTTTTTTTAATCGAATCGTTTTTATTGATCAATTGTAATAATCAATTATAATAAACTTATCTGAAAATACAATTTTTCTTCATTAATCAGACTGAATGTAAAAAATGAGTTATCAAAAGACATCATCATCCAATGACAAAGTGATCATATCAGAATACATTATGCACAATCAAGAGCAAATAGTGCAACTTGCAGACATATAACATAAGTCTAAATTAGCATCTTCAAGAGATTCACTCTACCTACTACAGACAGAAAGAGCCTACACCAAGTCCTCACCTTAAGTCTAAAGGCAGCTAGTAAGGGAGTCAAATTCAACTCTTCAAAATCCGACAGTGTAGGCGTTATATACAAATGGAAGAAACAGGTCAGCACTTCACCTTGTATTGCACGCTGCACGGGAGAGGAGCAACCTCCAATGTATAACAGGAAAAAAATCCCAAAGACACAGCAGCTGGGATTTTTTTCCTGTTAGGCGTTATATACAGCCCCAAATACTTGAATTTCTCCACCCAGGGTACCATACTGTCTACCGGCATGCCCGACAGAGCCTGGCCGTCCACCGGCATCAGAGCAGACTTTTGCCAATTAATAGTAAGTCCAGAGTACCTCCCGAACCGATCAATTAGAGACATGGCCGCATCCAGAGATGTCCCAGTATCGCCCAGGAACAACAAAGTGTCGTCCGCATACATAGCCACTTTGTTCTGCATCATGCCATACCTGAACCCCATAATATGAGGCGACAGGCGTATTAAAGCCGCTAGAGGCTCGATAGCTAAGGCAAATAGTAAGGGCGACAGTGGGCATCCCTGCCTGGTGCCTCTTGCCAGAGTAAAACTATCTGACAGCCCCCCGTTAGCTCTAATGCGTGCCTTAGGGCTCGAGTATAACACCTGAACCCATCGGATAAACCGTGTGCCAAAGCCCATGGCCCTCAGAATCCCCCACAGATAACTCCACTCTACACTATCAAACGCCTTAGCGGCGTCAAGCGTTAGCAAGGGCTTGTCCCCACAATTATCTGCTGGAGGATTCAAACTGGCGTACAATCTGCGGATGTTTATAGCAGTTGACTTCCTAGGCATGAAGCCTGTCTGATCCGAGTGCACAATGGTCAGAATCACCCTGGACAACCTGTTCGCCAACACCTTCGCTAGGAGCTTTACATCTGCTGTTAAAAGCGAGATCGGTCTATATGAGTCTGGCAATTTGGGATCCTTTCCAGACTTTGGTATGACTACTATTATAGCCTCCTGCATAGAGTGTGGTAGCGAACCCGTCTCCAGTGAATGTTCGAGCACTTTAAGCAATTCAGGTAGGAGTACCCCCTACAACTTTTTATATACTTCCACCGGTAGACCATCGCCCCCCGGAGCCTTACTATTCGCCATGTCCCCAAGCGCTGCCTCCAATTCCTCAAGGGAAATCGGCTCTTCCAATCTCTCCCTATCTGCATCAGACAGCACCGATAACTGCGCCTCCGCCAAAAAGGCAGTCAGATTGTTCTCAGAGTTAGAAACAGTGGATGCGTATAAGGACACATAGAAATCTTTAAGTATATCTAGAATTCCCTTTGTGTCCTGCCTAATAGTCCCAATCTCATCTCTCAGTTCCTGTATACAAGAAGATCCCCGCTGAGCCTGAGAAACTACTGACAGTAGATGGCCTACCTTTTCACCTTCCTCAAAAGATCGTTGTTTATAGAAACTACACTTACGCTCTACTACTTGCATTAGATGACACCTCAACTGCTCCTGAGCTACCTCCAGAGCTTCACTGTTAACTAAGGAAGGGGATCTACCAAAAGCCCGTTCAGCTGCCACCACCTGTACATGCGCTTTCACATCCGCCTCTCTAGACTTAGATTTACGCCTACTAATCTCTTTTATCAATACTCCCCTTGAGAACGCTTTCATAGCATCCCAGATTCCGTGTCCCCTCGTTAATAGCAAAATATTCCCTGACCGCCAGAGAGACCTCGGACAAGTCTCCCAATATATTCAACCAATGCGGGTTACACTTCCACAACCTCGGTCCCTGCCTGAGCGCCCCCAGGCACAAATCCACCTGCAACAAGGAATGGTCAGACAACGATCGAGGGTGATAGGTAACATCCCGAACCAGCGGTAACATAACATCATTGACGAGAGCCAAATTTATGCGTGATAATGAATGGTGCGTAGCAGACCTGCACGAATATTCGCGCCTATCCGGGTTGCGTACTCTCCACACATCAAGCAAACCAGTTTCAGTCATAATGTTCTTCAGAGCTACACTCCACGGTGATCCACCTGACCCTACCACCTGAAATCTGTCCAGGGAGTCATCTGGTGTACAGTTAAAGTCTCCTACTAGTAGCCATGGTAATCCAGGGAAGTCCGCCACAAAGGTCATAACTGCCCGCACCAAAGGAGAAGCAAACGGTGGAGGCACATATACCGTCACCAGCACCACCTGTATCCTATCAATCCTACACACAATACATACAAACCTGCCCTCAGCATCCACACACTGCTGTATATGTTCATACCTAACACTCTTATGCACTAACACACATACTCCCCTGGAATGTGATGAATAGATAGCGTGTACCGCATGGCCTACCCAAGTTTTACTTAGCCACTGTACAGTATCACTAGTCAAATGCGTTTCCTGCAGGCAACAAATGGCAGGCTGAAAACGCCTCAAGTAGTGAAAAATACAATGTCGTTTTCGTGCATCAGCCATACCTCTCACATTCCAGCTCAGAACTTTAATCACCTGTGTCATGGTAAAACAGTGTTACATACTCGCATCGCACACCCCATTCAATCAACAGCCACTCAGAGTTCGCGCTCACCAACCTACACCTAACCATCACCCCCCTGCTGCCTCCCCTTCCCACCCCCCCCCCTAACTAGATTACCAAAAAGGAGAACTATAATCCCTACATCCCATACTGTGGACCCACAAACGGGGCAATCCTTAAGCAACTTGCCCGCCAATGAACAGTAAACATCACTGAACATAAAAACACTCTCCCTCCAAAAGAGAATCCTCTCCACTACAGGGAAACACATTGTAACCCCGAACCACCTACTCCCACCTCAGAATCTACCATGCGGTAGCATTATAAAGTACACATCCTAACTGGTGTAACATAAAATGGCATTCAAATGCAAACACAGAAATAAGCTAAACCAAATTGCATATCTGCCGCCTTCAAGTGTCCAGGGCCCTATCTCTCAGTTGCTGTTCGTGGACGTCCAGCCACTGCGCCGCTTCATCTGGATCTTCGAAAAATCTAGTTGATCCCAATGCCACCATTCGCAATTTAGCAGGAAACAGCATGGCATATTTAACCTGTAGCCCTCTGAGCCTCCTCTTGACATCCATAAAACGGCTCCTTCTCTGTTGCACCTCATTCGAGTAATCCGGAAAGATGGAAACTTTGACCCCATTCGGGACCATCTCTTCATTATCTCTGGACTGACGGAGAATAGTGTCCCGATCTTTAAAGTGTAAAATCTTCGCAAGTATAGGGCGAGGAGGTCTGCCTGGTGGAAGCGGCCGCATGGGCACTCTGTGCGCCCGCTCCACCGCATATAGGGAAGACAGGCCTTTATCATGAAATAACTGGTACAACCATTTCTCCACAAACTCCGTGGTATTTGCTCCCTCCGTCTTCTCCGGCACTCCTACAATGCGCAAACTATTCCTACGCGATCTGTTTTCTAGATCATCTGTTTTGGCGTAGAGGGCAGCAATATCCTTCGTAGTCGTCTTAGACGCCATTTGCAAAGGCCGCACTCCATCTTCCAGTGATAACACCCTTTTCTCAAGTTCAGCGGTGCGCTCCGAAATTTTATGCAGATCATGCCTGATTATAGAAACATCAGATCGCAGACTGCCGACCTGTACTGTGAGAACCTTGAGGGTGCTGTTACAGCTCGCTACAGCCGCCATGATATCTTTCAGAGTGGGCTCCTCTGTAGACGCGGCTTGAAGGCTCTCCGATCCCTTCCCAGGGATTGCAGGAGCAGACATAGGCTGACTAGCCGTTGCCGGGCCTTCGCCATCAATGGAACTGTCCTCCTGGTCAGAGGAGGTAAGTATATTAGTCCCCTTGTCTTTAGACCAGTCGCCCACTCCGCTTTCCACACGAGCAAACTTGCTGAGCTTGGCTGCCGCGCTCTGACTCAGCGCCTCCTGCAGCGCCATCGCCTTTCCACCATCAGCACCATGTTGGCCAGCCTCCGCTCTGTCTTGCCTCGTCGTTTTACTCGCCTTCTTCGGCATCGTCAGGCACCTCAAGTCAACACCGCAGCTTCCAGCCACTAGTTCTACACCAGATAAGTTCGTATGACGAACCAAGATTGCGCTACCAAGAGTTTTAAACAGGATACCGGCAGGAGCAGTGAACGGCGCGTCTTACTCCATGCGCTGGCAGGCCACGCCCCCCGGACCGTGACTTCTAATGACATATCTTAAACATTACTTAATTTCGTTTGCATTAGGTTCCATATGTCTACATCATTCTTCACATATGAATCATTAGTACAGATTGTGCCTATCATTAGATTATACTACAAATAGCGACACTTTGTGCCGTAGGATTATTGTTATTTTATACTGTCATATGTGTATATGTATGTGATTATCTTTTAGTGCACCATTTGTATATATATGGTTTGATCCATTATAGGTGTGGTTTTACAGTTAGGAATAAATAAGCCTTAGGCCTCATGCACACGACCGTTTTTTTTATGGTCCGCAAAAACGGGGTCCGTTGGTCCGTGATCCGTGACCGTTTTTTCGTCCGAGGGTCTTCCTTGATTTTTGGAGGATCCACAGACATGAAAAAACAGTCGTTTTGGTGTCCGCCTGGCCGTGCGGAGCCAAACGGATCCGTCCTGAATTACAATGCAAGTCAATGGGGACGGATCCGTTTGATGTTGACACAATATTGGTGCAATTTCAAACGGATCCGTCCCCCATTGACTTTCAATGTAAAGTCAGGAGTTAATATACCATAGGATCGGAGTTTTCTCCAATCCGATGGTATATTTTAACTTGAAGCGTCCCCATCACCATGGGAACGCCTCTATGTTAGAATATACTGTCGGATATGAGTTACATCGTGAACCTCATATCCGACAGTATATTCTAACACAGAGGCGTTCCCATAGTGATGGGGACGCTTCTAGTTAGAATATACTACAAACTGTGTACATGACTGCCCCCTGCTGCCTGGCAGCACCCGATCTTTTACAGGGGGCTGTGATCAGCACAATTAACCCTTCAGGTGCCGCACCTGAAGGGGTTAATTGTGCGTATCATAGCCCCCTGTAAGAAATCAGGGGCTGCCAGGCAGCAGGGGGCAGACCCCCCACCCTCCCCAGTTTGAATATCATGGGTGGCCAGTGTGCGCCCCCCCCTCCGTCGGCCCCCCTCTATTGTAATATCATTGGTAACCAGTGTGCGGCCCCCCCTCCGTCGCCCCCCCCTCTATTGTAATTTCATTGGTGGCCAGTGGGCGGCCTCCTCTCTTCCCCCCCCCCCGCCCGATCATTGGTGGCAGCAGAGATTCCGATCGGAGTCCCAGTTTAATCGCTCTGGGGCTCCGATCGGTAACCATGGCAACCAGGACGCTACTGCAGGCCTGGTTGCCATGGTTACTTAGCATTATTACAATATTAGAAGCATCACTTCATACTTACCTGCTGGCTTCTGCGATGTGTGTCCGGCCGGGAGCTCCTCCTACTGGTAAGTGACAGATCAATGCGCCAAACAGACCTGTTCTTACCAGTAGGAGGAGCTCCCGGCCGGACACACATCGCAGAAGCCAGCAGGTAAGTATAAAGTGATGCTTCTAATATTGTAATAATGCTAAGTAACCATGGCAACCAGGCCTGCAGTAGCGTCCTGGTTGCCATGGTTACCGATCGGAGCCCCAGAGCGATTAAACTGGGACTCCGATCAGAATCTCCGCTGCCACCAATGATCGGGCGGGGGGGGGGGGGGGGAGAGGGGAGGCCGCACACTGGCCACCAATGAAATTACAATAGGGGGGGGAGGGGGGCCGACGGAGGGGGGGGGGCGGGGGAGGGGAGGCCGCACACTGGCCACCAATGATATTAATACAATAGAGGGAGGGGGGGCGGGGGGGGGGCCGCACACTGGCCACCAATGAAATTACAATAGAGGGGGGGGAAGGGGGCCGACGGAGGGGGGGGGCCAGGGGGGGGGGAGGCCACACACTGGCCACCAATGATATTCAAACTGGGGAGGGAGGGGGGTCTGCCCCCTGCTGCCTGGCAGCCCCTGATCTCTTATAGGGGGCTATGATATGCACAATTAACCCCTTCAGGTGCAGCACCTGAGGGGTTAATTGTGTGGATCACAGCCCCCTGTAAGAGATCGGGTGCTGCCAGGCAGCAGGGGGCAGTCATGTACACAGTTCTCAGTATATTCTAACTAGAAGCGTCCTCATCACTATGGGAACGCCTCTGTGTTAGAATATACTGTCGGATTTGAGTTTTCCCGAAGTGAAAACTCATCTCTGAAAAAGCTTTTATGCAGACGGATCTTCGGATCCGTCTGTATAAAAAGTAACCTACGGCCACGGATCACGGACGCGGATGCCAATCTTGTGTGCATCCGTGTTCTTTCACGGACCCATTGACTTGAATGGGTCCGTGAACCGTTGTCCGTCAAAAAAATAGGACAGGTCATATTTTTTTGACGGACAGGAAACACGGATCACGGATGCGGCTGCAAAACGGTGCATTTTCCGATTTTTCCACGGACCCATTGAAAGTCAATGGGTCCGCGAAAAAAAACGGAAAATGGCACAACGGCCACGGATGCACACAACGGTCGTGTGCATGAGGCCTTATTTGACTTCTTGTGAGCTGGCCATTTTTTATCTGTCATGTATCAATAGCTTTGGGATGGTAGCAGGTCGTGCTCTATTCTGGTGAGCTTCCCATCAATTTGTTTATTTTTAGACATAGCTGTTGTGGTGCAGTTTTTGTTATTTGCCGCAGTATGAATGAATTTCACCTGTGTTAGGCTATTGTCACGTCAGCGTTTTCATATGATCTCAATACCAGAAGAAAACGCTTCAGTTTTGTCCCCATTCATTGTCAATGGGGACAAAACTGAACTGAACGGAACAGAGTGCACCAGAATGCATTCCGTTCCATTTGGTTGCGTCCCCATCACGGACGGACAGAATAACGCTGCAAGCAGCGTTTTTGAGTGCGTCATGGGATACAGAGCAAGACGGATCCGGCATGAAACACAATGTAAGTTAATGGTGCCGGATCTGTATACTCTGACACAAAAGAAAACGGATCCTTCCCCTATTGACTTACAATGGTTTTAGTGACGGATCTCTCATGGCTATTTTAGAGATAATACAACCGGATATGTTCAGAACAGCTGCACGGTTTGAACCATGACCACTACATCTGAATACACCCTTAAAAGGGTATTTTGTTTATGTCAGCTATTTTTTAACCACTTCCCGACCGCCCATTCCAACGTCCTGGGCGGTCGGGTTTATCTCTGAATGGACGTTCTGGAACGTCCTTTCAGAGATGGCAGCTACACGCTAATCATGCAGCTGCCGAGCGGGGGGCCCCGCTGCCAGTGACAGCAGGGCACCCCAGAGAGAAGGCAGGGACCGTTACTGGGTGTCCCTGCCTTCTAGATCGCTGCATACACAGCGCTCAATGAGCGCTTTGTATACAGCTAAGGAAGCTATCTGCCGCTTCCTGTCCCGGCCAGGTGAGAGTGCAGGAGCTGTCGGGTCTTCCATAGGCCACGTTCAGCCCTTCACTGAGGCTGTACATCTCTGTATTCTGCTGTACAGCCTCTCTGGGGGGTGTATTTCCTCTGTAACTGGGGCTACTATGTCAGCCTCAGTTACAGGAGAAATCATTAGTTAAAAAAAAAAAAGAAGTTAAATGTCCCCCAGAGGTCTTGTATGACCTTATGGGGGACACAAAGGGTAAAAAAAAAATTAAAAAAAATAAAGTGTTTTGAAAAAAAAAAAGTTTCACATAAAAAAAAAATAATTCCCCCCAAATGCGTTATTTAAAAAAATGTTAAAAATAGAATGATTTTTTTTTTATTAAAGACATATTTGGTGTCACCAGGTCCGCAACGACCAGCTCTAAAATAATATCATATGATCTACCCCATCTACCCGTAAAAAATAAATAAATAAACAATGTGCCAAAATAGATTTTTTTTGTGATCTCACCTCCCAAAAAACATAATGTTAATCAGGGCTGTCTTTAACAAGGGGCAAAAGTGGCAGCAGCCCCAGGCCCAGTTGCTTCTTGGGGGCCCAAGGCAGCTGCCTCTTGAGCCCTTCTGGCCACTACCCCCGGTGTTAGGCTGTCAGCTACACAGGGGGGTGCTGCCATGCCATGCCTGCCTGCCGTCACTCCAGGCAGCGAACTGTGAGAGCTGTGATTCTGAAAGGACCCTAGATGACATCATCACCATGTGACCAGTAACCTAGCAATATTACTTGTAACATGGCTATAAGGTCATCAAAGGTCCTTTCTCTCTATCAGGAGTGTTGCTGCAGGAGAAGTTTGCCTTAACTGTGGAGCTTTTTTTGTGAAGATTACATCAGGAAAAGGTGACAGGGGCTGTTATATTAATATACTGTGGGGCGCTGTATACTGTGGGGTGCTGTATACTGTGGGGTGCTGTATACTGCTCTACTGTATACTGTGGGATGCTGTATACTATGGGGTGCTATTCTGCTCTACTGTATACTGTGGGGTGCTGTATACTGTGGGGTACTGTATACTGTGGGGTACTGTATACTGTGGGGTACTGTATACTGTGGGGTGCTATACTGCTCTACTGTATACTATGGGGTGCTGTATACTGTGGGGTGCTGTATACTGTGGGGTGCTATACTGCTCTACTGTATACTGTGGGGTGCTGTATACTGTGGGGTGCTGTATACTGTATATTGTGGGGTGCTTTATACTGTGGGGGGCTGTATATTGTGGGGAGCTGTATACTGCTCTACTGTATACTGTGGAGTGCTGTATACTGTGGGGTGCTGTATACTGTGGGGTGCTATACTGCTCTACTGTATACCGTGGGTGCTGTATAATGTATACTGTGAGGTGCTGACACTGTATTCTGTATAGTTTGGGGTGCTGTATACTGTATACCGTGAGGTGCTGTATACCGTGAGGTGCTGTATATTGTGGGGTGCTATACTGCTTTTCTGTATACTGTGGGGTGCTGTATGCTGTATACTGTGAGGTGCAGTATTCTGTATAGTTTGGGGTGCTGTATACTGTATACCATGAGGTGCTGTATACTGTGGGGTGCTGTATATTGTGGGGTGCTATACTGCTGTACTGTATACTGTGGGGTGCTGTATATTGTGGGGGGCTGTATAGTGTGGGGGGCTGTATAGTGTGGGGGGCTGTATAGTGTGGGGGGCTATACTGCTCTACTGTATACTGTGGGGTGCTGTATACTGTGGGGTGCTATACTGCTCTACTATATACTGTGGGGTGCTGTATACTGTATAGTGTGGGGTGCTGTATACTGTGTGGGTGCTGTATACTGTATAGTGTGGGGTGCTATACTGCATACTGTGGGTTGCTGTATACTATAGGGTGCTTTACTGAATACTTTGGAGTGCTGTATACTATAGGGTGCTATACTGCATACTGTGGGGTGCTGTATACTATAGGGTGCTTTACTGCATACTGTGGGGTGCTGGGGTGCACTGTAACGCTAGGGTGAGCCAAGCTCCGGTCTCCTTCCTGCAGAGCGGTGCCCACTTCCAGCCCTGAGCCCAGCTGCCAAGAGCACTGATCCTGAGCCTGCTGGAGTCTTCAGAACTGGAAGTATTTAGAGTCATTCACTGTACTCTATGAGGTGTGTGGATTTTTTGTGTGTGTGTTGTGGTGGAGGCCGTGATTGCATGCAAGGGTGTGGGAAGGCGGGATCCAGGGGGCCCAAGTAAATTTTAGCCCAGGGTACAATCAATATTAAAGACGGCCCTGATGTTAATCAATCAAAAAGTCTTATGTACCCCAAAATGGTATCAATAAAAACGTCACCTCATACCGCAAAAAATGAGCCCCCACACAAGACCATAGCCAGAAAAATATAAAAAAATGGCTCTATGAAAATTGCAACACAAAAAAACATGATTTTCTTTTCAAAAAATGCTCTTATTGTGTAAAATAAATAAAAAATTGACATATTTGGTATCGCCGCATCTGTGACAATTGGCTCTACAAAAATATCACATGATCTACTCCATTAAGTGAACGGTGTAAAAAAAAAAACTAATAAATATTATTCCAAAACAGCCTTTTTTTTTACCTCACCTCACAAAAAACATAATATCAATTAATCAAAAAGTCATATGTACCCCAAAACAGTAGCAATAAAAATGTCAACTCGTTCCGCAAAAAACAAGTCCTCATAAAAGACTATAGCCAGAAATATGAAAAAAATATGGCTCTAAGAATGTTTTTTATTGTGTAAAACATAAAAAGTTTTTTGACATATTTGGTATTATTGCGTCCGTAATGACTGGATCTATAAAAATATCACATGTTCTACCTCATCAAGTGAACGGTGACTTCATCTCCCAAAAAAAGAGATAAAATGCAACCAGAAAGTCAAATGTACCCCAAAATGGTGCCAATAAAAACTACAGCTTGTCCCACACAAAATAAGCCCTTACTCAGCTCGCTCAACAAAAAATAAAAAAGTTATCGCTCTTAAAAACCATGACAGAAAATGCCATGTTAGAAAATCCAGATGCCGCCCCTTCCCTTTTGAGCCCTGGCATATCCCCAAATAACAGTTTACGGCCACAATTGGGGTATTACTGTATTCAGGAGAAAATGGGTAGCAAATTGTGGGTGGATATTCTCCTGTTATCTTTTGTGAAAAAGAAAGTTTGGGCCTAAAGCACCATTTTCTTGTAAAAAAAATAAATACAATTTTTTCATTTTCAAACCCAAGTATTAAAAATTCTATGAAACACCTGTTCAATGAACTGCTCGCTACACCCCTTAAAAATTCCTTGGGTAGTGTAGTTTACAAAATGTGGTCACTTTTTGGGGGATTTCTCTGTGAGGATACCTCAGGCCCTCTTCAAATGCAACATGGTGCCCAAAGACTATTCCAGCAAAATCTGCCCTCCAAAAACCATATGGTTCTCCTTGTCTTCTGTGCCCTGCCGTGTGCCCATACAGCGGTATACGACCACATATGGGGTGTTTCTGTAAATCTGCAGAATCAGGGTAAAAAATATTGAGGTTTGTTTTGTTGTTAACCCTTGATGTGTTCCAGGAAAAAAATTATTAAAATGGAAAATCTGCAAAAAAGGTAAAATTTTGAAATTTCACCTCTATTTTTCTTTAATTCCTATGGAATACCTAAAGGGTTAATAACATTTCTAAAACCAGTTTTGAATAGGTTGAGGGGTGTTGTTTCTAAAATGGGGTCATTTATGGGTTGGTTCTATTACATAAGCCCCACAAAGTGACTTCAGAACTGAACTGGTCCTTAAAAGAAAATTTTCTTAAAAATTTCAAAAATTGCTTTTAAAATTCTAAACCTTCTAACATCCTAAAATTACATTACTAAAATGATGCCAACATAAAGTAGACATATGGGGAATGTTAATTAATGAATATTTTATGAGGTATCACTATCTGTCTTAAAAGCAGAGAGATTCAAATTGAAAAAACTGTGAAGTTTTTCAAAATTTTGTTAATTTCGTTAACTTTTGGATTTTTTTTTATAACCCCTTCGATGTTGCTGTCAGCAGCATCCAAGGGGTTAACAGAGGTAGGGGGCTCCCTCTCTCAACCACGGGGCTGCCGCGCTGCGATGGCAGCGCCCGATGGTTGCCATGGCAACCAGACGCCTTGCAAAGGCGTCCACTGTTGCCATCTATCAGTGTAAGGCTACATGCACACGACTGTATGTGTATCGTGGTCCGCAAATTGCGGATCCGCAAAAAAAGGGATTGACGTTCCGTCTGGCATGCTTTTTTTTGCGGATCCCTTTTTTTTGCGGATCCAATGTAATATCTTCTGCCTATCCTTGTCCGCAAACTAGAAAAAACTAGGACATGCACTATTATTTTTGCGGAGCTACGGAACTGACATACTGATGCGGACAGCACACAGTGTGCTGTCCGCGTTTTTGCGGACCCATCGAAATGAATGGGTCCGCATCCTATCCGCAAAAAAAACGGAAAGGACACGGAAACAAAATACGGTTGTGTGCATGAGGCCTAAAACTGATAGTATTATACTTTGCAATGCAAGAGCATTGCAAAGTATAGTACAGCCATCAGCCCCACTGGATCTTCAAGATACAAGTGGGACTTGATAAAAAAAAAGTGTGAAAATAAAAAAGTGAAAAAAATTAAATAAATAAAAATGTAAATTAAAAATAAAATAAATTGCCTTTTACTATATCCGCTAATTTATAAGATATTAAAATATGAAAAAATAATTAAACTACACATATTAGGTATCACCCCATCCGTAACGACCGTCTCGATAAATATATCACATGATCAACCCTGCCCGATAAACACCATAAAAATAAAAAATAAAAACTGTGTAAAAAAAAGCCATTTTTGTCACCCTACATCACAAAAAGTGCAACACTAAGGGATCAAAAAGGTGTACGTACTACAAAATGGTACCAATAAAATCGTCACCTCATCCCGCAAAAAACGAGCCCCTATATAAGAAAATTGTTTAAAAAATATAAATACTATAGCTCTTAGAACGTGGAGACACTAAAACAAAATTTTTTTGTTTCAAATATGCTATTATTGTGTTAAAGTGAAATCAATTTTAAAAAGTATGCATATTAGGTATCGCCGCGTTCGTAACAACCAGCTCTATAAAAATATCACATGACCTAACCCCTCAGCTGAACACCGTAAAAAAATAAAAATAAAAATGCCAAAAAAGCAATTTTTTGTCACCTCACTTCACAAAAATTGCAACACCAAGCGATCAAAAATGTGTATGCCTCCCAAAATAGTACCAATCTAACCGTCACCTTATCCCGCAAATAATGATACCTTAACTAAGACAATTTTTAAAAAAAATAAAAAAGCTATGGCTCTCAGACTATGGAGACACTAAAACATAATTTTTTTGGTTTCAAAAATGCTATTATTGTGTAAAACTTAAATAAATAAGAAAAAGTATACATATTAAGTATTGCCACGTCCGTAATGATCTGCTCTATAAAAATATCACATGACCTAACCGCTCAGGTGAACGCCGTAAAAATAAATAAAAACTGTTCCAAAACAACAAATTTTTTGGTCACTTTGCCCCCAAGAAATTATATGTACCCAAAAATGGTACCAATAAAAACAACAACTGTTTCTGCAAAAAAGGAGCCCCTGCACAAGACGATCGGTAGAAAAATAAAAAAAATAAGGCGTTCAGAAAATGGAGACACAAAAACATTTTTATTCCCCAAAAATGCTTTATTATGTAAAACTGAAACAAACAAAGAAAGTAGACATATTTGATATCATCGCGTCCGTAAAAACCTTCTCTATAAAAAGAAAATTGCAAATTTTTCTACATTTTTGGTAAATTTGGTATTTTTTCATAAATAAAGGTAAAATATATTGACTCAAATTTATGACTATCATGAAGTACAATGTGTCACGAGAAAACAAACTCAGAATGGTTTGGATAAGTAAAAGTGTTCCAAAGTTATTACCACATAAAGTGACACATGTCAGATTTGCAAAATTAGACGTGGTCACAGGGGTATCATTAACCCTTGGTCATGAAAGGGTTAAAGCTGGGGACAGTAAAAATAAAAAAAATCCTACACTACGGGGGACATTATTTTAGCTGGGGGCCTACATGAGGGTATTAAAGCTGGGGGCACTATGAAAAAATTATTTACACCTTGGAAGACATTATTTTAGCTGGGGCCAAAATAGAGGGCATTATTAAAGCTGGGAGCAGTAATAAAAAAAAATCTTACACTATGGAGGAAATTATTTTAACTGGGGCCTACATGGGGACATTATTGAAGCTGTTCTCAGAAGGGTGGGTCTAGAAATAACTGCCAATCAAATTCTTCCATTTTTCATGTCTGTTTTTAACGGACATAAAAAACTGATGCAAGATGGATGCAAAACGGACATTAAAAACGGACACACGGCCAGAAAATGGATGCACACACTGATGCAAAATGGTCATGAAAAACTGACAGTGTGTCAGTTTTTAACTGACGTTTTTTTTCACTGTTGTGTGCATGTAGCCTAATAGCTATCCCCTATCTAATGGAATACCTCTTTAAGGAGAATGACGGCTGAAAAATGATTGTTATGGACAGCTTTTTATTAAGATTTTGAGCTACTGTAAATAGAAGATAAGCATGAGCATTGTAGAGTTGCATTTTTCTTATTATGTGTGACATTCTGCCAACCAGGGGCAGACTGGGAAGTGGCCCTGGAAAAAAACTAAGAGACCCTATGCTACAAGCAGGTCCAAATTCACAGAAGGCGGGGCAATACAAGTTGGCGAGGACAACATAAGTAGATGGGACCAACAATACTACAGTGCAGCACAAAATACTGCCGCTCCCGCTGCATTATTCAACTGTATCACCGTCCTGAGAATGGTGATACAGCTCAATTCAGGAGGGTAGTGATGAACGAACATCGGCCGGGACGATTCGCGAATGCGTGCTCGCGTTCAAATGTTCGCGAACCGTGCGTTCGCAGTGGGCCCTATTCACTTTAATGGCAGGCGAACCTGAAAAACCTTCAGGTCATATTTGCAGCCAGCAAACATTAATAGAAGTACACAAATAGTCCCACAACACGGACATATGATATACCAGAGGGGGGGTCATTGGCAAAAATTCCCACAAACAATATGTATTTTAATCAGGGGACATTTTTATGCGTCTTAAAGGGAAACTCTCAAAAATGTGCCCTGCTGAAGCTTAGTAAATTTTAATTTCCTATCGGTATGATGTATACAAATGTGCAGCACTCCACGTTTTTGTATCCTGCAGAGTCCATAAAAAAAAATGCATACTGTAACGTTAACGCAATTTTTTATTTTTTACCATAGGACTGTATGGTGAACAGACGCCACTGTACGGCATCAGTCTGAGGCATCTGTTTTGGTATGCATCAAATGGACGGCAAAAATAGGATGTGAACCCAGCCCTAGTGGCAGAATAAGCACCAGTACACAGCGGAGCAGCGTGGCGGACAGGGGAGGCCGCCATGTACTGACAGAGCGCTACCTGGTCCTGGTGGTCAGGGATGAGGACTGTGTTTCCCACGGATAATTTTTCTACTGGGAAATACAGGGCACAGTATAATACACTAGAATCTATATAATTTAATCTATATAATTTAACCCCGTACCGGTACGGCATGTTTCCCGAGTCCTTAAGGACCCATGACGTACCGGTACGTCATGAGTTTAAAACGAGATTGCGGCGCTGCGGGGGTTAATCGGAACAGGATGCCTGCTGAAATCATTCAGCGGGCATCCTGTCACAACGCTAGGGGGGGTCATATGACCCCCCCGTATCGGCGATCGCAGCAAACCACAGGTCAATTCAGACCTGCGGTTTGCTGCGCTTTCTGCAGATTCTGATCCCCGCGGTCCCTGACCGCAGGGATCAAACTTTAAAATGCCCCAAATAAAGTTTTTTTCACCCCCCCCTGCACCCCTGAATGATTTTATGCCGGCGGGTGGTGCAGGGGGGGTTGCAGGCAGTGCGGGCGGTGCGGGAGGCGGGCGGTGCGGCAGGCGGGATCGCGATCCCCCTCCCGCCTCCTCTTGAATATTCATTGGTGTCCAGTGGTTATACCAGAGTGTCAGCACATTGCTGACACTCTGGTATAAACGGCTGACATCTGTGCTGTGGTGTCAGCCGTTTAACCCTTTCCATACTGCGGTCCATACTGTACTGTATTATACAGACATCAGACCCACTGGATCTTCAAGAACCAAGTGGGTCTGGGTCAAAAAAAAGTTTAAAAAAAGTGAAAAAAGTAAAGATAAAAAAAACACATTTATTACTAAATAAAAATTAAAAAAATAAAATACACTACACATATTAGGTATCGCCAAGTCCGTAACGACCTGATCTATAAAACGTTCATGTTACTTTCCCCGCACGGTGAACGCCATAAAAATAAAAAAATAAAAACTATGAGGAAATTGAAATTTTGCCCACCTTACTTCCCAAAAAAGGTAATACAAGTGATCAAAAAAGTCGCATGTACGCCAAAATAGTACCAATCAAACCGTCATCTCATCCAGCAAAAATCATACCCTACCCAAGATAATCGCCCAAAAACTGAAAAAACTATGGCTCTTAGACTATGGAAACACTAAAACATGATTTTTTTTGTTTAAAAAATGAAATCATTGTGTAAAACTTACATAAATAAATAAAAAGTATACATATTAGGTATCTCCGCATCCGTATCGACCGGCTCTATAAAAATATCACATGACCTAACCCCTCAGATGAACACCGTAAAAAAATAAAAATAGAAACGGTGTAAAAAAAGCTATTTTTTGTCATCTTACGTCACAAAAAGTTTAATAACAAGCGATCAAAAAGTCATATGCGCCCCAAAATAGTGCCAATCAAACCGTCATCTCATCCCACAAAAAAATTAGACCCTACCTAAGATAATCGCCCAAAAACTGAAAAAACTATGGCTCTCAGACTATGGAGACACTAAAACATGATTTTTTTTTGTTTCAAAAATGAAATCATTTGTAAAACTTACATAAATAAAAGAATTGAATACATATTAGGTATCGCCGCGTCCGTGACAACCTGCTCTATAAAAATACCACATGATCTAACCTGTCAGATGAATGTTGTAAATAACAAAAAGAAAAACGGTGCCAAAAAAGCTATTTCTTGTTACCTTGACTCACAAAAAGTGTAATATAGAGCAACCAAAAATCATATGTACCCTAAACTAGTACCAACAAAACTTCCACCCTATCCCGTAATTTCTAAAATGGGGTCACTTTTTTGGAGTTTCTACTCTAGGGGTGCATTAGGGGGGCTTTAAATGGAACATGGTGTCCAAAAAAACAGTCTAACAAAATCTGCCTTCCAAAAACCGTATGGCAATCCTTTCCTTCTGCGCCCTGCCGTGTGCCCGTACAGCAGTTTACGACCACATATGGGGTGTTTCTGTAAACTACAGAATCAGGGCCATAAATAATGAGCTTTGTTTGGCTGTTAACCCTTGCTTTGTAACTGGAAAAAAATATTAAAATGGAAACTCTGCCAAAAAAAGTGAAATCTTTAAATTGTATCTCTATTTTCCATTAAATCTTGTGGAACACCTAAAGGGTTAACAAAGTTTGTAAAATCAGTTTTGAATACCTTGAGGGGTGTAGTTTCTTAGATGGGGTCACTTTTATGGAGTTTCTACTCTAGGGGTGCATCAGGGGGGCTTCAAATGGGACATGGTGTAAAAAAAAATATACGGCGCACCTTTCCCTCTACACCCTACTGTGTGCCCGTACAGTAGTTTACGGCCACATATGGGGTGTTTCTGCAAACTACAGAATCGGGGCAATAAATATAGCATTTTGTTTGGCTGTTAACCCTTGCTATGTTACTGGAAAAAATGGATTAAAATGGAAAATTTGCAAAAAAATTAAAATTCTCAAATTTCATCTCCATTTGCCAATAACTCTTGTGCAACACCTAAAGGGTTTACAAAGTTTGTAAAATCAGTTTTGAATACCTTGAGGGGTGTAGTTTCTATAACGGGGTCATTTTTGGGTGGTTTCTATTATGTAAGCCTCACAAAGTGACTTCAGACCTGAACTGGTCCCTAAAAAGTGGGTTTTTGAAAATTTCTGAAAACTTATAAGCCTTGTAACATCCCCCAAAAATAAAATATCATTCCCAAATTGATCCAAACATGAAGTAGACATATGGGGAATGTAAAGTAATAACTATTTTTGGAGCTATTACTATGTATTATAGAAGTAGAGAAATTGAAACTTGGAAATTTGCATTTTTTTTTACAAATTTTTGGTAATTATTATTTTTTAAATAAATATAAATGAATTTTTTTGCTTCATTTTACCAGTGTCATAAAAGTACAATATGTGACGAAAAAACAATCTCAGAATGGCCTGAATAAGTCAAAGCGTTTTAAAGTTATCACCACTTAAAGTGACACTGGTCAGATTTGCAAAAAATGGCCTGGTCCTTAAGGTGAAATAGGGCTGAGTCCTTAAGGGGTTAAAGATATTAGCCCTACCCCTGAATAATAATACAATTAGGTGGTCATTTATTATATAGAAATACATCTATGTTATGCGTATTTCTGACACAGATTGCGGCGCAAAGGTCTTTAGCACTGCAATCTGCATATTTATCCAGCTCATGCCAGGTGTAACGCGTACACACACACACACAGGGGGGAGGGAAGTGACCACTGCGCTCCACCCTTACCCCTGGCCCTGCCTACTTGCCTCGCGAGTCCTAATGACAGGGGACAACTGGACGGCAATCCCTAACTTGGAGTAAGTGCAGGGATGACAGACAGACAAACAACAGGACGTGAACGGACCGAGTCAATACCAGGAAAGCTGCAAAGTACAAATGGAGCAAGCAGAGAATTGTCAGGAGAAGCCGGGGTCATAAATACCAGGAGAGCAGAGAAGTACAAGAGGAGTCCTAAGAGAGTAGTCAGGTGGGAGCCGAGGTCACAATACCAGGACGGATGCGCAGTACAGGAGGATCAGGCAAAAGGATGGTCAAGGAACAGGATCAGGTAAGTATTCAGCAGTCCAACAATTAGCCAGGAACCTAGAAATTAACAGGCAACCTGTAGCCAGCAGGCTGCCTGTATTTATAGTGGGGAGTGAGGGTCATGTGATGTGGCCAGCGTCACATGACCGACAGACCAACCAGTCGAGCACCGAGTGATCAGCTCGGCGCTCAAGGCAGACTTAGGAGCAAGGAGCCACCCAGCTAGTAAAGCCGCCCTGGGAATGAGGTCAAACACAGAACCTCATTCCAAAAGCTAAGCAACAGTTCTGCGGGCAATGGGGGACCGAGTGCACCTTCGGAACCCCGTGACAGTACCCCCCCTTTTACGAGGGGCCACCGGACCCAAGACTTCAGGCGATGGCTTTTCAGGGTGTTCTAAATGAAATTTACGAACAAGTCTAGGAGCATGAACCTCCCTGGCAGGTACCCAAGATCTCTCTTCAGGTCCATACCCCTTCCAGTGAATCAGGTACTGCAAGGAATTACGCACCTTCCTGACATCCACTATTTTAGACACCACATACTCGACAGCATCATTAACAAGAACTGCCGGAGGCGAGGCTTCTGATGGTACTACCGGTTCAAAATATTTTTTAAGCAGAGATTTATGGAACACATTATGAATGTGGAATGACTCAGGCAGCTCCAACCTAAAAGATACCGGGTTAATCACTTCTGTGATCTTATATGGTCCAATAAAACGAGGAGCAAATTTTTTAGAAGTTACCTTGAGAGATAGATTCTTGGAGGACAACCATACTTTATCCCCAACCTGAAAGTTTACCCCCCTTGAACGTCTCCTATCGGCCTTGAGTTTTTGAGAACATTGAGCCTTTTCTAGGTTCGATTGAACCCGGGCCCAAACTGTGCACAGTTCGGAGGAGAGTTTATCAGACAGACCTGACCTGAACTGACTCTTCAGGGCTGGTTCGTTCCATCCTGAGGGGACACACCACCTTCTGAATTGGGTGCAATAATCCTCCGCTGGTAAATTGCCCTGAACCAGTGCCTTTAGAGCCGTCTCGGCTACTAGAGCCCTGTCTGGTTCATCATAGAGGGTACCTAGGGCCTGAAAGAACCCCTCCACAGAATATAAACAACTGGCGCCAGCAGGTAAAGAGAACGCCCAGTCCTGGGGATCACCCTGTAATCGGGAAATGATAATGCCCACGCGTTGACTCTCGGGGCCAGAGGACACGGGGCGCAAACGGAAGTAAAGTTTGCAACTCTCCTTAAAAGAGAGAAACTTCTTCCGGTCTCCAGAAAAGGTCTCTGGGAGCTTAATCTGGGGCTCAAAATGCGGACTGGAGGCCTGAGGAGTGGAAGAGCCTTGCCCTAACTCAAAAGAGCTGAGTCTTTCCCCTAACTCCTGCACCATCTGCGTCAGATTAGAGACATAGTCAGTCAGGGTCACCAGAGGATTCATAATACAGTGGTTATTGGGCCTGTTAATCTGTAACGGTCGCGTACACACACACACAGGGGGGAGGGAAGTGACCACTGCGCTCCACCCTTACCCCTGGCCCTGCCTACTTGCCTCGCGAGTCCTAATGACAGGGGACAACTGGACGGCAATCCCTAACTTGGAGTAAGTGCAGGGATGACAGACAGACAAACAACAGGACGTGAACAGACCGAGTCAATACCAGGAAAGCTGCAAAGTACAAATGGAGCAAGCAGAGAATTGTCAGGAGAAGCCGGGGTCATAAATACCAGGAGAGCAGAGAAGTACAAGAGGAGTCCTAAGAGAGTAGTCAGGTGGGAGCCGAGGTCACAATACCAGGACGGATGCGCAGTACAGGAGGATCAGGCAAAAGGATGGTCAAGGAACAGGATCAGGTAAGTATTCAGCAGTCCAACAATTAGCCAGGAACCTAGAAATTAACAGGCAACCTGTAGCCAGCAGGCTGCCTGTATTTATAGTGGGGAGTGAGGGTCATGTGATGTGGCCAGCGTCACATGACCGACAGACCAACCAGTCGAGCACCGAGTGATCAGCTCGGCGCTCAAGGCAGACTTAGGAGCAAGGAGCCACCCAGCTAGTAAAGCCGCCCTGGGAATGAGGTCAAACACAGAACCTCATTCCAAAAGCTAAGCAACAGTTCTGCGGGCAATGGGGGACCGAGTGCACCTTCGGAACCCCGTGACACCAGGTCTTAAAAAAGGATGGCGTGGGCAGGGAAAGGGATACAGTTATGGCCATCCAGTTATTGGATACCACCGCCATACATTGACCGGATAACACCTCTGTATAGTGGCAGGATAACACCACCATACCGTGACCAGCTAAAAGGTATAAGAGGGCACAGTAAAGGAAATGACTAGGGGCACTGCACAGGGTGTGGTAAGAGGGCACAATGCAGGGTATAAGGAGGCACAGTATGGGGTGGGGGGCACAGTCACATGACCCTGTAACATTAGAAGGTCCTTATGGTGAATGCGGTTCATATGCCACCCTAATGAGAGGCAGAGGAGTGAGACAAGGGTGTGATTATGTGGCTAGAGATAAAAAATTTAACTGTTGGCCAGTACAGGCCCCAAAAATTAGCAAATAGGCATTCACCTGATAGCAAAGAACTTTGGATTCTGTGGCTGGAGGTACATTAGGCGGCGGTCATAGGATAAAAATGTAACTGTCGGCCAGTATAGGCCCCAAAATGTAAGCATTAAGTATTCACCTGACAGCAAAGAACTTTGGATTCTGTGGATGGAGGTACATTAGGCGGTCACAGGATAAATATTTAACTGTCGGCCAGTACAGGCCCCAAAAATTAGGCAATAGGCCTTCACCTGACAGCAAAGAACTTTGGATTCTGTGGATGGAGGTACATTAGGCGGTCACAGGATAAATATGTAATTGTATAGGCCCCAAAAATTAGGCAATGAGCATTCACCTGACAGCAAAGAACTTTGGATTCTGTGGCTGGAGGTGCATTAGACGGTCACAGGATAAATATGTAACTGTCGGCGAGTATAGGCCCCATAAATTAGGCAATAGGCATTCACCTGGCAGCAAAGAACTTTGGATTCTGTGGCTGGAGGTACATTAGGCGGTCACAGGATAAAAATGTAACTGTCGGCCAGTACAGGCCCCAAAAATTAGCCAATAGGCATTCACCTGACAGCAAAGAACATTGGATTCTGTGGCTGGAGGTGCATTAGACGGTTACAGGATAAATATGTAACTGGTCGGCCAGTATAGGCCCCAAAAATTAGGCAATAGGCATTCACCTGACAGCAAAGGACTTTGGATTCTGTGGCTGGAGGTGCATTAGGCGGGCACAGGATAAATATGTAACTGTCGGCCGGCCAGTACAGGTCCCAAAAATTAGGCATTCACCTGACATAAAAGGCCTTTTATGCCGCTGTATATACAGTACAGACCAAAAGTTTGGACACACCTTCTCATTCAAAGAGTTTTCTTTATTTTCATGACTATGAAGGCATCAAAACTATGAATTAACACATGTGGAATTATATACATAACAAACAAGTGTGAAACAACTGAAAATATGTCATATTCTAGGTTCTTCAAAGTAGCCACCTTTTGCTTTGATTACTGCTTTGCACACTCTTGGCATTCTCTTGATGAGCTTCAAGAGGTAGTCCCCTGAAATGGTCTTCCAACAGTCTTGAAGGAGTTCCCAGAGATGCTTAGCACTTGTTGACCCTTTTGCCTTCACTCTGCGGTCCAGCTCACCCCAAACCATCTCGATTGGGATTTAGGTCCGATGACTGTGGAGGCCAGGTCATCTGGCTCAGCACCCCATCACTCTCCTTCATGATCAAATAGCCCTTACTTTCAAAGTTTTCCTAATTTTTCGGCTGACTGACTGACCTTCATTTCTTAAAGTAATGATGGCCACTTGTTTTTCTTTACTTAGCTGCTTTTTTCTTGCCATAATACAAATTCTAACAGTCTATTCAGTAGGACTATCAGCTGTGTATCCACCTGACTTCTCCTCAACGCAACTCATGGTCCCAACCCCATTTATAATTCAAGAAATCCCACTTATTAAACCTGACAGGGCCCACCTGTGAAGTGAAAACCATTTCTGGGGACTACCTCTTGAAGCTCATCAAAAGAATGCCAAGAGTGTGCAAAGCAGTAATCAAAGCTAAAGGTGGCTACTTTGAAGAACCTAGAATATGACATATTTTCAATTGTTTCACACTTGTTTGTTATGTATATAATTCCACATGTGTTAATTCATAGTTTTGATGCCTTCAGTGTGAATCTACAATTTTCATAGTCATGAAAATAAAGAAAACTCTTTGAATGAGAAGGTGTGTCCAAACTTTTGGTCTGTACTGTACATAAGGCAAAAAGCATTCTTTGTTCTGGGTAGTGGCGGATATGTGTGGGCTGGCATGAGGAAATTCAATTACACGTGGTCATCACAGGTGTTGAATTCCTCAAAGTTCCATGACTCATTCACTTTTAAAAATGAGAGATAATCCACACTGTCGTGAGCTAGACGAGTGAGCTTATCGGTCACGATTACCCCTGCTGCGCTGAATGTTCTTTCGGACAGGACACTCGACGAGGGGCAAGCCAAGAGTTCCATGGCAAATTGGAACACCCAGTAGTCAAGTGGTTTCTCTCTTCTCAGAGCGTCCACATCAGCCGTTAACCCAATGTAGTCGGACACCTATCGATTTAGGCATTTCCTGAGGCTTGATCTAGAGGGCGTCTGTCGATGGGTTGGCTGCAAGAATGATCTCATATCCAAAGTGACCAACACATCTTCAAACCTCCCGCTTTTTGCAGGCGCGGTAGGATTTGTACCCGCACCTGTTTCGCTGTGGGTGGAAATTCCTCTGCCAGTGCCGGCAACAGCAGAATGCAGCATCTCTCGCAGCAGGGCCTGGAAATGCTGCATTCTGACAGCCCTCTGTGATGCTGGTAGCATGTCCGCCATTTTGTGTTTGTACCGGGGGTCTAAGTAAGTTGCCACCCAGTACAGGTCCTTGACCTTTATGCTTTTTATACAGGGGTCCCTCTTCAAACACTGGAGCATGACAGTCCCCATTTGCACTAAATTGGAAGCGGTGGAGCGCATTGCCCAGGAGATTGTCGTCCTCGGTCTCCTCCCCCCAGTCACGGACAAGACCAGGGATCCCCGAAAAGTTTAAAGCCTGCTCCTTTTACTCCTTCTCCTCCCCCTCCAGCCACCATCCTCCTCTGTCTCCTCTTCATACTCCTGCTGACTTGTCTCAGGTGGAGTAGCTCCCCAGGGAATTCATTCAGCATTGTGACTTCCTCATCTTTTATCTCCTGCTCCTGGACGGCTTGATCAATGACATAACACAATGCACGCTCCAGAAAGAAGGCGTAAGGTACGATGTCACTGATGGCTGCGACTGACCAGTTTGGTGATCTCATCAAATGGCCGCAGAAGTCTGCATGCGTCACGCATGAGCAGCCACTGGCATGGTGAAAATAAACCAAGCTCCCCAGAACCTGTCCTGCCGCCGAGTGACTTACATTGCGTTTGGCTCAGTTTCATCAGACGGACACCAAAACGCTGCAAGCAGCGTTTTGGTGTCCGTCTCCAAAGCAGATTGGAGACTGAACAGATGCATTCCGAGCGGATCCTTTTCCATTCAGAATGCATTAGAATGCAAACTGATCGGTTTTGGACCGCTTGTGAGAGCCCTGAACGGATCTCACAAACAGAAAGCCAAAATGCGAGTGTGAAATTAGACTTAGAAGGTTTAGTATGTCATGAATATGATGTGGGGGTGCATACTTGTAGTAGCTATTATAGAAGTATATTTGCTGTGTGTCTGTTGTATAAGGTGTAATTTCTGCTGGATCGAAGCTTACATTCTATCCCAGCAGGGTGGAGTCGGGCAGGCTGGGACTCTGACAGCTACAGCAGATGCAGATAGACACCTCTGGCTGCCAGGTACTATCTTCAAAGAAGCATCTGCTCCCCCCTAATAAACCAGATACTGGAGGAAGCGGGCTCATTTTGGAGGGAGATTTGAAAACTTTAAAACAAAGAGATTTCAATATTCAATGCGCCCCACTCCCCTCCTTAATTGTCCCCCAATGGATGAACTAGGATTTGCTTAGTCAATGACTGGGCCGACCGGAAACTGGAAACCAATCCTAGTTCTATAAAATTGTTGCATGGACATATTTTCAGTGTTACACCATGTGGGAGTCATAGCCGAGCTGACGGTTAGCCATTTTCCTCCCCTTCTTATTCTTATTTACTGTTTTTACCCATGTATTTTACTCTTACTGTTTTGCATGTTATTTTTACTTTGTCTCATCTTACATCTGTTTTTGTAAGCACTGCACTATTTTTTGTGTATAAAATATTCCCTTTATAAGTCCACCTTGTTGCTCTAAAGAATCCATAGCCTGAACGTGTAACTGTGTGATTGCTTGTGAGCAGAACGTATATACGTGGAGTGTGCAACGTTTCCGTCTTATGTCAAAGTCGTGGTGGCAGCTGGTGTTTGGGGTGTTGAGTCTGTACGTATTTGGGGGTGAACTACACTCATTTAGCGGCCTGAGTGTGTGGTGTGCACGGAGTGAGAGCTTGGAGGTAATCTGGAGCCCCTGGCAGACCCAGATTTTATTCTGCTAGAGCATTAGGGCTTGGTTTACATCATTATTCCCTGCACTAAAGGACTGGCTGTAACCTTGCGAGGATCTACGGCAGTTCTACAAGGATGGACTCAGTGCTCACTGTGAGACATATACGTACAAACAGTTTCCCTCCCCAGTTTTTCTTTCCTATTTTAAATTTGGTGAATACCTGCTTTCTGATATGGTGGCCTGTTACTAAAAGCAGACCAAAGAGGCTCTGGTCCAACTCTGCAAACAGAGAGGCATCGATGCCACAGGCAAAAACAGGACCAGGATGATTTTTTAATTGATGGGGCAAGATGAGGAGCTGCACCAGGTGGAACCGGCTCAGGGGAGCCAAGCAATGGACGGCACTGCTATAACTGTTCCTCCTGAGGACACCAACAGCACCAATCCTCAGGAGGGTGTGGACTTAAATCTATAGTGGATTTTACAACAAATGGGTTAATGTGACCCTAACATGCGCCTGCAGCTCATTACGCAACATCAACAGGCTGCAGAACGCAAAGCCGAGAGGGAGGCTGCAGAGCGGGAAAGGGCTTTTCAGCTAGAAATGGCGAGAATTCAACAGAACAGCAGTTCCCCACAAGCTCCATCTCAGGATGCACAACTAAGGAGACCCTGGGTGGAGAACTTCCCTAAATTGGAAGAGGATGGTGACTTGGACATTTTTCTGCAGAGTTTTGAGAAAACTTGCAGGCAGTACCAACTGCCCCGTGAGCAATGGGCACAGTATCTGACACCAGGGTTGAATGGCAAAGCCCTGGATGCATTTTCGGCTCTTCCTGAAGAGCAAGATGGGGACTATGATGCCATAAAAGAGGCCCTGATCAAAAAGTACAATCTCACCCCAGAGGTCTACCGTAAAAGGTTCAGGGGAATACAAAGGACTTACACCGACAGCTATGCCGACGTTGTGAGCAGCTTAAGGACTACCTTTCGGCAGTGGACAAGAGGACTATCTATTTCCACCTTTGATGAGTTGGAGGACCTCATGATTAAGGACCAGTTTCTCCATATCTGCCCTGTGGATGTGAAGCAGTTTATCTGCGACAGAGAGCCTAACACAGCAGACCAGGCAGCCCAAATTGCAGACTCTTATACAGCCAACAGGATGCATGACACCCGGAATCCACCCGTGACCAGCTGGAAGGGAGGTAAGCAAGTGGGAGCCCCCACTCCCTCCCCCAGCCGATACCCAGGGCATCCTACTTCTACATCTGGGGCCCAGGGAACTAGGCCTGTTTTTACGGATCCCCACAAATGTTTTACCTGTAACAAGGTGGGGCATGTGAGTGTCATGTGTCCCGATAAGAGAAGGAGCACCCCTACCTCCCACCAAACATCTGTGCACCTCCCTTCTGTCCTATTTGTTGCCGGGGCTGAAGGGAAAGCTATGGATAACTTCCAGTCTGTTACCGTGGGCAATAGGGTTACAGTTGGCCTCCGTGACACTGGAGCAGAAGTGACCCTTGTGCGACCAGAGATGGTGAACTTGGCGGACATAATTCCAGGAAAGACCATGTCGGTGACAGGAGTAGGGGGGGGGGGGGCAGCCCTGCCATGCCCATGGCCTCTGTGTATATGGACTGGGGAACAGGCAGTGGACTGAGAGAAGTAGGGGTATCTGTCACTATCCCTACCAATGTGCTGCTGGGCACAGACCTGGGGTGGATGTTGTCCCACTATGTGCCCTATATCTCAAACCGAGGCCACTACTACCAAAGAGACTGGTACTTCAGCAACAACATCCTGTGATAACTTGTGGAGATGTACCGACTTGGAGGGAGCGCTAGGTAATGATGGTCAGATTGATATTTCTCAGGCTGATGGTGAGGACTGTGTGCATGTTGTTGCCATGACTCGTAGTCAAACTGCTCGTAACCCTCCAGCCACTGTCATGGATGATGAATCCCCCACTGGAATACCTATTGAAGAGGGCCCTACTCTTACCATAGAGCCTCCTAATGTGATTATTCCCCCTGAGGTCCCATCTATTCCCTCAGAGGATCCCATCTCAGTGTCTGGACTAGCGACCCCATCAAGCCATGGTCTGCAGATGGATAGTGCAGCTTTCCAAAAAGCCCTGCTAACAGACCCCAGCCTGGAGGCCCTGAGACGACAACCCCCTACTGAGTATGACAAGGAAAGGGTGTACTGGAACCAAGGGAAACTCTATAAAGAAAATATCTCCACAGACAGACAACAGCCATGGGACTCTGAGAAAAACTGAGATAGCCAACTATTGTAGGTCTCGCCTCATTTGCCAACGAGTGGGAAGAGCCAGGGAGATACAAAAGGCCCCATTAATTCCTCTCCCAGTGATTGATGAACCTTTCCAGTGTGTGGCTGTTGATATCATAGGACTGCTAGCGATCCCCAGCAGCTCAGGAAAACGCTTCATCCTCACAGTGGTCGACTATGCTACACATTATCCAGAAGCTGTGGCATTGTCCTCCATACAAGCTGATAAGGTGGCGGATGCATTACTGACTGTATTTTCCCATGTTGGGTTTCCCGGGGAGATGCTGACTGATCAGGGGACCTGATCTGTGCTTTGAAGCCTACATTCTATCCCAGCAGAGTAGAGTCGGGCAGGCTGGGACTCTGCCAGCTACAGGAGATGCAGAGGGACAGTTCTCCTCATGTTCCTGTCATATCTAACACCTCTGGCTGCCAGGTACTAGCTTCAAAGAAGCATCTGCTCCCCCCTGATAAACCAGATACTGGAGGAAGGGGGCTCATTTTGGAGGGAGATTTGAAAACTTTAAAACAAAGAGATATAATTGTCCCCCAATGGATGAACTAGGATTTGCTTAGTCAATGACTGGGCCGACCGGAAACTGGAAACCAATCCTAGTTCTATAAAATTGTTGCATGGACATATTTTCAGTGTTACACCATGTGGGAGTCATAGCCGAGCTGACGGTTAGCCATTTTCCTCCCCTTCTTATTCTTATTTACTGTTTTTACCCATGTATTTTACTCTTACTGTTTTGCATGTTATTTTTACTTTGTCTCATCTTACATCTGTTTTTGTAAGCACTGCACTATTTTTTGTGTCAATGCCCCCCACTCCCCTCATTAATTGTCCCCCAATGGAAGAACTAGGATTTGGTTAGTCAATGACTGGGCCGATCGGAAACTGGAAACCAATCCTAGTTCTATAAAATTGTTGCATGGACATATTTTCAGTGTTACACCATGTGGGAGTCACAGCCGAGCTGACGGTTAGCCATTTTCCTCCCCTTCTCCGAGGGCAGTAAGTTCTTATTTACTGTTTTTACCCATGTATTTTACTCTTACTGTTTTGTATGTTATTTTTACTTTGCCTCATCTTACATCTGTTTTTGTAAGCACTGCACTATTTTTTGTGTATAAAATATTCCCTTTATAAGTCCACCTTGTTGCTCTAAAGAATCCATAGCCTGAACGTGTGACTGTGTGATTGCTTGTGAACAGAACGTATATACGTGGAGTGTGCAACGTTTACGTCTTACGTCAAAGTCGGTGGTGGCAGCTGGTGTTTGGGGTGATGAGTCTGTGCGTGTTTGGGGGTGAACTACACTCACTTAGCGGCCTGAGTGTGTGGTGTGCGTGGAGTGAGAGCTTGGAGGTAGTCTGGAGCCCCTGGCAGACCCATCCCTGGTTGCGAGACACGGGTAAGTAGGTGACAAAGTATATCACACCCCTCTGTGTATCACACCTACCTTAAAAGGACTTTTGTGGCCCTATTAGCTAGCATTTGGTGTCCCTAGGTTCCTAACAGCCTGTGCCTGCTCCAAAATGCAACCTCTTCCTACACTGGCAAAACACATAATGTAAAATGGCTGCCAGATTGGGTTTAGTTAGAGCTGGCCCTGTTGGGTAGGGAATCTTTTCATAGATTATGGACACCTGGGAGGACAGGAGAGGAGCCCAAGGTAGAGAGTGAGCTAACCAAGGGAATGCTCAATATATGTCATAAGAATATGGCTTTAGCCTCGGCTCAGGGTAAGATATCCCCACTAGCTCCCATCTCAGTTATCCCTACACTTATGTTCCCACAAATTAAGTCCCCATCAGATATATGGCTAGCACTTTCACATCATAGAATAGGAGACATGAAAAAGCTCCAAACCTCACCTAACTTGTATACTGCCCTCTCAGGTGACCCAGCCTCTGACAGGGACTTCATTCAGAGAAATGATTTTGAGAGTATTGGTAGACAGTTTCTGACCTCTAAGTTCATCCCAACCCCTGATCCGACGTGGCTGGAGAATTATGTTTTATTACCTAGCCTACCTCATAAATGTGTCACGCTCATTTACAGACAGATACTATGTACAAGGGACTCCAATGTCCCACCTTGGGTAGCAGAGTGGAAAAAGAGCTCCAACTTAAGTTTGATGAAGCTGATATTAAGTGGATCCAACAATCTTCGCATGGCTTCTCCAAGTGCATAAAAATTCAGGAGAACTCAGTTAAGACTGCACTGCGGTGGTATAGAACGCCCGAATACCTTTTTAAAATCGGGATACTTTCCACAGATCTTTGCTGGAGATGTTCTGCTGCCACCGGTTCCCTGTCGCACATCTGGTGGTCCTGCCCAGTCATCAGACCCTACTGGGAAGGTATTGAGTCTGCTATTAATGAAATTTGCACAATAACCCTGAAACTCTCAGCCCAGCTGATCTTGCTTTGGTTACCTACTCCAGGCTTTCGACCGGGGAAAAACAACTTAGCCACACAGCTGCTCATGGCCGCAAAACTTTTGATTCCAGTAAAATGGAGATCAACCGACTTACCATCACTGGGGATGTGGCGTGAAAGGGTCCACCAGATGTGCCAAATGGAGGAATTGATAGGTTGGACATATCACAGCAGAGATAGATTTTTGCAGTTATGGCAACCTTGGTTAAAATATAGACCAAACCTCCTCAACTCCCAGCAATGGGAATCAGAATGAGATTTGTGATGACACACACCCAATATATGTTTATACCATAATATTAATATTATTATAGATAATATGAACAGTCTTGCATCCATTACTGAAATGAGTGATATACATGATACTTAGGGGCGACACAATGTTTGGGCCTTGTTCTTCCCCCTCCCATTATTGACATGTAACTGTTGTGATATTGTGTACATTTGCACTGTAAGATCGATCGCTCTAAGGGCCATTTAGCCCTAGACTAGCGATGGTCACATCCTAGCTTGTATTGTTAGGCATTGCCTTTGATGCTTTCAAAATGTGAACGTGATGTGATACACGCTATATTATGCTTACATTATGTGACGATCTTTGCTTGTTTGATCAATAAAAAGAGATTTCAAACAGATTGGGTTTAGTTATAGGGTTGGGGGTGTGTCCATGTGCTGAAACGTCTCAATTAGCTGTCCTGTCCCACCTGATGGATGTGTCATGGGTCAAAGTTTGGCGCAATGCAAAATAATATGGCGCGCGGACATCGCCATATGTTCGCATGTTCGGCGGATCGTGAACGCGCAAAGTTTGCCTTCGAACCAACCACCGGGCGAACCGCAAGGCCATCACTACAGGAGGGATCTGTGGCTGTTGGCCAAGTGGATAAGTACCTGATGCTTCTAGCATTAATTACTACTGAGAGCATCAGATCATTATGTATCCAGCTGGTGGCCATGAGGAGGGCTCAGGTGGCCCCCTGGGCATTGGCCCACCAGTAAATTTCCCTGTAGAGTCTATTAGCCAGTTCGCCCCTGCTACCAACTACATCTACAAAGTATCTTCTGTAAAACATTGTCTCTGTTAAAGATGATTTCTTGGACTTGATGACCTATCCTTAGGTTGCAGTACACTCTAGGTGGCACTATTACTTAAAAGTTCTAAAACACAACATGAACAGTCTCTAGAACAGGGAAATTCCAACATGCAGTTGTGAAACTACAACTTCCAACATGCACACTTGCTCAGCTGTTGTTGGAACTTCCATGGAAGTAAATGGAGCATGCTGGGAGTTGTAGTTTCACAAAAGACAGAGGATGCTAACCCCTGCTCTAGAATGTAACAGTTAAAACTCTCTCACTGGTCACTGTTGACTTCAGGCCAGTGTTGACTTCATGAAGACCCACAGTGTTATCTTCACACTGGTTTTCAGAACTTGTCACAGTAAGTCAATAACAGTTCATCTTTACTACATAATTTTCAGCATGCAAACAGAAGGACAGTCACTACTTTCCTCAAGAGACCCCTCCAGTCACATTCCCATTCAGTCCATTATACTACAGAACTGAACCAACCAGGCAATACAACAGGCCTTAGGGCAGTGAACCTGATGACATCCCAAACAATCTCTCCATGACTAGCTCTGTCTTTTCCCAGGTACACACAACCTACCTTGACTCCCTCCAGACTGACATCTCTGACAGCCCCAGCAGACTCCCCAGAACTGACTCCTCACAAGGATGATAGCATGCTTCGCCACGTTGCTTCAGTGACAGCCCACACAGAGCTCTGCAAGCTCTGTCCTCTTCTGCAGCTAGACTATTCACAGCCCACTACTCCCAAGGGACAGTGATTCTATAATCATCTCACCACTGGTTCTCCATGACACTCCAGGCCTTGCTTGACAATATCTAGATGGTCCACATGATTGCATCAGCGTCAGGCTCCTGCCTACTTTACCACTGGCACAGCTTTATATTAGCTAACATCTGAGAAACCAATCATTCTCGCTGCCAGCTTCTGAAACAGGGCAGTGCCATATATAAACATTATGTAAGATGCAGTATTCTTTATAGGAATAAACATGGTAGAAACAGGAGAATAGATCTATGCGGTTATGTAAGGGGAGTAATACATAATATAAGAAAAGCGTTTAAACTACTAAAGCAAGAAGGCATTTAAAAAATTCAATGTCGAAGAGAGGGGTTCCACGCATAAAATTGGCTACACTTTGTCGACCCAAAACAGATGGGGGACTTGGGGCTCCAGACCCATGGATTTATTATTTGGCTGCCCAACTTCAACATCTGCGGGGTTGGGGGATGGACGAGGGAATTAATAAGGCGGGGAGAATCGCGCAAATTCTTGTAGGGGGGAAAAATCTAATAACAGCATTAGAGGATGGATCGCTGGACAAAACGGGGAATGATATTCCGTTACTTCGAGTAATTCATAAAGTTTGGTGGAAAGCGAGGAAAGTAGCAGGGATACAAGGTTACACTATGTTTACCGTAATTTGGCCCAATCTCATGTATGCAGAATTGCATAAAGTATCTAATGTTCAGATTTGGGGACGATATGGACTCATTCATATGCATCAGCTATACGATGGGGGCACCCTGAAAGAATATGCCCAATTACAACATGAGTTTCAGCTTCTACACTCCCAATTTTACCTATATTTGCAGCTTCGGCATGCTATCATTCCCAAGAAAAAGTAGAGAGGATTAGACCGGCCTCCAAGCATTCGATTATAGATCTGGCGGGCTCTGGGGGATCCACTTGTGGGGTTATATCGCTACATTGAGCAGTCTTATGGAAATGCAATTTAAAAGGCAGCCTCTCCGATTGTATGATAAATGGCGGAAAGATATCACCGACTTGACGGAAGACCAGTGGCACACAGTGCTAGAAGGGTTTACTGACATAGCGGTAGGTGAAACACACAGAATGTCACAGCTGCTATTGTTACACAGAGTTTATCGGACACCTGCCCTCCTAAGGAAAATGGGGTACAGATCGGATGACTTGTGTCCCAGGTGTGGTGCACCCAATGCTACGCTGATACACCTTATGTGGAACTGCCCTAGGCTGAGGAGGTATTGGGGGGTGTAACAGATGTATTACAAAAAGTGTTTGCGACACAAATCGAAATCAACGCCAGGTTGTGTGTACTTGTATGCATTGAGATTCTACAATTACCTGCTGAACAAAAATTAGCGATTATTCGCATATTGTATCAGGCAAGGAAGGTGATAGCGTATCATTGGGTGGATCCTGATCCTCCTAAGGTTAAGGAACTAGTCCATAACGTTCACACTCTGTTACAAATGGAGAGATTTGTATACCAAAAGAGAAATAACCTCAAGAAGTTTGAGAAGATTTGGGGCAGGTGGGCGCAACATTATAATATTGTAGACTAACACCTTGATGTGGGATGTACCACACTTCTCCTTCTTAGGGTTGGTTATTAACTTTCTCTGCATGTCCTTCATCGAGGATGCCTTCCATGAATTTTAAATAATCATTCTTGATTTTGGGATCTCTTCCCATCCTTTTCTTCAAACATTTCAATCTTGCTAGGGCAAGATTTCTGTTATTTGGCAGACAAGGTCGTTCTCTAAAAGGTAAGGGCATTTCAAGATGACCTTGTTGATTCTGCTGAATACTTTCTTCTAGAGTGTTTACGAACTTTATGTCTTCTTGGGATACACTCTTTTCTTTAGAACTTATGTCTGCAAAGTCAGGTTCAAGGATCTTGATTACTTCCGCTGGACTTACAGTTGGTAACTCTTGGACAGATATACGATGACACAATCCTGTCACCTGTCTTGAGCTTGCGATCTGCTGTTTTCCTCCAACAACACCCCATCCTAGATCAGTTTGAACAGCGTAGGGTTCACCCTTGCCTCCAGTGATTACCTTTCGTGGTACTAAAGCTTTGGGACAATCGTAGCCTATCAACAGTCCAACACCAAACTCCTTCAGTGGGGACATTTTATGAGATATGACAGATAGGTACTCCCATTTATTGGCTGTTTCACAGGTAGATATGCAATCTCGATCTAGAGTTATATCATCTTTTGTATAAGCTGGAGGTAGATCTAATGTGAAGTTTGAATGAAGTCCTCTAACTCTCAGTCCTTTGACCCTTTGACTGTTCACTAATGTGTCTCTCCCCGTCATTGTGGTGAGTTTAAGCTACACTGGTTCTGTAGCCACTTGTAATTTCTTGCAGATTTCTTGATCAATAAAGGTGACGTCACTCTGGACATCCAGTAGCGCATAGGCGTATACCTTCTTGTTCCTCCTTTTAGGATTTGAAATGCACACTAGTACAACCATTGATGTGCCGTTGCTTTCTCCTTCCCTCACTCTGCAAGAGAATACCAATACTTTATTTTCTTCCTCAGTATCTTTAGGTATTGAGGATTTATCTTTCTTTGGACGTTTTTCATGTAGTGGTGTAGGATGGCGTCCTTTGCAAATGCTGCATGTGGCCTTTTTCCTACACTCCTTAGTAACCTGGCCTTTTCTTAGACAACCGAAACACAGTTGGTTCTCAAGTACAAACCTTTTCTTTTCATCTGGGGACTTCTCCTTCAATTGTTGGCACTTGTGTATGGACTCCATAGAACATACATTTAAAGGTAGTCTGAAGATTTGCTGGTTCTGTCTCTCTGCTGATCCCAGTAGTAACTTTGAACTTGCTCTCGTAGGTATCTGGACCTTTAGCTCCTGTGTTGGTTGCAAAGCTAATTGCTCTCTTGCAGTCCTTTCTTCTAAGGATTTTAAGACGTAAGATGATGTTACTGGATTACATGCTATCCGTGCTCCCTCATTGACGAACTCAGAGAACTCTTTAAAACTTGGGAGGTTCTTACCTAGATCTAACTGTTTAGTCACATAGCGATTCCATCTAGAAGCCACTTCTTCAGGTAGCTTGGTTAGCATCCTGTGGTTTTCTAGATAGTCGTTCAGTACTTCCAGTCCTTGAACATGTGGGATGGCATTGCTGCATGCTTGCAGGAAGTCACCATACTTTTGGAGTCTGAAGTGTTCTTTAGGACCTATTTTAGGCTATTTTCTCTCTAAAGGTTCTTTGTAATAACAAAGGAAGACCATATCTTGCATTTAATTTTTCTCAAGCTTGCTTGTAGGCTTCTTTTCTATAGAAGTTACCTTCAAGAACTTCCTTGGCTTCTCCACTAACATATCTCTGTAGGTAGAATAACTTGTCAACTGGACTGAAGCAATGATGCTCAATGATCATTTCAAAGCTTGTCTTCCACTCTATGAACTTCAGTACGTCTCCTGAAAATACAGTGGTTTCCGGAACGGAAAGTCTAGCAAGAACTATTCTTTGTTGTCTTGCTGGGACAATAGTTGTAATATTTTCTTGACCGTTGCAGTGACATCTAGGGATAGAATCCTTAGTTCTGAATTAGGTGAGTCCCTTTCTTCATCTTTACTAGGAGAGATAGAGGGTAAATTCACACAACTTTTTCCTAACACTGGACTAGGTCTCTCTTTGTCTTTCTGAGCAGGGATGGAAGAATAATGACTTTTTTCCTCACTAAATGCTGGAGATTTCCTTCCATTCTCCTAGGCGTATGGAGGAAATTAGGAGTCTGCTTCTTCACTTAGTACAGATTTGAACCTGAGACTACTCTGATTCATATCCTCTTCATCTACTCTGAGTCTGGCTTCTATGATCTTAACTTCTTTCTGCCTTTCCAAACCTTTCATCTCAGATTCCATTTGATGGTGCTGTGCCTCTATTTGATGGTGCTGTGCTCGAGGCAGCTTCCATCTAAATTTCTGCTCTCTTGACAGAAAGTTGTTCAACCAATTCCTTTCTTTTAGCTGAAGTACTTGAGGACACTGATATCTGGGTGGCACTTCTGCTAGCGAAGGAAGTCACACTTGAGATTGTGGTTCCCGCTAAGGACCTAGCATAGTCTCTCATAAAAAGCTCGTTCATTCTATTTCTTGCTTTAACTTCATCATAGTTTGCTGCAGATGAAAGTTCTCTCATGATCTCTACTAAATCTTTAGTGACCGCAGTACATGTGTCCATGTTCCTTACAATATCCTGGGAAGGTGTCGTAGATGACCGCAGGTTGACATATGCTGCCATAAGCTCTTATTCAGATTCTTCTACCATCTCTACCATGTCACTCAAGTTCCTTTTTATACTTTCTTGTTTTAGCTTTCTACGAATGTCTTTAATGTATGATTTCCACCTATCATACATCCGGATGAACTTCTTCTCTTTTAATGCTGCTTCTTGCTTCAAGAAGCAGTTTTCTGGCACGTGATGAACGTCTTAGTTCATCTGCTTGGGCTAGATTTGTTTGAGGAAAGACTAGTGCTGCATTAGACTCTTCTAACTCAGACAGGTTCTCTTGCTCTTCACCTTCTATCCTATCTATCTTTGTATCCTCTAACAGTGGCATGGCTATACTAGGCTCAGACATTTTTACTTTAAATGCTATAACAATCAATACGAATATTAAAGGACCTTTCACTTTAAATGCAATATTAAAAAATGCTGAAATAAATGACTTTCACTTAAACTTTTATAGCGATAAATGCAGGCAATAAGTGACTTTCACTTTAAATACTTTAGAGTCCTTGTACTACAAACTGTCCTTTGTTTTACTTTAAAGTCTCTTATTTCTGAACACAAAAAAATGTCTCTTTATGCCAAAACTTATGTGCAATGATAAGTAATAAAAGGAAAGCTCTGACCTTATTCTGAAAAGCAGAAACAAATGTCAGTCTTAAAGGAGACGTGTCTTTTCTTGATGTGTTGCGATGCTTGTGCTGACTTGCGATGCTCTGTGCTGACTTGCGATGCTCTCTGCAGACTTGCGATGCTTTGTGATGACTTGCGATGCTCTGTGCAGACTTGCGATGCTCTCTGCAGACTTGCGATGCTTTGTGATGACTTGCGATGCTCTGTGCAGACTTGCGATGCTCTGTGCAGACTTGCGATGCTCTGTGCAGACTTGCGATGCTCTGTGCAGACTTGCGATGCTCTGTGCAGACTTGCGATGCTCTGTGCAGACTTGCGATGCTCTGTGCAGACTTGCGATGCTCTGTGCAGACTTGCGATGCTCTGTGCAGACTTGCGATGCTCTGTGCAGTCTTGCGATGCTCTGTGCAGACTTGCAATGCTCTGTGCAGACTTGCAATGCTCTGTGCAGACTTGCAATGCTCTGTGCAGACTTGCGGTAAACTAGCTGGCTGCAGTACGTGGTCTCTCCATGGATAGCGGTGCGTGCACTCTAGCTCTGGACTTTGGCCTCTCACCATGCGTCTCTTTCTCTCTCTAGTGATCGCAGGAGGGTTGGCGCTCTTTCTCTGACTATTTTGCCTTTGCTGTTCTGCCACTTTAAGAGTCGGCTGCAGTTTGACTAATGCACACGTTCCATGGCTTCTATGGTAGCTCCGCTGAGGTGTCTTTGCTTGCTTACCTCACATTCATATAATGAATCTTAAAAGGTATATTATCTTTTCTGCTTCTGTGAACACAATATATAACATTTATATGACATCCAAACATGAAGTCACTATAAATAACTCTGCTTTTGTCTTTAACACACAAACATAGGAACTGTATTAGGGTTATTGGCAGGTTTAGCTGTATAAACATATAAGCTACTGTATATAAGCAACCTAGAACAGGTATTAGCTGGCCATCTACACTCTGCTAGAATGTATTGGTCTTGAAAACCCAAAAGAGCTCTTAATAAGGTAAGATCCTTGTTATAGGAGTCATAAAATGTCATGTGATTTATGACAGGAGCTCATAATAATAAAAGATCTTATGCCAAGTTCTGGAGACACCAGAGTGATGACACAGAATAATTTAGGCTTAGATTCTCCACGAAGATGAGCAGAGCAGTGGCCATTAGTGGAAAATCATCCAAATCACCTGACCCATGTCATACAAGTATGATAAAATTCTAACAGCATGTAGTCACCACTAGGAGGAACTCCAATTGACCGTGATATGTAGATCACCTTGAGCAATGACTCCCAAAATGTTAACTTTGGAAGTGTGTAAGAAAGCAGGAGTTTTGGAGATTTGTATCAGGAAATCTGAGCTCCAACCCCTATAAAGATATATGAAAATAAATCAGCCCACAATTACACTCACCTAAAGAATTATTAGGAACACCATACTAATACGGTGTTGGACCCCCTTTTGCCTTCAGAACTGCCTTAATTCTACGTGGCATTGATTCAACAAGGTGCTGATAGCATTCTTTAGAAATGTTGGCCCATATTGATAGGATAGCATCTTGCAGTTGGAGATTTGAGGGATGCACATCCAGGGCACGAAGCTCCCGTTCCACCACATCCCAAAGATTGCCGCATACTGGATGTTTTCCCTTTTCACACCATTCTTTGTAAACCCTAGAAATGGTTGTGCGTGAAAATCCCAGTAACTGAGCAGATTGTGAAATACTCAGACCGGCCCGTCTGGCACCAACAACCATGCCACGCTCAAAATTGCTTAAATCACCTTTCTTTCCCATTCTGACATTCAGTTTGGAGTTCAGGAGATTGTCTTGACCAGGACCACACCCCTAAATGCATTGAAGCAACTGCCATGTGATTGGTTGAATAGATAATTGCATTAATGAGAAATAGAACAGGTGTTCCTAATAATTCTTTAGGTGAGTGTATAAGGTGTATTCTGTTTCTGTTGGATACAGCAGTGGGTCCCAGAACAAGAATAACAGCTGTTAGAAACATGGGCCCAAGTTTCACCCCTTCCCGCATTATCACGTACATGTACGTGGGGGAATGTGGTGCCTTACCGCATTCCCACGTGCATGTATGTGATGTGATCGGGCGGGTGCAGGAGCTGCACCCGCCCGATCCGCAGCACGGGCCTGGCTGTTACCGATAGCCGGGCCCCTGCTGCATCCACCGGCATCGCTGTATGCGGCGATGCCAGCAGATTAACCCTTTCACATGCTGCGGTCAGCGCTGACGGCGGCACGTGGAGGGTTTACAGAGGGAGGGGTTGCCATGGTAGCCCCGATGCCTTACACAGGCATCAGAGCCTGCCAGCTACAGAAGCCCAGGAGATCCAGCCTGAGGCCCGGGTCTCCTAGGCAACTGTCAGCGTCTTACTGTGTAAGACGCTGACAGTTTAATTCAGTACAATACAATACATAATGTATGTGTGTGAATTGAAACAGGGATCAAATCCTGAAAAGGTGAAGTCCCAGAGTGGGACAAATATAATAAGTAGTTTTTTTATAATAAAAAAATTCAAGTTTCAAGTAAAAAAAAAAAGTCCTTTTCCCAAAATAAAGTAAAAAAAAATTGTAAAAAATAGGGAAAATAAGAAAGTAGACATATTAGGTATCGCCACATCCGTATCGACCGGCTCTATAAAAATATCACATGACCTAGCCCCTCAGGTAAACATCGTCCAAAAAATAAAATAAAAACTGTGCTAAAAAACATTTTTTGGCACCTTACATCACAAAAAGTGCAACACCAAGCGATCAGAAAGGCGTACGCCCCCCCCAGAATAGTACCAATATAACCGTGACCTCATGCTACAAAAAAAGCTCCTACCTAAGACAATCACCCAAAAAATAGAAAAACTATGGCTATCAGACTATGGAGACACTAAAACATGATTTTTTTTTGTTTAAAAAATGCTTATATTGTGTTAAATGTAAAAAAATAAATAAAGTAAGTACACATATTAAGTATCGCCGCGTCCGTAACAACCTGCTCTATAAAAATACCACATGACCTAACCCCTCAGATGAACACAGTAAAAAATAGTTTTAACAAAAACGGTGTCAAAAAAGCTATTTTTTGTCACCTTACATCACAAAAAGTGTAATAGCAAGCAATCAAAAAGTCATATGCACCTGTCACGGCCATGGCTATGTCCGTGACTCCTTACCGCATGGGGTTGCCTGCGGTTTTAGTTTCTGTGTTCAACCACAGGTGAGGGTCGCTGTGTGTGGCCTCACTTGTGGTTGCCGCGGGCAACTAGTTATGTTCAGCATTGTCAGCTAAGCAGCCTGAGCGGTGCTAGGCAGCTTGCTGCTTTGGCATGCGGTCTCACCTGACTTCTTTTATGTTAGGTGTGTGTGTATGGTGTACACTGTGTTTTATGTATTGTGTGCACTTCCCTTTTAAGTGGTGTTTTTCCCTTCTGTGGTTCTGGAAGGGTTAACTCCCTTCCCAGTGTGTGTGTGTGTGTCACTGGGTGTGTCCGACTCTGGGGTTGTTTCAGCCATGCTTGCTGGAGCAGCCTCCTGTGTTACTATCTGCCAGTAAGAGCCACTCCTGTGGTCATAAAGATATTGTCCTTATGTTTATGTCTGCTGTGTGTTGATGTTGTATGTTATGTTCTGTTGGGACCTTTCTATGTGTTTGGTGCAGCTTACGGTTCTGGATTCCTGTTTGCGCAGGGATCCAGTCAGCAAGGCTGTGACAGGTTGGTGGAACTATTAGTTCGCCTGTCATTCCCGTAAGGCTGTATGAGTTCCCCTTTCCCAACAGCCCGGCTATTGAGACTCCTGCTCCTCCGTGTCTAGGAGGAGTAGGGCGTCTTATCCTGACTCCTAGCGCAGGGACCGGACGGAGGGTGAGTTAGGGATCCGAGGTTCCTGCGCATGGGTCCTCCTACCTTTAAGGTCGGCCCATGCAGTTAGGAGTTAGGGTCAGGGTAGGGACGCTGTAGGAGGTGACCTGCTCCCTATCCTGTTCTCCTGGCCGAGCAGCCACAACATCATCCTGCACACACGGTTGAGGATTTCCCCCATCCTCAGCCGTGACAGCACCCCAAAGTAGTGCCAATAAAGCCGTCATCTCATCCTAAAAAAAATTATACCCTACCTAAGACAATCGCCCAAAAAAAATAAATAATGGATCTCAGACTATGGAGACACAAAAAAAATTATATTATTGTGTTAAACTTAAATAAATTTAAAAAAGTATACATATTAGGTATTGCCACATCCGTAACGACATGCTCTATAAAGATATCACATGATATAACCCCTTAGGTGAACACAAAAAATAAAACTGTGTCAAAAAAGCAATTTTTTGTCACCTTAGGCTACTTTCACACTAGCGTTCGGGGCTCCGCTTGTGAGTTCCGTTTGAAGGCTCTCACAAGCGGCCCCGAACGGATCCGTCCAGCCCTAATGCATTCTGAGTGGATGCGGATCCGCTCAGAATGCTTCAGTTTGGCACCGTTTGTCCTCCGCTCAGCAGGCGGACACCTGAACGCAGCTTGCAGCGTTCGGCTGTCCGCCTGGCCGTGCGGAGGCAAACGGATCCGTCCAGACTTACAATGTAAGTCAATGGGGACGGATCCGTTTGAAGTTGACACAATATGGCTCAATTTTCAAACGCATCCGTCCCCCATTGACTTTCAATGTAAAGTCAAAACGGATCCGTTTGCATTATCATGAACAAAAAAAAACAAAAACTTTTTTTTTTTTTTTTTTTTTCATGGTAATGCAAACGGATCCGTTCTGAACGGATCTAAGCGTTTGCATTATAGGTGCGGATCCGTCTGTGCAGATACCAGACGGATCCGCACCTAACGCAGGTGTGAAAGTAGCCTTACATTACAAAAAATGTAATAGCAGGCAATCAAAAAGTCGTAAGCACCCCAAAATTGTACCAATCAAACCGTCATCTCATTCCGCAAAAAATGAGACCCTATCCAGGACAATGGCCCCAAAAAAAAATATATATTTGGCTCTCAGAATATGGAGACACTAAAAAATCTTTTTTTTTTGTTTCAACAATGCTGTTATTGTGTACAACTTAAATAAATAAATAAAAGTATACATATTAGGTATCGACACGTCCGTAAAAACCTGCTGTATAAAAATATCACATGACCTAACCTTTCAGGTGAACACCGTAAAAAAAAATTAAATAAAAAGTGTGTCAAAAAAGCAATTTTTTGTCACCTTACATCACAAAAAGTGTAATATCAAGCGATCAAAAAGTCATGTGCACCTTAAAATAGTGCCAATAAAACTGTCATCTCATACCAAAAAAAGAGCCCCTACATAAGACAGTTGTCCAAAAAAAATATATATATATGGCTTTCAGAATATGGAGACACAAAAAAATATTAAAAAAAAAAAATTCTTTATTATGTAAAACTGAAACAAACAACCCAAAAAAGTAGTCATATTTGGTATTGTCATGTCTGTAACAACCTGCTCTATAAAAATACCACATGATCTAACCTGTCAGATGAACATTGTAAATAACAAAAAATAAAAAGCTATTTTTTGTTACCTTGCCACACAAAAGTGTAATATAGAGCAACCAAAAATCATATGTACCCTAAAATAGTACCAACAAAACTGCCACCTTACCCATTAGTTTCCAAAATGAGGTCACTATTTTGGAGTTTCTACTTTAAGGGTGCATCAGGGGGTCTTCAAATGTGACAGGGCAAGTTAAAATTATCCCAGTGAAATCTGCCTTCCAAAAACCATATGGCGTTCCTTTCCTTCTGCGCCCTGCCATGTGCCTGTACAGCAGTTTAGGACCACATATGGGGTGTTTCTGTAAACTACAGAATCACGCTAATAAATATTGAGTTTGTTTGGCTGTTAACCCTTGCTTTGTTACTGGAAAAAATAGATTAAAATGGAAAATCTGCCAAAAAAGTGAAATTCTAAAATTTCATCTACATTTTCCTTTAATTTTAATAAGTTTGCAAAATCAGTTTTGAATACCTTGAGGGGTGTAGTTTCTAAAATGGGGCCATTTATGTTGGTTTCTATTATGTAAGCCTCACAAAGTAACTTTGACCTGAACTTGTCCTTAAAGGGTTTCTGTCACCCCGCAAAACTCATTTTTTTTTTTTTGGATAGTTAGATTCTTCATAGTGCGATATAGGAGAATATAATGCTCTTACTTACTTTCATGCGGCCGATTCTTTATAAAACGAACTTTTATAATATGTAAATGAGGGCTCTACCAGCAAGTAGGGCGTCTACTTGCTGGTAGCTGCTGCAGAAATCCGCCCCCTCGCCGTGTTGATTGACAGGGCCAGCCGTGATCTCCTCCTCCGGCTGGCCCTGTCAGTAATTCAAAAATCGCGTGCCTCGCGTCATTCGGCGCAGGCGCTCTGAGATGAGGAGGCTCGTATCCTCAGCACTCCCTCAGTGCGCCTGCGCCGATGACATCACCGAAAGAGAAGACGTCATCGGCGCAGGCGCACTGAGGGAGTGCTGAGGAGACGAGCCTCCTCATCTCAGAGCGCCTGCGCCGAATGACGCGAGGCGCGCGATTTTTGAATTACTGACAGGGCCAGCCGGAGGAGGAGATCACGGCTGGCCCTGTCAATCAACACGGCGAGGGGGCGGATTTCTGCAGCAGCTACCAGCAAGTAGACGCCCTACTTGCTGGTAGAGCCCTCATTTACATATTATAAAAGTTCGTTTTATAAAGAATCGGCCGCATGAAAGTAAGTAAGAGCATTATATTCTCCTATATCGCACTATGAAGAATCTAACTATCGAAAAAAAAAAATAATGAGTTTTGCGGGGTGACAGAAACCCTTTAAAAAGTGGGTTTTGGAAATTTCAAGATTTGCTTCTAAACTTCTAAGCCTTCTAACGTCCCAAAAAAATAAAATGTAATTTACAAAATGATCCAAACATGAAGTTTAGACATATGGGAAATGTAAAGTACAGTGATAACTATTTTAGGAGATATCACTATCTGTTTTAAAAGCAGAGAAATTGAAATTTTGAAAATTGCAAATTTTTCCACATTTTTTGTAAATTTGGTTGTTTTTTTTCATAAAAATGAAATATTTTCACTCAGTTTTACCACTGTCATGAAGTACAATATGTGGCGAGAAAACAATGTCAGAATGGCCTGGATACGTAAAAGCGTTTTAAAGTTATTACCACATATAGTGACTCATGTCATATTTGCAAAAATGGCCTGGTCCTTAACCACCTCCGGACCGCCGAACGCAGCGACGCGTCCTGGAGGTGGTTGATTCATTCCGCCTGGACGCGCCGGCGCGTCCTCTCGCGAGACGCGAGATTTCGGTCACAGCCGACCCGCGCATGCGCATCGCGGGCCGGCAAAAGTTCGAGGAGTATTGCATCAGCAACCTGTCAGCCAATGATCGTTGCTGGCAGGTTGCTGATTTTTAAAAAATCGAATCACAAGCCATATAACAGATCATATTAGTAAATATGATCTGTTATATGGCTTCTCTGCTCCTCTGCTGGTCCTTTTCGTCGGTTGGATCCAGCAGAGGAGCAGACTGAACTGTGAGTACCCACCAAACACTGTCCTTAGCCCCAGATCACCTTCCATCACCCCCATCATCCAAATTAACCCCTTGATCACCCCCTGTCAATCACTTAGTGAAAGACAAAAAGTGATCAGTGTAAACTGTCACTTTTTTTTTCACTAGTATTGGCTTTTTTTTTTCACTAGTATTTTTTTTTCACTAGGTTTTAGGATTAGTTTAGGCCCCTTAGTTAGGTAGTTTAGGGATCAGTTAGCGCCCAGCCCACCGCACCGCAGTCACTTTTATTCGCTGATTAGCGTATCGCTAATCAGCATTTGTACTTTTATAGTATCTGTAAGTGATCAAAACTGATCACGGTCAGATCTATAATTGTATTAGTGTCACCTTAGCTCGCCCTCCACCCAAAACGCAGTGTTTGCCCGATCAGGCCTGATCGGTCGCCCACACGTGCGTTCACCCACGCCCGCCCCACCGCAGTGACAAAAAATTTATTTTTTTTGATCACTGCACATTCACTTTACGCGCACTGCAGCTAGCCTCCCCTTTGTAAGACAGGCTTGCTTTTTTTCTTGGGTAGTCTCAGGGAATACCCCTAAATTTAGTTGCCCAAATGTCAAACAGGGGGTATTCTTCTGAAGAGGCCTACAGGATTCTGACCCAGTCGGATGAGGAATGGGAACCCTCATCTGACGAATCTAGCGGGTCAGAATATGAACCTGTAGAAAGCAGTGGCTCTCTGACCCAAAGTTCGGACGAGGAGGTGGAGGTCCCTGATAGAACCAGGCGTACCCGGCCCCGTGTCGCTAGACCACAGGTTGCGCAGGATCTGCTTCAAGAGCAGCAGAGTGGGGCTGGCGCTGGCGGATCACGTGATGAGGCATACACCAGCAGCGCAGCCCTTCCTGGACCTAGTACCAGCACTGCCGTACAACATGGTGAAGTGGCGAGCACCAGAAGGGCAGTTGAAGCTGGTACGGTGGCACGTGCAGTAGTTACCCCGTCGCAGCCACCGCAAAGACGGGCCCGTAGATCCCCTAGAGTCCCTGAGGTGCTGGCAAACCCTGATTGGCAGTCACCAACTTCAGCCGCACCATTAGTTCCTCCTTTCACCGCCCAGTCTGGAGTTTGGGTTGAGACGGCTCAGATCAGTACGGCCCTGGGATTTTTTGAGCTGTTCTTGACTGCGGAGCTCTTGGACTTAGTCGTGGCAGAAACAAACCGGTATGCCACACAATTTATAACCGCCAACCCGGGAAGCTATTATGCCCAGCCTTTCCGGTGGAAACCAGTCCAAGTTTCCGAACTTAAAATTTTTCTGGACCTTCTCCTCAACATGGGTCTAACTAAAAAGCATGAATTGCGGTCATATTGGTCCATGAACCCAATTCATCACATGCCCATGTTCTCTGCTGCTATGTCCAGGACACGATTTGAGACCATCCTGCATTTCCTGCATTTTAGCGACAACACCACCTCCCGTCCCAGAGGCCACCCAGCTTTTGACCGGCTCCACAAAATTCGGCCCTTCATAGACCATTTCAACCAGAAATTTGCAGATTTGTATACCCCCGAGCAAAACATCTGCGTAGACGAGTCCCTAATACATTTTACCGGGCGCCTTGGCTTCAAACAATACATCCCAAGCAAGCGTGCCCGGTATGGGGTCAAATTGTATAAGCTCTGTGAAAGGGCCACAGGCTATACCCACAAATTTCGTGTCTATGAGGGAAAAGATCAGACCCTGGAGCCGGTCGGTTGCCCTGACTACCTGGGGAGCAGTGGGAAGACAGTCTGGGACTTGGTGTCACCCTTATTCGGCAAGGGGTACCATCTTTATGTGGACAATTTTTACACAAGTGTGGACCTCTTTAGGCATTTGTTTCTAGAACAGATTGGCGCCTGTGGCTTCCCCCAACGGCTCGTTACCACCCTTCTTGCAAGGGGGGAGAGGGCTGCCTTGTGTAACGAAGAACTGCTCGCGGTGAAATGGAGAGACAAGCGTGACATGCTCTCCTCCATTCACGCAGACACGACAATCCAAATTGAAAGGGCAACCCGTGTCATTGAAAAGCCCCTCTCAGTCCACGACTATAATGCGCTCATGGGAGGGGTGGACTTCAATGACCAGATGTTGGCTCCCTATTTAGTTTCCCGACGCACCAGACGCTGGTATAAGAAGGTGTCTGTATATTTAATTCAATTGGCTCTGTATAATAGTTTTGTTCTCTACAGTAAGGCTGGGAGAACACGATCCTTCCTCAAATTTCAGGAAGAGATCATCGAGAACCTCCTGTATCCAGGAGGTTCCGTGGCCCCAACCACCAGTGTAGTTAGCCGTCTACACGAGCGACATTTCCCCAGTGTCGTTCCTGGTACCTCAACCCAACCGCCACCCCGAAAAAAATGTTGTGTCTGTAGCAGGAGTGGAATAAGGCATGACACCCGCTATTTCTGTCCTGACTGTCCTGACCACCCTGCCCTATGCTTAGGAGAGTGTTTCCGGAAGTACCACACACACAGGTACACTTAGCATAGGGATTGCATCTCACAGGACAGGCACACAGGGCTATTCGGGCCCTTTCTCTCACAGCTGCTGCAAACCTCTCCTTTCACCTGGGATAAAGTGCATAACGTACTTCGCCACATCTTTGGGCGCTTTGCGCTTTGCACATTGTCCCATGGGGAAGGAGAGGTTTGTTCTATAAAGGTAAAAAACAAAAAACAAAAAAAAAATCACCGGTAAGTATAAAAGTTAACGTTCAGTTCAATAAAGTTTATATGTTATGTTCAAAAGTTATTATAAAGTTAATAAATTTATTGCGTTGCGGCCTGGTTTTTTCTTTTTTGTTTTGTTTTTTTTACCTTCTAGGTGGACCAACCGATCGACCAGCTGTAGCACTGATGTGCATTCTGACAGAAGCATTGCGCTGCTGTCAGATTCCACGCAGGTCGGTGTATGCGGCGCTGCAAGACGAGATTTCTCCTCTGCAGTAAAAGATACGTTTGCCGAGGCATATGAGCTGAGGAGGCGGCGGTGTTCATATACTTTGGCAAACACTTTGTATATAAAAAAAAAATAAAAGATCCCGGCAATGATTTATTCATTCACATCGATTGATGTGAATGGAGAAATCTGGTTTGCCAGGGCATACGAGCTAAGTGGGTATGGATGTTGGGCGGAGCTCCTATGTCCTGGCAGACGCCTTTCCCCTCCATTTTTTTTTTTGGCAGAGATTTTTTCATCCACATTGATCGATGCGAATGAAGAAATCTGTGCCGTTCATTTTTTCTTTCAGCCCAGAGGCTGAACGGAAAAAAAAAATCTCATTACCCGTATGCTCAATATAAGGAGAATAGCAGAAACTCCTAATGCTGGGCATACATGTAATGATTGCGGAGACCCTCAAATGCCAGGGCAGTACAAACACCCCACAAATGACCCCATTTTGGAAAGAAGACACCCCAAGGTATTCGCTGAGGGGCATATTGAGTCCATGAAAGATTGAAATTTTTGTCCCAAGTTAGCGGAAAGGGAGACTTTGTGCGAAAAAACAAAAAAAAAAATCAATTTCCGCTAACTTGTGCCAAAAAAAAAAAAATTCTAGGAACTCGCCATGCCCCTCATTGAATACCTTGGGGTGTCTTCTTTCCAAAATGGGGTCACATGTGGGGTATTTATACTGCCCTGGTATTTTAGGGGCCCCAAAGCGTGATAAGAAGTCTGGTATCCAAATGTCTAAAAATGCCCTCCTAAAAGGAATGTGGGCCCCTTTGCGCATCTAGGCTGCAAAAAAGTGTCACACATGTGGTATCGCCGTACTCGGGAGAAGTTGCGGAATGTGTTTTGGGGTGTCATTTTACATATACCCATGCTGGGTGAGAGAAATATCTTGGTCAAATGCCAACTTTGTATAAAAAAATGGGAAAAGTTGTCTTTTGCCAAGATATTTCTCTCACCCAGCATGGTTATATGTAAAATGACACCCCAAAACACATTCCCCAACTTCTCCTGATTACGGAGATACCACATGTGTGACACTTTTTTGCAGCCTAGGTGGGCAAAGGGGCCCACATTCCAAAGAGCACCTTTCGGATTTCAGCGGCCATTTTTTACAGAATTTGATTTCAAACTCCTTACCACACATTTGGGCCCCTAGAATGCCAGGGCAGTATAACTACCCCACAAGTGACCCCATTTTGGAAAGAAGACACCCCAAGGTATTCGCTGATGGGCATAGTGAGTTTATAGAACTTTTTATTTTTTGTCACAAGTTAGTGGAATATGAGACTTTGTAAGAAAAAAAAACATCATTTTCCGCTAACTTGTGACAAAAAATAATAAATTCTAGGAACTCGCCATGCCCCTCACAGAATACCTTGGGGTGTCTTCTTTCCAAAATGGGGTCACTTGTGGGGTAGTTATACTGCCCTGACATTCTAGGGGCCCATATGTGTGGTAAGGAGTTTGAATTAAAAATCTGTAAAACATGGCCGGTAAAATCCGAAAGGTGCTCTTTGGAATGTGGGCCCCTTTGCCCACCTAGGCTGCAAAAAAGTGTCACACATGTGGTATCTCCGTACTCAGGAGAAGTTGGGGAATGTGTTTTGGGGTGTCATTTTACATAAACCCATGCTGGGTGAGATAAATATCTTGGTCAAATGCCAACTTTGTATAAAAAAATGGGAAAAGTTGTCTTTTGCCAAGATATTTCTCTCACCCAGCATGGGTATATGTAAAATGACACCCCAAAACACATTCCCCAACTTCTCCTGAGTACGGAGATACCACATGTGTGACACTTTTTTGCAGCCTAGGTGGGCAAAGGGGCCCACATTCCAAAGAGCACCTTTCGGATTTCACCGGCCATTTTTTACAGAATTTGATTTCAAACTCCTTACCACACATTTGGGCCCCTAGAATGCCAGGGCAGTATAACTACCCCACAAGTGACCCCATTTTGGAAAGAAGACACCCCAAGGTATTCGCTGATGGGCACAGTGAGTTCATAGAACTTTTTATTTTTTGTCACAAGTTAGTGGAATATGAGACTTTGTAAGAAAAAAAAAAAAAATCATAATTTTCCGCTAACTTGTGACAAAAAATAAAAAGTTCTATGAACTCACTATGCCCATCAGCGAATACCTTAGGGTGTCTACTTTCCAAAATGGGGTAATTTGTGGGGTGTTTGTACTGTCTGGACATTGTAGAACCTCAGGAAACATGACAGGTGCTCAGAAAGTCAGAGCTGCTTCAAAAAGCGGAAATTCACATTTTTGTACCATAGTTTGTAAACGCTATAACTTTTACCCAAACCATTTTTTTTTTACCCAAACATTTTTTTTTTATCAAAGACATGTAGAACGATAAATTTAGAGCAAAATTTATATATGGATGTCGTTTTTTTTTGCAAAATTTTACAACTGAAAGTGAAAAATGTCATTTTTTTGCAAAAAAATCTTTAAATTTCGATTAATAACAAAAAAAGTAAAAATGTCAGCAGCAATAAAATACCACCAAATGAAAGCTCTATTAGTGAGAAGAAAAGGAGGTAAAATTCATTTGGGTGGTAAGTTGCATGACCGAGCAATAAATGGTGAAAGTAGTGTAGGTCAGAAGTGTAAAAAGTGGCCTGGTCTTTAAGGGTGTTTAAGCTATAGGGGCTGAGGTGGTTAAAGGGGTTCTGCATTTTTTTTAAACTGATGATCTATCCTCTGGATAGATCATCAGCATCTGATCGGTGGGGGTCCGACACCTGGGACCCCTGCGATCAGCTGTTTGAGAAGGCAGCGGCACTGACAGTAGTGCCGCGGCCTTCTCCCTGTTTACCACAGGCCCAGTGACTAGTATCAATGGCCTGGGCGGGGCTAAGCTCTGTTCACTTGAATGGAGCTTAGCCCCGCCTAGGCCATTGATACTAGTCGTGACGTCACTGGGCCTGCGGTAAACAGTGAGAAGGCCGCGGCACTACTGCCAGCGCCGCTGCCTTCTCAAACAGCTGATTAGCAGGGGTCCCGGGTGTCAGACCCCCGCTGATCAGATGCTGATGATCTATCCAGAGGATAGATCATCAATTTAAAAAAACTGCAGAACCCCTTTATGGTGAAAATGGCTGTGTCCTGAAGGGGTTAATACAGTTAAAGAGATTACAATGACTCACAGTGACCGGAAGTAAATTGTGTTTCACTTACATTTCATTTTCCTCTGCTCCATGTTCAGTCATAATTAGTTATATTTTTTGCATCTGCAGATCACTGTAGCAGAGCGGGGGTCTCACTGTGTCCTGCCAATGAATATGGGATACAGTGGGAGGTGATGACTTTACCACAAGACAACGACATGTCGCCACTGTGTCAGGATCGGATGACCTGCGCTTCGGCAAGAGAGCAAGCACTCACCCACCGGACTTTCTGCAGTCAGACGTACGTGTATTCACTAAAGAAGTGAGTCTCCTGCTGCATCAAAGGCAGATTTCAGGCTTGGTCTCTGCAATAACCACTGGACTTGACATTTACGGACTTTCTGCAGACAGATGTATTCACCAGAGAAGCGAGTTTCCTGCTGCATCAAAAGACAGATTCCAGGCTTGGTCTCTGCAGAAGTCAATGCACTTGACATTCACAGAAAAATCTATCGTCCTTGTCATGTGCCATAGTTTTCCTCCACCGCTTAGGGGAAGGGAAGTCCTTCAGTGATAGTTCCCTAGACGTTTCCTCCACTGGGGTTTTTTCCTCTCCTGAGTGCTGGAGGCCCGACTCTTCATGAGTCAAAGGCCCATCATCAACAGGGCCACATTTAAGACCAGTTGTCTGACTTCTAATGAGAACATCTACTGTACATTTGATACCTTTCAGTTAATAAAGAAGTCAGTGTATATTAAGTAATGGTATGTTTGAGCCTCTTTATGAATCTTCATAGTAACCTGGATGGGGGTTATTCTGACTCAGATTGTTGTAATAGGGATTTATCCCTAGTGAGACCTCTATGCCTGGCCTGTATAAGCAGATATAATCACTGCGGACAATCCTTATCATTATTTTATTTTATTTTTATTATTTATTAATTTTTTATTCTTTTCATAGTACAAAACAATATAAAATTAACCTCTTCAGGACACAGGGCGTACCGGTACGCCCTGATACTTAAGGACACAGGGCGTACCAAATCATTGAGCAGGCACCTCGGCTAAATGCGCGGGTCAATTCAGACCTGCGGTTTGTGGCTTTTTATTGTGCGGGCAGCAGCGGTGCCATCGGGTCACCATGGGGCTGTAGGGGGGACCCGATGGCATGGAAGGCAGCGCGATGCCTTCCTTAGGCATCACCGCTGCCTTCCTGTGACGTGCCTGTGAGATCCAGCCCCCTGGATCTCACAGGCCGGAAGCTGTATGAGTAATACACACAGTATTACTCATACAGCCAATGCATTCCAATACAGAAGTATTGCAATGCATTGTAAAGGATTAGACCCCCAAAAGTTAAAGTCCCAAAGTGGGTCAAAAAATAAAGTGAAAAAAAAAAGTTGAAAAAATAAACAAAAACGTCATTTTCCCCAAATAAAGTAAAAAAAAATTGGTAAAAAATAGGGGGGGGAATAGACATATTAGGTATCACCGCGTGCGTATTGACCGCCTCTATAAACATATCACATGACCTAACCCCTCAGATGAACACCGTAAAAAATAAAAATAAAAACTGTGCTAAATAAACCATTTTTTGTCACCTTACATCACAAAAAGTGTAATAGCAAGCGATCAAAAATTCATATGCACCCCAAAATAGTGCCAATAAAACCATCAACTCATCCCGAAAAAAATCACACCCTACCCAAGATAATCGCCCAAAAACTGAAAAAACTATGGATCTCAGACTATGGAGACACTAAAACATGATTTTTTTTGTTTCAAAAATGAAATCATTGTGTAAAACTTACATAAATAAAAAAAATTGTATACATATTAGGTATCGCCGTGTCCGTAATAAGTTACTCTATACAAATATCACATGACCTAACCCCTCAGGTGAACACCGTAAAAAAATAAAAATAAAAACGGTGTAAAAAAAGCCATTTTTGGTCATCTTACATCACAAAAAGTGTAATAGCAAGCAATCAAAAAGTAATATGCACCTCAAAATAGTGCCAATCAAACCGTCATCTCATCCCGCAAAAAATGAGACCCTACCTAAGATAATCGTCCAAAAACTGAAAAAACTATGGCTCTCAGACTATGGAGACACTAAAACATGATTTTTTTTGTTTCAAAAATGAAATCATTGTGTAAAACTTAAATAAATCGAAAAATTGTAAACATATTAGGTATCGCCGTGTCCGTGACAACCTGCTCTATAAAAATACCACATGATCTAACCTGTCAGATGAATGTTGAAAATAACAAAAAAAAAAAACTGTGGCAAAACAGCTATTTCTTGTTACCTTGCCTCACAAAAAGTGTAATATAGAGCAACCAAAAATCATATGTACCCCAAACTAGTACCAACAAAACTTCCACCCTATCCCGTAGTTTCTAAAATGGGGTCACTTTTTTGGAGTTTCTACTCTAGGGGTGCATCAGGGGGGCTTTAAATGGTACATGGTGTCAAAAAAAACAGTCCAGCAAAATCTGCCTTCCAAAAACCGTATGGCATTCCTTTGCTTCTGCGCCCTGCCGTGTGCCCGTACAGCAGTTTACAACCACATATCGGGTGTTTCTGTAAACTACAGAATCAGGGCCATAAATATTACGTTTTGTTTGGCTGTTAACCCTTGCTTTGTAACTGGAAAAAAAATATTAAAATGAAAAATCTGCCAAAAAAGTGAAATCTTTAAATTGTATCTCTATTTTCCATTAATTCTTGTGGAACACCTAAAGGGTTAGCGACGTTTGTAAAATCAGTTTTGAATACCTTGAGGGGTGTAGTTTCTTAGATAGGGTCACTTTTATGGAGTTTCTACTCTAGGGGTGCATCAGGGGGGGCTTCAAATGGTACATGGTGTCAAAAAAAAACAGCCCAGCAAAATCTGCCTTCCAAAAACTGTATGGCATTCCTTTCCTTCTGCGCCCTGCCGTGTGCCCGTACAGTAGTTTACGACTACATATGGGGTGTTTCTGTAAACTACAGAATCAGGGCCATAAATATTGAGTTTTAAAGGTCGAAAGTAAAAGTACTGGGCACTCTCACTCTATGTGAAACCATATGATTTATTACCATAAAAACAATGACATATAATAATCTATATTTGTATTAAGACTTACTATAATCAAAAAACTGGAGATATTTAAAATACTAAAAATACAAAAAAATTAATACATAATTAATATACAATTAATATATTCCCAATAACATATATGACAATATAAATCTTCTGAGGTATGATCAAATAATGTTCCGTGTATGTTAATGTACCATCCGTTTGAATGCTGCTTTGTAACTTATTAGTGTCCTCTATAGCTCCTATACATCCCAGAGTTCGCGTCCCCTCTGAAATGCAATAATAATACAGTCTTGTATACTGAGTCCCAGTGAATGTTTCAAGCGGCGTCCCGCTATACTCACTGCGCAGCGGTGATTTTTTTTTTTACTCCATTTTACCAGTGTCATGAAGTACAATATGTGACGAAAAAAACTATCTCAGAATGGCCTGGATAAGTCAAAGCGTTTTAAAGTTATCACCACTTAAAGTGACACTGGTCAGATTTGCAAAAAATGGCCTGGTCCTTAAGGTGAAATAAGGCTGTGTCCTGAAGGGGTTAAACAGTGCAAAATCTGAGTTCATCCGTACACAGTCTCCAAAACGTTCGTTGTGATATATTACATGGCAACATAAGCACAAACAAGGCGAAAATATAGCATTTTACTCAGAGCTCTCACTGTTCTTCCACTATTTTATTCCACCCCCTTTAATCATTAAATAATCATTTCTTTTTATGTTTCCCCAGGCAAAGTCCATCATTCGGCATCTTGGGCATTTTTTCCTTTTACTTTTAATAAAACCCGTCTCCAATATACTGAATATATTATATTTTGGCCCATTAAAGCCCCTTTCTAAATATTCTTTTATATTATTTTCCCCAGATTTTAACCACAGAATTTGTGAGGCTAAGTAATATCCCTGAAAAAAGGGAACGGATAACCCTCCATCCTCTTCTGCTAACCAGAGATATTTTTGTTTTAATCTCACCCTTTTTCTTCCCCAGATTAGGTCATTCAGCAGCCGTTCCAGATGGCTGAAGAAACGATCCTCTATCCAAACTGGACAAGCCGCCAAGATATACAAAATCTGGGGGAGTAATACCATTTTTATTAATGCTATTCTGTCAGCCTGTCCTATTGATAACTTCTGCCAGGCACACATTTTATTTTTACATCTAGTCAGCAAAGGGAGAACATTCAGTCTTGTGAACTCTAGGATATTTGTGCTCAACTTTACACCCAAATATTCCAGAGATTCCGTTGGTTTTAGTACCCTAATTTCTAGGGGCGTCTGTGGGCTTACCTGGTCTAACGGTAATAATACTGATTTGGGCCAATTAATTTTATATCCCGAAAATTCACTAAACTTATTTATTATTTCCATACGGTGAGACAACTGGGATGTTGGGTTCTCCAAAAAGACCAAGATGTCATCCGCATACATGCTGATCTTATCCGAGATCCCCTTCATAGCAAAACCTTTAATCCCTTCATCCGATCTAATTTTGGCTGCCAATGGTTCGATAAATAAGGCAAACAATAAGGGGAAAAGAGGACATCCCTAACTTGTTCCTCTGAACAACTCTATTTGTTCCGACCATACTCCATTAATATTGATTCTAGCTTTGGGATGGTTATATAGAATCTGGACCCACTTAATAAAGTATTGGCCCAGTTTCATGAGAATGGGGATTCCATGTCCAGAAAAGAAATGGAATGGGAGGTCAACCATGTTCCCGTCTGCTTCATTCAATGTCTATGGGACTTCTGGAAATAGCTGAGCATTGTACTTGGCTATGTCTAGCAGTCCCATAGAGAGTGAACAGAGTAGCTATCTGCCCGCTCGACCTACCCCTTCATTCATAAGGGGACAAAGGATCCAGTTCTCGTGATCAGTGGTGGCCCCAGATATTCTGCGGATAGGGGAAAGTTTTGCATTGACAGAAACTATCTCCGGATCACATACCCACTGGAGTCAAATCCACAAAAAATGTGGATGTACAGATTCTACTGAAAAAAAAAAAAAAAATGAAGAGATGTACCTCCAATGGATGCAGACCATGCAGCTTCTATGGGACCCCAGGAGGAAGGGGGTCCGGTCTTGGACAAAAGGCCCGGCCTCCTAATTACACTTAATTCTCGCTCCTGTCTTGAGTCCCTGTCTAGGGCTCAGGCTCTGCTTTCCAGGTTCCTGCTTCCTCTGTCCTGTCCTTGGGGCTCCTCTTTACTCAGTACATAATCAGTGTCTAGCACTGCACCCACTGGAGTCCCGACTAGCGATCTATGTTATCTTGCTGCTGGAAGGCTGGGCTGGCCAATCAGCATTAGCAGTACTTGCAGAGCTTGCTGCTGATTGGCTTGCCTAGAGCCCAGCAGAGAAACTTTAGTGTCCTGTGCCGCGGGAGTCAGGATGTCAATCCTCTGCAAGCAACATGCAAGTGACAGTGAAGAGGATGATGAGAGTGACTTCTGCGGAAATGATGACTTTAGGTGAGAAGTGACTGTGCTGTTAGTAATATGTGTTTTCAGTGTGAAGTGAACCCCTCATTTCCAGTGCTGAACCTACTGGCGTAACTATAGGGGTCGCAGCGATCGCGGTTGCGATGGTCCCCTAAGCCAGGGGGCTCAGAGGGCCCCCTTTGCCAGTGGTACTGTACTTTTCCCTTTATAAGATGCAGTGCTTCTTATAAAGGGAATACTAGCGAGCGCTTCCATATGGACATATAATGGGGGTCTGGAGCGGTCTCACTGGGGGTCTGGAGAGGTCTAATGGGGGTCTGGAGTGGTCTATGGGGGGTCTGGAGAGGTCTGACTGGGGGGTCTGGAGAGGTCTGACTGGGGGGTCTGGAGAGGTCTGACTGGGGGGTCTGGAGAGGTCTGACTGGGGGGTCTGGAGAGGTCTGACTGGGGGGTCTGGAGAGGTCTGACTGGGGGGTCTGGAGAGGTCTGACTGGGAGGTCTGGAGAGGTCTGACTGGGGGGTCTGGAGAGGTCTGACTGGGAGGTCTAGAGAGGTCTGACTGCGGGCCTGGAGAAGTCTGACTGGGGGTCTGGAGGTCTAATGGGGGTCTGATTGGGGGTCTGGAGGTCTAATGCGAGTCTGATTGGGGGTCTGGAGGTCTAATGAGGGTCTGATGGAGGGTCTAGAGGTCTAATGGTGGTCTGATTGGGCGTCTGGAGGTCTGGAAGTCTAATGGGGGTCAGATATGGGTGTCTGGAGGTCTAATAGGAGTCAGATATCGGGGTCTGGAGGTATAGTGGGAGTCTGGAGGTTTAATGGGGGTCTAGAGGTCTGATATGGGGGTCTGATTGGGGGTCTAAAGGGGGTTTGATCTGAGATTGGGGGATCTCATTTAGGGTTTTATATGGGGGTCTGATCTGAAAGGAAGGGGGGATTTTTTTGTACTAGCGCACAATATAAAGGGGTCTTTTTATACTGACGCACTGTGTGGTACCAGTATTTTCAGGGGGACTGTTTCTGCAGGAAAGTATTGGCAAACACAGTGTGCACAGTATTGGGGGTGGCAGGATGGGGTGTTGAGAAGGTGAGGAGGAGTATGGAAAAGTAAGAAAGTAAGATGTCTGTTTGTTAAACTCTGCAGAGACCAGGAGTGGCTGAAAGAAGTCACCATGGCGGTCTGGTCGGACAGGAGAAGAAGAGGAAAGAGAATGTCTACATCAGAGAAGAGTTGCGCTGAATACTGTAAGCCTTACTGATGAGGCGAACAGTATTCAAGCTGCAATTCCTATTTTGGCCACCAGGTGGCAGGCCAGGATAAGAAATGAGCAAAAGTAAGCAAAATAAGCTAATAAAAAATTTCTGATAGACAAAAAAAAAAAAAAGTGATAAGCTCATATATGAGGCACATAATGATCACAATTTTTTTTTTTACAAAATGTTAAAAAATATATAAAAGTTTAAATCACCCCCTTTCCGTATAATTAAAAAATAAATACCTAAATAACAATAAATATAAACATCATGGGTATCACCGCGACCGAAAATGCCCATACTATTAAAATAGAAAAATATTCCAAAACGGCGAATGGCATAACGGAAAAAAGGGTCAAAATGGCCGATTTGCCATTTTTTCATTGCTTTTCTTACCCAAAAAAATGTAATAAAATGTGATCAAAAAGCCAAAATGGCATCAATTAAAAGTACAGATTGTTCCGCAAAATATGAGCCCCTAAACAGCTCAGTAGACAGAAGTATAAAAAAGTTATGGGGGTCAGAATATAGTGATGTAAAGTTTACATTTATTTTTACACTATTTAGACATAAAGAATCTATACATATGGGGTATCGTTGTAATCAAACTGACCCAGAGAATGAAGGGCATGGGTCAGTTTTGCCGTAAACAAAATGCCGTTGGAACAAAACCCGTAAAACGGTGGAGGGATTGCGTTCTTTTCCAATTCCACCCCATTTTGAATTTTGTTCCCACTTCCCACTACATTTTATGCCATCATTAATGGTGGCATTAGAAAGTACAACTTGTCCCGCAAAAAATAAGTCTTCATACAGCAATGGGACCAGAAATATAAAAAAGTTATGGCTCACGGAAAATAGGGAAGAAAAATGAAAACGAAAAAAACGAAAAAAACCTCCATTAGCCGAAGGGGTTTTCCGTTTTTTTAATTTTTTTTTTATATGAGTGCTGCCTTCTCTGCTCTGTTTACCTGCTCATCACTGCAAATGCTACGGTGAGCAGGTGAACAGAACAGAGAAAGCAGCTCTTATATGAGCGCTGCCCTCTCTTCAAACAGCTGATCGTCGGTGGTTCCGGAGGACCTCGGCTGATCTGATATTGATGACCTATCCTGAGGACAACCCCTTTAACAGTAGGACTGGAGATGGGGGGGGGGGGCATTTCAATATTTGCCTTGGGCAGCAGAAAAAAACGTAATTAGACTTACTGGTAATTCTGTTTTCTTGAGTCCACCATGACGGCTCTACTATGAGATTGACCCTTGACCTCTGTAGGGGCAGGAACACAGAGTTTAAAAGGCCACCACCCACTCTCACCCTCAGTGCTTTCCAAATTACCAAGTGGGTGCAGCCTTAATTTAGGCAATATATATATTTTAGTATTAATTCATACTCAACCCCTCCTTAAATCTCAGAAGGGGGAATATCTGGGCCGTCATGGTGGACTCAAGGAAACAGAATTACCAGTAAGTCTAATTACGGTTTTTCCATTTCGTCCACCATGACGGCTCTATTATGAGAGCTACCAGAATAGTAAATAGGTTGGGCAACTGCTTGCAGAACCTTCTGACCGAAGGCCAAGTCCGCAGAAGCCGAAACATTAATGCGGTAATGTTTGATAAAAGTATTTATGCTCGAACAGGTGGCCGCTCTCTTTTTGTCTAAGGAGACACCCCCTTTTTCTGCCCACGAAGATGCCATAGCTCTTGTAGAGTGGGCTTTTAAATTTGTGGAGCTGTTTAGACCCGATTTTTGATAGGAACAGATAATAGTAGACCTGATCCATCGTCCAATGGTGGCTTTGGATGTCTTTTTTCCCTTGTTTGGACCTGCATATTGAACAAGAAGATTATCATCCTTTCTAAATTCCTTTTTTGAATCTAGGTACTGTATGATAGTATCCCGAACATCCAGGAGCTGAAACTGATCTTGTGATGGACAATCTTTGGGAAAGGATGGAAGGATAATTTCCTGATCTCTGTGAAAGTCCGACACGACTTTTGGCAGGAAACCCGGATCCAGACGTAAAACTATTCTGTCTGGAAAGATAGTGAGGTATGGTTCCCGGCAGGACAGTGCCTGGATTTCGCCCAGTCGTCTGGCTGAAGTTATGGCCACTAGGAAAGCCGCCTTTAATGATAGGTGTTTGAGGGAGATATTTTGAATAGGAGAAAATGGTGATCTTGTAAGACTTCTCAGGACCAAGTTCAAGTCCCATTGAGGCGTCCTAGGGGTTAGGGATGGCCTTAATCTGGAGGTGGCTCTTATAAACCTCCTTATCCACCTATGACTGGCTAGGTCCGTATCATAGCAAGCCCCCAAGGCCGAGACCTGTACTTTAAGAGTACTTGGTCTCAGGCCCAGATCTAAACCCCGTTGGAGGAAATCCAGTACCTTCTCAATATTTGGAGAAGAGTTTAACGGAGGGTTCTGGCCTAGCCAGCTACAGTATTTCTTCCATATTTTTAGATAGATCGCAGAGGTGACTTCTTTCCTGCTGGATTTAAGGGTATTTATAACCTTCTCAGATAGCCCCCTGCTTTTTAGGATCTTGCGTTCAGGATCCAGGCTAATAATTTGAACAGACCTGATTCTGGTGAAGAATTGGGCCCTGAGAAATAATGTTCTCCTGTGGGGGGATTCTCCAGGGTTCTTCCAGAGCTAGTTCCCTTAGTACTGGGAACCAATTTCTTTTTGTCCAGTATGGGACAACCAGTATTACTGTTACTGGGTCCGACCTTTTTTTTTGTAGCACTCTGGGTATTAGCGGCCAAGGGGGAAAGGCATAGGCTAGATCCCAAGTCCACCTGATTGACAATGCATCGGCTGCCCAAGGATTGTCCCTTGGGTTTAGAGAGCAGAAAGGATGGACTTTTGCGTTTTTTCTTGACGTAAACAGGTCTATCTGGGGGGTCTCCCATCTCCTGGTGATCTGATGGAATACCTCTGAGTCTAGGGCCCATTCTCCTGGATCTATGGTCATCCTGCTGAGGAAGTCCGCCTGTATATTTTCTGTACCCTTTAAATTGATAGCTGTGATGGAGAGAACATTCCTTTCTGCCCAGAAGAATATTTTTTCCGCCAGATTTTTTAAGCTTGGTGATCTTGTGCCCCCTTGATGTTTCAGATATGCGACTGCTGTTACATTGTCTGAAAGGATTTTCAGGTGTTTTCCGGAGACCTTGTCTTGTGACGCCTTCAGCACCTCCCAGATCGCCCTCAGTTCTCTGTGGTTTGATGACTTTTTTGTTATGATGTCCGACCAAATGCCCTGGTAGCTTAGCGAGCCTATTGTTGCTCCCCATCCTGTGCCGCTTGCATCTGTATATATTTGCATCTCTGGATTTTTTATCCAGGGTACCCCTCTTAGCAAGTTTCTGTTTTTCGTCCACCAGTTTAAAACTGATCTTACATGGTTTGGAATGGGGATTCTTTTTTCTAGATTCAGTACGCAGCCCTGCAGGGTGTAGCGATGTGAGGTCACGGTTACTTAGGCAAACAAGGGTTGCTATGGGTTACTCACAGTTTGTAGGAAGACCCTGGGCAGGCGTACAGCAGTGATGGAGAGGCTGGCACAGAAGTCCTCTGGGGCACTCTGTACAGTACAAACCAAAAGTTTGGACACACCTTCTCATTCAAAGAGTTTTCTTTATTTTCATGACTATGAAGGCATCAAAACTATGAATTAACACATGTGGAATTATATACATAACAAACCAGTGTGAAACAACTGAAAATATGTCATATTCTAGGTTCTTCAAAGTAGCCACCTTTTGCTTTGATTACTGCTTTGCACACTCTTGGCATTCTCTAGATGAGCTTCAAGAGGTTGTCCCCTGAAATGGTTTTCACTTCACAGGTGTGCCCTGTCAGGTTTAATAAGTGGGATTTCTTGCCTTATAAATGGGGTTGGGACCATCAGTGGCGTTGAGGAGAAGTCAGGTGGATACACAGCTGATAGTCCTACTGAATAGACTGTTAGAATTTGTATTATGGCAAGAAAAAAGCAGCTAAGTAAAGAAAAACGAGTGGCCATCATTACTTTAAGAAATTAAGGTCAGTCAGTCAGCCGAAAAATTGGGAAAACTTTGAAAGTAAGGGCTATTTGACCATGAAGGAGAGTGATGGGGTGCTGCGCCAGATGACCTGGCCTCCACAGTCACCGGACCTGTGCCCAATCGAGATGGTTTGGGGTGAGCTGGACCGCAGAGTGAAGGCAAAAGGGCCAACAAGTGCTAAGCATCTCTAGGAACTCCTTCAAGACTGTTGGAAGACCATTTCAGGGGACTACCTCTTGAAGCTCATCAAGAGAATGCCAAGAGTGTGCAAAGCAGTAATCAAAGCAAAAGGTGGCTACTTTGAAGAACCTAGAATATGACATATTTTCAGTTGTTTCGCACTTGTTTGTTGTGTATATAATTCCACATGTGTTAATTCATAGTTTTGATGCCTTCATAGTCATGAAAATAAAGAAAACTCTTTGAATGAGAAGGTGTGTCCAAACTTTTGGTCTGTACTGTATATAGGGACCAGGCCTGATGGTAGGTGAGGTGCCCTGGATGTTGCAGATATTTAATGTGCCTAGGGCAAGGTCCCTTTAAGGTTCGTGACGCCAGTGCCTGTAAACGGTGGCACACCGGTTGATAGTGGTAGGAGTAATAAGTGAGGAACACGTTGTTGTGGTGAACCAAACTTTCTTTACTGGAAAACGGTTAACTTTGTACAGTCTTTTGTAAGTTCAGTTCCATATAACAGGATCACATCACAAGCAGGCTTTTACATAAATGGCAGGCAACAATGTTCTTTGCAAGATACGCAGAGGGTTAAACACACTCACAAATCAGGCTATAACTCCTGTCTGTCTTTATCCCAAGGCCCGTATGCCCTAATGCTGGCTTTATCTTTGGTAGCAAACTCCCTCAGGTATATATCCTTGCTTTAAGTATATCTCCTTCTGCCCCACAGCTTACTTGTCTAGCTGGTATACTGGCTCTGCTTGTGGGAACTTGGCTTCTCAGGAGGCAACTCTTCCCCTGGTGACAAATCTTCTGAGCTAACTCTGGCTCAATATCTTCAGGCAGGCTGATCTTCACACTCACTAGCCTCCTGGTGTCAACTAGAAACCTGGGCTGTCTAGTTGCATGTCAGAGCCTGCACTTCAGCCCCACTCTGGCTAAAGTGTCTTCTGGCCTCTGACTCTACACTCCACAAACTCTAGACTCTAGACTGCTCCTCCCTGTCTGGGTCTAGCTATATATACTAGGGGTTCCCTAGCTCCCTCTAGTGCCTAGGATGCTGAACTACAACCTAATAGGCCTGCTACACATATCACAGGAAAATACACATAAATACATATTAAAATGTACTATGAAATACACTGCCACTGTCCCACAGGAGGTGGAGAACAACGTGGCCCAATTGACCCTTGTGTAGTGCCCACATTTACCTAGTGGGACACTACATAGAGAGCACTGCCTCTTGTCCCAATTTCTCAGGATCCACGACTGGACAATCCTGGTATGAGCCTGAGACCAAGATACTGACGTTATACAGGAAGTCATCATACCCAAGAGGCTCATGGCGCTGCGAATGGAGTACTGAGACTGACTCTGGAACTTTTTTGTTTTGTCCACAAAGGATGTTATTTTCTCCTGAGGGAGGGATGTAACCTGGGAAACTGAGTCCAGGATCACTCCTAAAAACTTCATTCTGGTTGATGGGATTATGCATGATTTTTTTAGGTTTATTATCCAGCCTAGGTCTGAAAATCTGCGTATCAGGTCGTTGGTAAGGCTGGTTGTTTCCAGTTCCGAGGATCCTAGAACTAGAAAATCGTCCAAGTATGGAAATATTTTTATTCCTTCTGCTCTCAGGGGGGATATCATTTCCACTACGAGCTTTGTGAATACCCTTGGGGCAGAGGAGATTCCAAAGGGTAACACGGTGAACTGGAAGTGTTTTATTTCTCCCAAACTGTCCACTAGGGCGAATCTGAGGTATTTTTGAGATGTATTGTTTATGGGGATGTGATAGTAAGCATCCTTTAAGTCTATGGACGTCATGAAGTCTCCAGCTTTGATCAAGGGAAGGATGGATGTTATGGATTCCATCCTGAACTTTCTGTATGTGACGGCTTTGTTTAGTCCCTTTAAATTTATAATAGTGCGGAAGGTACCGTCTGGTTTCTGCACCAGAAATAAACTGGAATAGTAACCTCTTCCTCTTTCCATACTGGGGACTTCTGTTACCACTCCTGAATCTATAAGCTGAAGGACCCCTTGCCAGATTTTTTCTAGAGTTTTTGGGCTGTGTGATGTTATTCTGAACTTTTTTGGAGGAGCTGAGGAAAATTCTATCCGGTAGCCATCTCGTATGATGTCTAAGGCCCACGGATTTTTGGTGACTGATTCCCACCGGGACAGAAAATTCCTCAGTCTTCCCCCTACTCTGGCGTCATTGTTTATCTGACTGTTTATTTTGGGGGTTGAGAAGGAAACCTCTGCCTTTCCCCCCCCCCTTCTGGTAACTCCACCTACCCGCCTTACCTTTGCCCCTATAGGGTCTAGTCTGGGAATTGAAGGAACGAAAGGGCTTCTTTTTAATTTCTTCCGGAAACCCCTTCTTTTTATCGGCAGCCTTTTCAAGAATGGAGTCTAATACGGGTCCAAAGACGTATTCCCCAGAAAAAGCTATGGAACATAGCTTGGCTTTTGATACTCTATCCCCTCCCCAGGCTTTCATCCACAATGCCCTTCTAGCTGAATTGGTGAGGGCCGCATCCTTGGCAGCAAACCTCACCGACTCCGCCGAGGCATCTGCCAAAAAGGCAGTGGCAGATCTGAGGAGTGGGATAGAGTTTAATATTTCCTCTCTAGGGGTTTTGTTTTTGATATGTTCTTCCAACTCATTAAGCCAGAAACACATAGACCTAGCAACTGACGTCGCAGCTATGTTGGTTTTAACTCCAAACATAGATGCCTCCCAGGATTTTTTTTAGAAGAGAGTCGGCCTTCCTTTCCATTGGGTCCTGTAGTTGTGACGAGTCCTCGAATGTGAGGGAGGTCTTTTTAACTACTTTGGCTACCTGGATGTAAATTTTTGGGGTTTCATTAAATAGTTTGACATCTGCCTGATCGAATAATAGCCTATTTCTGAATTCTCTGGATACCCCCACTCTTCTCTCAGGGTCCTTCCATTCATCCAGTATCATATCTTTTAGGTTCTCATTCATTGGAAATACGTTTAGTTTTTTGGCTCTGAGTCCCCCAAACATCTCATCCAGGACAGATCTTGGTTTTTTCACCTCCTCAATCCCCATGGTTGCTCTGACAGCGCCCAATAGTTCCTCCATGTCCTCGGAAGAGAATTTTTTTTTTTTACTATCTTCCATAATTTCACCCTCTGATAGAGCGTCGATATCAACATTCTGTCTAGAGGTGGAGGCCTCCTCGTCCATATCCTCTAAATCAGAGGAGGATGGGACCGACATTCTAGTTTTTTTCGCCGGAGGTGTAGGAGGGATTGATCTGAGAGAGGCCAGGGAAGACTTAATTTCATTCTGAATTAGTGATTTGACCTCTGAACTTGCTGAGTTCTACTCTCAGCTCTGCAGATTAACCTGAATCTTCACCCTCTCAGTCACCGACATAGTGTAACGCTGCCATGCCCTGTCTGTGCACTCAGGTACAGTAAGTGTCTCTGTGTCAGCTTCATGCACTGATGTCGAGACTTGTCCGGCTTTACACTGCAGCTTAGCTCCGTGAGGGCATTACTATGAATATATTTATAGCATCAGGATGTAGTGCACGTAGGTGTGCACTGTGGTCTGATGCTGTGCATCGTCAGGTCACAGAGCGGCACAGGGCCTGGAGGAAAACCAGGGAGCAGTGAGTACAGGAAGAGTGCGGTAGCTGATCTGAGGTCTGTCTGATTTTGGGGGTCTGATGAAGATTGGGGGTTCTGATCTGAGGTCTGATGAAAAATATTTTTATTTTTATTTTCCCCCTCTAAAACTTAGGTGCCTGTTATAACATATGGTAAATAGTAATACAATGACATACCATACACTGCAATAGTTTACTATTGCAGTCTATTGGGATTCTACGTACTTCCTATTAAAGGGGCTATCCAAGTAACCTTAAAATGGGCCCCATGAAAATACCTTAAAATAAAAAACAAATCATATACTGTACCTGCATATCACCGATGCAGCTTTGCACACAAACAGGATGATGACCGGACCTGCAGCGCAGAGAACAGTCAGAGCGGAAGAAGAAAAAAGAGGGTTAATCACCAGAGCCGCAGAGAACAGCACAGGAGAAAGAGGCAAGTATAGGATGTTTTTTTTTAATTTAAGTTATATTCTTGCATAAGTTAAATTTAAATTTAGTTAACTGGCAGTTTACAATGACCTGAAACTGATCTGCACCCCATGATTTTGCTGCGTGGAGAGGTGATCGGCGGTCATAGGGAGACCCTAACCTCTTAGATGCCATGGATGCTTTTGAATGCAGCATATGATGGAATATGTGGCTTATGAGTAGGCTCAAAGGGCTTAAAGGGCTTCTGTCACCCCACTAAACATTATTTATTTTTTTTGGTTACTTATAATGCCTATAATGCGATTTATGCATACATACTGTAATTAATCATTTTCGTTCAGCAGATTCTGTTAAAAACTTACTTTTAAAATATGCAAATTACCTTGCTACCAGCAAGTAGGGCGGCTACTTGCTGGTAGCAGCCGCATCCTCCTATCCTAAAGACGCCCCCTCCGCATGCTGATTGACAGGGCCAGCGGACGGGATCTTTCTCTGCTGGCCCTGTTTGCATTCAAAATCTGACGCCTGCACCGTACCTGTCTTCAGTCGGCGCAGGCGCACTGAGAGGAGGACGCTCACTCGGTCGCTCCTTCCTCAATGCGCCTGCGCCGGGTGTAGATGTGACGTGGTAGCAAGGTAATTTGCATATTTTAAAAGTACATTTTTAACAGAATCTGCTGAACGAAAATGATTAATTACAGTATGTATGCATAAATCGCATTATAGGCATTATAAGTAACCAAAAAAAAAAAAAACTGTTTAGTGGGGTGACAGAAGCCCTTTAAAGGGAATGTGTCAGCAGAAATTTAACTACTGTTTAAATTGAGTTTTTGTTCTGTAAAGGTTTTTTTAGATGTTCTTTCCATCTCACTATCTATCTATCTATCTATCTATCTATCTATCTATCTATTAAATCTAAAATCCTACAGCTTTCACATTGGCCACTAAGCTGAATAATAGGTTCACAATTCCTGTTCTGTAGAGATCACTTCTCAGGTGTCATCTCATTATCATCTCAGGCTTAAAGGGGTTATCTGAAGTCTAAAAGATCCATCTCAATGCCCAGGCCCCTAGTATACATTATACTTACCTGCTGTCACGGATGTAGTAGGCGAGAACACCAAAAGACAATCAAGAAGGAAGGGGAAAGACACTAGGCCTCACCGCTAGGGAAGGAAAAGGGTCACAACCTATAAAACCCTGCTCCTGGCCCTAACTCCTATCCGTATGGGCACCTCTCGATGGTAGAGATACCCATACACGGGAACCTAGAAAACCCTGGTGACCCTCAGATGCCCTAAAGATAATGACAGGGCAGACACCACCTGTTCCTTCCCTGGTGAAGGAACTAGCGTCTCACTGAGGCCTAGTAAACAACCGGGGGGGATACAAAACATGACAAGCGGAACACTTAACTTCAGAGGATGAAGGATGAACAGGACTTCAACACGAACCACACTCCAGCTCTTCCAAGACCAAATGAAGCTATCCCAAGCAAGGAGAGATGGGAAAAGTCTGACTAAATAGGGTGTGGTAGAGGTCACATGATCCACACCTGAACAGGAGGTGTGGACATACCAGCAACACACAGACAAAGTGAAACCAAAAGAGGCTGTCAGATCACTAATGCATAGATAATCTTTCAGACCTTCTGGGACCTGTCACAGATGTGACAGTACCCCCCCTTCTACCGGTGACCTCCGGGCACCCAGGACCGACCTTATCAGGATGAGCTCTGTGGAATGCTCTCACCAGACAACTAGCATTAACATCGGTCGCTGGAACCCACATCCTCTCCTCTGGTCCGTGCCCTCTCTAATGAACGAGATACTGGAGGGATCTCCGGAGAACTCGGGAGTCCCCAATCCTGCTGATCTGAAATTCTAAATTGCCGTCCACCATGACAGGAGCGGGAGGCAAGGTGGACGGCTCAACAGGTTCGACACATTTCTTTAGCAACGATTTATGAAATACGTTATGGATTTTCAATGCCTGAGGAAGTTCAAGACGGAAGGCTACAGGGTTAACAATGGCAGTGATCTTATATGGACCAATAAATCTTGGGCCCAACTTCCAAGAAGGTACCTTAATTTTACTGTTTCTTGCAGACAACCACACAGAATCACCCACTCTCAGGTCCGGACCACTCATACGTTTCCTGTCAGCCACACGCTTACACCTGTTGCCCATCTTTTTCAGGTTATTTTGGATTTTCCGCCAAATAGAAGACAAAGAGGAAAATCGTTCCTCCTCAGGAATGCCGGAATTTTGAGCACCAGAAAATGTACCAAACTGTGGATGGAACCCATATGCCCCAAAAAACGGCGACTTATCAGTGGATTCCTGTCTACGGTTATTTATAGCAAACTCAGCTAACGACAAAAATGAAGACCACTCTTCCTGATTCTCTGAAACAAAACATCTCAAGTAAGTCTCCAGATTCTGATTAGTGCGCTCCGTCTGTCCGTTCGACTGAGGATGAAAAGCCGAAGAGAAGGACAATTGTACACCCAGACGAGTATAGAACGCTTTCCAGAATCTGGAAACAAACTGAGTCCCTCTGTCGGACACCACATCAGAGGAAATGCCATGTAGTTTCACAATGTTGTCGACAAACACCTGTGCAAGAGTTATAGCATTGGGTAGACTAGGTAATGCAATAAAGTGTGCCATTTTACTAAAACGATCTACAACCACCAGAATCACAGTTTTCCCGATGAATTCAGTAAATCCGTGATAAAATCCATGGACAAATGTGTCCAAGGTCTGGACAGGATGGGCAATGGAAGCAGATATCCGGAAGGTCGAGTATGTGTCACCTTAGCACGTGCACAGGTACCACAGGCTGACACATAGTTCTCAACTCACTTACGCAACCCCGGCCACCAAAATCTGCGAGAGATGAGATCGACAGTCGATCTGCTCCAAGGGTGCCCAGCAAGCACCGTACAGTGATGTTCCTCAAACACCTTGTCACGTAATTCGGAGGGAACAAACAACTTCCCCGCAGGACAAGAGTCGGGACCATCCTCCTGTGCCTCCAACACCCTGGCCTCAAGATCAGGATAAAGAGCGGATATGACTACCCCTTCAGATAAAATGGGACTAGGGTCCTTAGACTCACCTCCCCCAGGAAAGCTACGCGACAAAGCATCCGCCTTGACGTTCTTAACGCCAGGGCGGTAAGTGACGATGAAGTTAAATCTGGTGAAAAACAATGACCATCTGGCCTGCCTTGGGTTCAGTCGCTTAACCGACTCCAGGTAGGCCAGATTCTTGTTATCCGTAATTACTGTAATAGGGTGAATGGCTCCTTCCAACCAATGCCGCCATTCCTCGAACGCCAACTTAATGGCCAGCAAGTCCCTATTCCCCACATCATAATTCCTTTTAGCAGTAGAGTGTTTTTTAGAGAAAAATGCACATGGGCGCCATTTACTAGGTGAAGGACCTTGCGACAAGATTTCTCCTACCCCTACCTCGGACGCGTCAACCTCAACAATAAATGGCTGAGTCACGTCCGATTGCATCAGAATAGGGGTCGAAGCAAAACATTCTTTCACAGCAGAAAAGGCCTGTAATGCTGCATCAGACCAGACAGAAATATCCGCACCCTTCCTAGTCATGTCTGTTAAAGGTTTAACCACCGATGAATAGTTCAAGATAAATTTACGGTAGTAGTTGGTAAATCCCAAAAACTGCATAAGCGATTTCAGATTTTCTGGTCGATCCCAGTCCAACACGGCACGGACCTTCTCGGGATCCATACGAAAACCTGAGGATGAGAGCAGGTAACCCAGAAATTGCACTTCCTGTACAGCAAATACACACTTTTCCATCTTAGCATACAACTTATTCTCTCTTAGGATCTGTAACACCTGTCTCACATGATCCTGATGAGTCTCTATATCAGGCGAATAAATTAGTATGTCATCAAGGTATACAAAGACAAACCTCCCCACCAGATGATGAAAGATGTCATTGACAAAGTGTTGAAAAACCGCAGGAGCATTGGTTAACCCAAAGGGCATGACCAGGTTTTCAAAATGACCCTCAGGGGTATTAAATGCGGTCTTCCACTCATCCCCCTCCTTGATCCTTACCAGATTATAAGCCCCCCTCAGATCCAACTTAGAGAATCCGGAATCAAAGGAAGGGGGTAAGGATCACGGACGGCAATACGATTGAGCTCACGGAAGTCCAGGCATGGTCTCAGGGTACCATCTTTTTTCTTTACAAAGAAAAACCCAGCAGCCACTGGGGACTTGGATGGTCTAATATGTCCCTTTGCCAAACTCTCGGTAATATACTCTCGCATGTCCTTTCTTTCGGGTTCCGAAAGATTATTCAACCGAGATTTGGGCAATTTAGCTCCGGGAATAAGATTGACGGGACAGTCATACTCCCGGTGCGGAGGCAACTCCTGATTACCACTCTCAGAGAAAACATCAGAAAATTCAGAAATGAACGAGGGTACAGTTTTAGTGGTCACCATAGAGAATGATGCATTAAGACAGTTGTCCATGCAAAAATCACTCCAATCGAGAATCTGTCTCGCTTACCAGTCGATGTTAGGGTTATGTTTGCTTAACCATGGTAAGCCCAACACCAACGGAGCAGACAGACCCTCCAATACATAACAGGAGATAGATTCCTGATGCAAATCACCCACTCTTAAATTAATGTCATTCACTACCTGCGACAGACATTTTTGGGTGAGAGGTACTGAGTCAATTGCAAAGACAGAAATACTTTTCACTAATGCATTAGTAGTCAACCCATGAATGCGTACAAACTCTCCATCAATCAAGTTAACTCCTGCCCCACTGTCGATAAATGCTTTGATTTTCACAGTTTTGGACTCTAGCGCCACCTCGGCAGTCAGGAGAAAATGTGTACTACCAGTAAAAGACAAATGTAGGTTTTCTTGCTCCCCATCGACACCACCAATAGTAATTTGAGGATTAAAAGGTTTTTTCATTTTGTTTACACCTTGATGCTGCAAGTACGGACAAATGTTCACAAAATGGCCCTTCTTGCCACAATAAAAGCAGACTCCTTTCACATGACCCAAGCTTTTGCCAGGAGTAGCTCCTCCTAACTGCATAGGCTCATCACAAGGCGCAACTACCAGTGTCTCTCCACCATAAGTGTCAAAGGAAGCAGTACCCTTATTGGACAGTACGTCCTGAAGGTGAGGACCCCTAGATCTCTCTCTCAGGCGTCTATCTAGACGTACAGCAAGGGACATAGCTGCCTCCAATGACACAGGATTTTCATGAAAGGCCAACGCGTCCGGCAGTCTTTCAGAGAGACCCTGACAGAATTGGCTGCGGAGAGCAGGATCGTTCCACTCAATATGGGTAGCCCATCTACTAAATTCAGAGCAATAGGTCTCCGCGGAACGATCTCCCTGCCGCAAACTCTGTAACTTGGTCTCGGCCTGAGAGATCCGATCCAGGTCATCGTAGATGAGACCCAAGGCTCTGAAGAATTCATCTGCCGACCGGAGGGGCAGTGATCCGGTCGGCAGTGAAAAAGCCCAAGATTGGGCGTCCTCTTTAAGCAATGAAATAATCATACCCACACGTTGACACTCATCCCCAGAAGAGTATGGACGCAGCTTAAAGTATAATTTACATGACTCCCTGAACCGGATGAAATTGTCACTACCCCTGGAAAACCTGTCCGGGAGAGCCAACTTCGGTTCAGGACAGGCCTGGGACCCACCACCGGAACCAGCAGCCTGTGGACTCTGAATCTGCAAGACAGTTGCGCGGAGGTCTGCTACCTCTAAAGTCAGATTCTGCATCTGTTTGACCATTGCAAACATAGTATCCATAGCTGCACAGATCAGAACAAAAATGGCGGTATGGGCTTGGGATAATGTCACGGATGTAGTAGGGGAGAACACCAAAAGACAATCAAGAAGGAAGGGGAAAGACACTAGGCCTCACCGCTAGGGAAGGAAAAGGGTCACCACCTATAAAACCCTGCTCCTGGCCCTAACTCCTATCCGTATGGGCACCTCTCGATGGTAGAGATACACATACACAGGAACCTAGAAAACCCTGGTGACCCTCAGATGCCCTAAAGATAATGACAGGGCAGAGACCACCTGTTCCTTCCCTGGTGAAGGAACTAGCGTCTAACTGAGGCCTAGTAAACAACTGGGGGGGGGGGGGGATACAAAACACGACAAGCGGAACACTTAACTTCAGAGGATGAAGGATGAACAGGACTTCAACACGAACCACACTCCAGCTCTTCCAAGACCAAATGAAGCTATCCCAAGCAAGGAGAGATGGGAAAAGTCAGACTAAATAGGGTGTGGTAGAGGTCACATGATCCACACCTGAACAGGAGGTGTGGACATACCAGCAACACACAGACAAAGTGAAACCAAAAGAGGCTGTCAGATCACTAATGCATAGATAATCTTTCAGACCTTCTGGGACCTGTCACAGATGTGACACCTGCTTCCGGCATCCACATTGTTCTGGACGGCCACTGCTGCATCTCCCCGTTTCGCGGGTGGGGGAAGGGGAGCAGCCAATAGCAGGCTGCAATGGGGCCGAACCCCCCTAGCAGCTTCATTGACACTCTTCATTGACTTCCTCTGGATCAACACGATAGGATTATAGGTTCCACAAGATGGACTTGTGTCTTAATTCAACCTTACCAACTGTGTAACTGTGCACATCTGCTGCACAGTTCCGGTATTCTGTTCTGCCATATGAACAGAACACCAGAACCCACAGATCTGGCACCCAACAGATCTCATTCACTATAATGGGTTCCGTAGGGTGTCCAGCCTGAATACTGACATTTTGTCGGACAAAATACCCAGTGATATTTCATCCTTTTGTTTTCTTGCTGGTATTTACCACAGTGGCTTCTGCCGAACCTCGGCTGTGTATGTGAACCTAGCCTTACCTGAAACAGCTTACGCTTTCAGATGCTGACCATGTTCTTCACTGTGTGAGAAGCAAGCATTCAGATCTGTTCTAGGATTTCTTTACAACCGTATTTTAACAAGTCTTCAATAAAGCTTGAACTTCGTGTCACACACACAGGGGGTGGGGAAGTGACCACTGAGCTCGACCCGCGCCCCTGTCCCTGCCTACTTGCCTCGCAAGTCCTAGTGACAAGGGACAACTGGTCGACAAACCCTCAGCTAGGATAAGTGCAGGGAAAACAGACAATACATGCAACAGAGTAGTCCACCAAGCCGAGTCAGAAACCAAGAGAGCAGCAGGGTACCAGAGGAGCAAGCGGAGGATCGTCAGGAGAAGTCGAAGTCAGAACCAGGAGAAAACGCCAAGACCAATGGATGAGACGGAAGGGTAATCAGAAGACAAGCAGGACCAACAAACCAGGTAAAACAAAACATGCAATGCAACAGCTCTCTGCAAACCAAATAAAGTACAAAAATGCATAATGATTGCTAGTGCTATACGTATAAATTAGAGATGCTTGGCAAATCATTTTGTACAAAATTATCTGAGCCTGTCTGCCGGACGTCAAGGCGATCTCTGTAGACGGGTTCCTAACACTAAATTCTACCTGCAACAAACCAGGTAAGTACAGTATATCACAGGAAGGACCTCAATAACAGGCAATCTGTGGCCAGCAGATTGCCTGTTTGAATAGGGTGCTAGTGGAGTCATGTGACATGGCCAGCGGCACATGACTCCTGAGTTCCAATACAGCCGAGCACCGAGTGATCAGCTCGGCACTCAGCCCCAGTGTGGTTACCACGGGAACGGGCGACGCCGGGCCCGCTGATGACACGAGCGCACCTCGGCCGTCCCCGCTTCCTGGAACCACGCACAGAGTTCCTCCTGACACTTCGTTTACCAAACTGCCGGACAAATCCCCCTCACTTGATGTGTAATATTATTTCTGTAGGATTGAGGAATAGGGCTAGCTTTGGCTGGGCACCCCCAAACTGCCCAAGCTGACCATGCACAGGATAGAAACGCCAAATTATTGAGTGTTCAGCTCACAGTTTTTTCTCCTGACTTCAAAGTACACATGCTTGCACGGCCTGTGTGAGCATGAATGTCTATCTTGATGAGGAGACCCTTCTAGCTGTAGCTTGTTTGTACCTATAGCGATAAAAGTACCCTCTTTCCTCCAACTTTTGCTATTTGAAGGAGAGTGGACAAGCACCTATGCACATTGGCTGATCCTGACAAATTTCTTGGGGGTTTGCAGACTGTATGGCAGCTTTACTCATGGGCCTCTATGGCATCTCCATGGATTACGATCATGGTACGGAAGCCTTGGTCAAGGAAATATTCTTGAATGTTCTCTTAATGAATGCACATGACTGAGCTGAGGAAGCAGCATTTACTCTACGAGACGTCATCCTGCATTGAATCCTTGTCTCTAAAGCTTCATTCACACGTCCACGAATCCTGGACATATGCTATACATTTTCTCCAGTGACAGCACACGTACTCATTAATTGTTTACACATCAGTGATTTTCCAGTGGAAAACTCACAGAGACATGCACTACTTTGGTCCGTGATGAGGACCAAACACACAGGGCCGGCGCCACCCATAAGCAAAGTAGGACACCGCGTAGAGCGCACTCTTGCTTGGGGCGCCGCTCTCCGCTCTGATGCTTGGCGGCAGCTTTAATCTCCCGCAGCCGCACACAAGCTCCATTGTCTTTTTTTTTTTCCTCTCTCCTCTCCTTCAGCACCTTCTCCTACCTCCTCCCCCTTTCCGGTTCCTGCAAGTGGTGCCTTCCTCCTCCCCTCGCCGTGCCGCAGACAAAACCACCCCCTCTTCACTCTCAGCAGACACGCCCCCGACATTCCCAACACTTACCACTGCTTCGTATGACACTGGAAACACGCCTACCTCAACGAGTGCTTCCACGCCTCCTCAATTACACACTAAAGGCTTTCGTGAGAAATCAGAGACTCCCACTGATGACAAACCACGCCCAGCCCGTCTGCCTGGTCTTCCTTTCTCTCTCACCAGAGGAACGTTCCACTCCTAACTGCCTCCCCCCTCCTGCCCTGTGAGGAGTGGCACCGCCCCGCTCCTTGCCCTTGGTCCTGCCTCCCTCCAGGGGGCGGTCACCTCGCCCATCTTAATTACTCTGCTGCAGAACCTTGTCGGGGGGGGTCATGCCAATAACTCATTAGGTTAAAGGCAGCAGAGAACGCTTTGTTCAAAGTGTTGTAAAACCTGCACTGATACATTGGAGCAAACCCTCAGCTGTGGGAAGTATTAGATCTGGACAGGTTTTCCAGCATGGATTTAAAAAGAGAAGTGGACTGGAGCAGACCTGCTGATAAACACACCTAGGCCACCACCAGTCAAGTTAAAAACTTACAGTTGTCAATAATGTAATGTAGTGTAGGGGGTCATGTAATGTTTTGAGGCCAAAATGGCAGAGATGACCACCAAGAATATCTAGAATATCTAAAATTAGCTGGTCATGTTGCATGAAACAATCATTAAATAGGTGGCTGACAAAAAAGGGGCGGGTCAAAGGGCGTGATCAATGGGCGGAGTCAAGGGGGCGGCAAAATTAGCTTTCGCCTAGGGTGGCAAAAATCCTTGCACCAGTCCTGCAAACACATCTATTGAAGTCTAGAGGCCTGTCAAAACCACTGACACAACGCGGATGGTTCTGTGATTTTCATGAACCTTTTCTAGGAGATGACCTGGAAATTAATTTTCAGCCTAGCAGTGTAAATTCTTCACAGACAAGCAACTGACCATCTTGTCACGGATGTTATCACAGACACGGATGTGTGAAAGAGGCTTGCACCCAACATTGCAGTTAGCGGGTGCATCATATATACTAGATATCATTTACTATTATTTTATTTCTTATTATTCTAAAGGGGGTTTTCCACATGTATAAGGACCATCCTCACTTTTCACATCCACCAGTGTTCTCCCACCAACGACCCTGTTGGTCTTATTTACTTGGCTTTAGCCACAATGTCTCGTACTCGATGTATGACATCCAATCGCCGGCTACGGACAGCATGTCACCACTGCGGCCAGTGACTGATTGCAGCAGTCACATATTAAAGGGGTTGTGCAGTATCGGTATCCTGAGGATAGGTCATCAACAGAGATGAGCGAATTTCATATTTTGAAATTCCTCAAGCTTCGTTTGGTGGTAAAAGCAGAATTGCGTTATGGATTCCGTTACAGCGGACCACAACGCAATTCTATGACGGAATGCATAACGGAATGCCTTTAGCGTTATTCCGTTATTCATTCCGTCATAATAGAAGTCTATGGGCTGCAAAGCGGATCCGTCCTGTTTCCGTTATGCAGGGGAGTCCTCTCCGGCGTAACGGAAACGGGATGGATCCGTTATGCATGCCAGAGACTTCTATTATGACGAAATGAATAACGGAATGCCGCTGTTATAGAATTGCGTTATGGTCAGTGGTAACGGAATCCATAACACAATTCTGCTTTTACCACCAAACGAAGCGCAAACGAATTTCAGAACATGAAATTCGCTCATCTCTAATCATAAATATCCTGACACCGCACAACCCCTTTATCTATGACTGCAGTCAGGTAAACAAAGACCAGCGAAGGACTACATCCGGACCTATTTAGGCCCATTGGTTATTTTTTTCCCCATAAGCATGAGGTTTTTCTACAGCGATGTAAGAAATGTATGAACATTCTCCGGGGAAAAAAAAGAGCAGTCTGACACAGAAACAGAATGTTACAGTAATAACCATTACACATCTTTATTAATGATTTGACACTGCCTCGTATAACACCAAGGCCATGCTACCTTCCTCTGCTGCATTATTGGTAATAGCGGTTGGCGTGCTGCCTAGCAACAAGATCAAAAAAGATAGAAAATGATTGATTCTAACGTCAACCAATAAACGTATAGTTTCTCTAATGATTGACACCAATGTCATCCAATGAGCTATGCAAGATCCTATCTCTTTACCCAATAGGCAGCCAGCTTTCTTTTTTACCTTGGGAAAGGCGGCCGGACCAGGCCTTATGACAGCCAATGAGAAGTGCCTCTGGGTTTCTAGCGTTTGATTGATGGCTGCTCGACCAATAACATGAGAACGTTATTGGGCTGAGGGCGGAGTTTTTTTTTCCAGTCTCTCAGGACGAGGATCAATTTGCCAGTGTGGTGGTGGTAAGGAGGCGGAGGGGGGTTAGACGCGAAAGAGAAAATGGCGGCCGCTGCTGGTGCGCCTGGTTCGGGGGAGGGAGGAGAAGCCGAGCCAGACAGCGAGCCGATTTGTGGAGATGATAGGCCGCGGCAGGAGCATACGGAGGCCTCGACGCTGCACGGTAGTGTAGTAGAGGAGCTCGGCCGAGAAAATGCCCTCGATTCGAAGGAGGCCGAATATGGGGAGACAGGGCTGCGGCTCCCTGATACCGAGAAGCAGCCGGAGTGTATAACGCCTGAGGTAACTAATTGGGAAAGTGAAGTAGAAAGGGCCCCTGTGGCCCTGGAGGCCGCACCTGAGGCCTGGCATCATAGACGGGATATTGAGGCCGAGGGTGTGGAGCCCTCAGTGGTGGACACTGGAGATAAAGGAATGGTGGAAGATGTCCTCTCCTCTCAACAGGAAGAGCAACCTATGCAACTGGGGAAAGACTTACATTGCCCTCCTGTCCCCTGCCATGGAGAGTCAGCCCCTGAGGCCATGGACTTAGTACAGATGGAAGAGGTTAAGAGTGAGGTGACCCCCACCAAGGCAAAGCACCCCCCAGAATCAGCGCATTTCATTTGTGCATCTTCTCCCCAACCTCCGCTCATGTCTGAACAATTGCAGTGTGCTTCTGAGCCTGTGTTACTGGAGGTCCAGGGTCCAGACCTTCCAGAAGAAGCTGAGGTCTTGCAAGAATCCTTCCCTGAGAAGTTTGCATTAATATGTGATTCCCCAAATCTTGAACCCCCACATGTACAGGAGGCTGCCACCCCAGATCAGCTGCAGGTTTTTGCCCCTCTTGAGCCCATCCTCATCTCTAACATGTTGTCACCAGTACAGGAATGTTCCACTATGGAGGTGGCCAATGAACAGGATCCAAGCTCTCCGTCAAAGATGGAGACTGATGTGGTTGAGGTGGATCATGTCCATGATCCAGTTCCTGAAGTTTTCTTACAGGTACAAGAACCTACGGTGATGGAAGTGCTGGATCCAGAAGGTCAGATCACTCCGTTAATAGAGGACTTGCCTAATGAGGGCCAAGACTCCATTCCTGAAATGGTGATATCTGAGCCTGAGGTGGTATTGAACTTGCAGGATAAAATACCACACAAAGTAGATGAGGAAACCGTCCCTGAGACTGAAGAAGTCCCCAGATCTGTACAGATTCTAGTTCATTCTGTCCAAGAACCTTGCAAGGCGGACTTTGACCTAGTAGATGATGATAAACCTGTCCCTGAACCATTTCATGAAGAAGTTCAACAAGCAGAAGATAAAGTGGAGCAAGTCCATGATTTAGAGGTTGTAGAAAATGACAAAGGGGCCCATTCTGAGTCCATGCAATGTACGGAGGTGGAAGTCAAGCTTTTCTTACAACCGGCCCTAGTGAAGCTCGATGATGGGCAAGACAGTCAGGATAGTCATGTTTCGCTTGAGAAAGAGTGTCAGCCAGACATGTCCCCTGGCCAGGCATCTGTGCAACTAATCATGTCTGACTCAGTCCCTGAGGACCTCCACTCACTTAGTGAGCGGGCACTTGAGAATGCCATATCTCCAGTGGACAGTGGGATCAGCTCGGAACTAAACTCTGTGGAAAAAGAGCTGGCCTCTCAATCCAGTCATATGGAAACTGAGCCGAATGTGGAAAATAGTTCTGAATGCACAAAGCTTGTGTCTTATGTTCAAGACGTTGAATATGATCCTTTTTATAGGGACCCTAAAGTGGAGGACCCTTCTAATGCTGAGGCCATTGTGGAAGAAGAACATGACTCATCAACGGCATCTACTGAAATTGTACAGACTAAAGACCTTGGCATGGAGGAGCCAGTGCTCCCCACCACTAAGGCAGATGTAGATGCATGTATAGACAATCCTAATCCATGTCAGGATCCTCTGTCTGCAGCAGAGAGACTTTTTGCTGGTGGAATTGACCATCTCATACCTGGTTCTGAAGTTCAGGTTACACTCGATCACATCATTCAGGATGCATTGGTGGTTTCCTTCCGCCACGGAGACAGAATCTTCTCAGGGGTTCTAATGGATCTGTCAAAAAGGTATGGAATGAAGAAATGACTTTTTTCTTTCTCTTTGCAGGTGCGATTGACACCATTATGGAGGTTACTTCTGATTCTTCAGCACAGAGCTTGAAAATGTTGCCCACAATCAAATCCATTATGTATGCATGTCAGTGATCTATGGTCCATCCATCTCCATAACCCAGAATGTGGTCTGTAAGGCTGTTTTGCTCAACAAATCTGCACCAAATTACACTATGGTACATGCGGATCAGGTTTTAAAAACCCCATCCACATGTAGTTGGAAATACGAGCTTGCTGTGGATTTTCAGGTTGGCAGGATGCGAGTTGTCAAGGATTTTCCCCTTAGATGTTATCTCTTCGGTGAGTAGAGGTGAGAAAGTTCCACCATGTGTGGTCCTGAAGGCTGTAGCTTAGGTGGCCTCTGGATTCCATGTTTGCTCTGACTTGGGCGTTGCAGATCTACAGAAGTCTGTGGAATTCATTGCAGAATTTTTGCGACCTCTAGCAGTCTGGCTGTAGTCGTAGAAAAGCTAGAGGTTTGGTTGTCTTGTTTGCCATCATCTTAGGTTCATCTTGGTTTCTGCTCATATCACCACTGATATTGCAGACTCCTGAGGAAAAACGCCCATGGCCGTATGGTTTATGCAGATTTCCTGTGTGGATTTCGCCGCATTTCCTCACCAAATCTCCACTATGTCACGGATTTGAAAATACGCACAAAGAATTGACATGCTGAAGATTTTATAAATCCGCACCATAGGTCAATGTCCCAGGGGGAAATTTCTGCGCTGTGTAGATGTAATTTTTGAATCTTATCTAATTTTTCTCACAAAAAATGCAAGCGTAAAACCCACACCGTGGATATACCCTAGGGGGTGAGGATTGCACCTAAATGCGGCACATAACACCTTTTCTAACATCCCTTTCAAAAAGGCCTGCTAATTGGCTTTATTTCACTTGAATTCTCACTTAGTGTCGTTGTGCTTGGGGTTTTCTTTCCTCTAAAAATTTGCTAAGAGCAAGAGAGTTAGTTAAAAAAAAATTATTGTTAAAGGACATCTGTCGGCAGATTTGCACCTATGAAACTGGATGAAATGAAGCTGGAGACATCATCTGTGTTGGTCCCATGTCCATATGTGCCCACATTGCTGAGAAAAATGAAGTTTTAATATATGCAAATGAGCCACTAGGAGCAACGGGGGCATTGCTGTTACACCTGAGGCTGCGTTTTCTCTGCGACTGCTTCGTCCTCTGCAGAGGGTGCAGCAGTTGCAGAGAGAAAAGCCTCAGGTGTACTGGCTACGCCCCCGTTGCTCCTTGGGGCTCATTTGCATATATTAAAACTTCATTTTTGTTAGTAATGCAGGCACATATGGACATGGGACCAACACAGATGTCTCCAGCTTCAGGTCATCCAGTTTCATAGGTGCAAATCTGCTGACAAATGTCCTTAAAATCCCCTGCTGCTCTTTTTGTCATTGCAAGTCTCTTGTCCTACTGCAAAGACTTGCCATACATTCATGCTTGTGACCACTTCAGCCAATCACTGGCCTCAGCTTGCTTATGCTGTGCCTACAGAGATCACGCTGAAGCTAGTTGGTTGCAGAGGTTGTGTGTGCATGTACAGCACATCAAAGCTGCAGTAAAGGAAACAGACAATAGGAGCATTTATTTTTTTATTTTTTTTATTTTTGTTTCCTGCTCTTAGCCCAAAAAATTCCTGTATTGCAGTTTTAGGCCTCTTTCACACTTGCGTTTTTGGGATCCGGCATGCACTTCCGTTGCCGGAGGTGCCTGCCGGATCCGGAAAAACGCAAGTGTACTGAAAGCATTTGAAGACGGAACCGTCTTCCAAATGCTTTCAGTGTTACTATGGCACCCAGGACGCTATTAAAGTCCTGGTTGCCATAGTAGGAGCGGGGAGCGGTATACTTACAGTCCGTGCGGCTCCCGGGGCGCTCCAGAATGACGTCAGAGCGCCCCATGCGCATGGATGACGTGATCCATGCGATCACGTGATCCATGCGCTTGGGGCGCCCTGACGTCACTCTGGAGCGCCCGGGGAGCCGCACGGACGGTAAGTATACTGCTCCCCCGCTCCCCGCTGCACTTTACCATGGCTGTCAGGGCTCCCCGCTGCACTTTACCGGCAGCCATGGTAACCATTCAGAAAAAGCTAAATGTCGGCTCCGGCAATGCGCCGAAACGACGTTTAGCTTAAGGCCGGATCCGGATCAATGCCTTCCAATGGGCATTAATTCCGGATCCGGCCTTGCGGCAAGTGTTCCGGATTTTTGGCCGGAGCAAAAAGCGCAGCATGCTGCGGTATTTTCTCCGGGCAACAAACGTTCCGTTCCGGAACTGAAGACATCCTGATGCATCCTGATGCATCCTGAACGGATTACTCTCCATTCAGAATGCATTAGGATAATCCTGATCAGGATTCTGCCGGCATAGAGCCCCGACGACGGAACTCTATGCCGGAAGACAAGAACGCAGGTGTGAAAGAGCCCTTAAAAGGATGGTTCACTTTTAAACATCTTGTCATTGGTGGGGCTATGTTCACATTACGGCATTCAGTTGGAGATTCTGTGGACAGACCTAATGTACCTCTCCATTCTGACTGCTGGGAGCAGATCCCCACCAGTCAGTTGTGTATAAGGCTGTATTACACCTGGCAGACTATTGTCGGGACGGAAGCCTTCCTTCCCAGCGGCCGCCCGCTCGTTAGTGGAGGAGACCACTGCTATTCTATGCAGAGATGGGGAGAAGTGATCGCTAATGCCCTCGCTCGTCCCCATACTGAATTTGTCGGGGGGCAGATTGCTATGAGACACCAAAATCTACTGCCTGGAAAATGTTGATTATTATTTTTTTTTTAACCTGCTTAAAAATCCTGATTGCCCGATAAACGAGTGTTTGCTCATTTATCATGTAAACTGCATCAGTATTACACTGCCAGATCATCACCCAGTGTAATACAGCCTTAGGGCTCATGCACACAAACTTATTTTTTGTCCGTTCCGTTTTTTTGCGGCACTTATGTGGAACAATTCATTTCAACGGGGCCGCAAAAAACGGAAATTACTCTATGTGCATTCCGTATCTGTATGGCTGCAAGTCCATTCCGCCAAAAAATAGAACATGTCCTATTGTCCGTTTTTCCGACAAGGACGGGCATTGTTACCACGGATCTGCATAAAAACAGATGTGACACAGAAGTCACGCGAATGTCATTGTTTTGTTCTTTTTGTTTCTCAGACCCGTGTTTTGCAGACTGCAAAATACATAGTCGTGTGCATGAGCCCTTAAGGGTAGGTTCATCGTTTTTTGGAAGAGGAGTTGTGGCAGATTTTCCTGCAGGTCTATCAGCCAAATCCAGAAGTGTTTGTGAAAGTAATTGAAAATATAAGGCCAAACTCATATGAGCGCGTTCAATGCGAGGAAGAACGCTGCATGGGTCAGTGTGATTTCCCTTTCTGACCTCTGCTCCTGACAGGATTGCATTGCATTATGATTTGTGAGGCTGTGTTGTGTCCCTTCTAGACTCTTCCTCCAACACCCCCTAAAATCATGAATCTGTAAAACACGGATCCCGACTGAGTCTGCACTTTTTTTTTTTCCTCCCGCATTTAGAGAAAAGTCCTACTCTTGTCCGTAAAATGGACAAGATTAGGACATGCTCTATTTTTTTGGGTGGGCCTGCCAAATGGTCTTACACATGTGGTCACGCTGACACGCAGAGAGTTTCTCGCATTGAACTTCCTTGTCTGTCTGAAAAGGAAGGACTTAGACCACATTCACACGAGAGTGAAAAACTGCCATCACATGGCCGTTTCTAGAATAAACGTCATTGGGTCTATGCACACAGCATTTTTTTTTTTTTTTAACAGCCAGTGAATAGTTGAAGTCAAAAAATACGACGTTCTATTTTTGCCCATTTTCGCATTAATCATTGGATCATTTGGGTGTAAATTTGATGTCCAGGGGACACTATGGAGGAAATTATGTATACAAAGGTCACTGCAGGGGTTGTGATTAAAAAAACAACAACATTGAATTCATCTTTTTAAAAATATAAAAAATCAATACTAAAAGGACAGAAATTGGCAGCTAAAAATGGCCATGAAAACCTAAGTGTGTCCGTTTTTCATGGTCATTTTTTGTCACTGTCGTCTGAATGTAGTTTTATACATTGCCTTCCTGCTTCTTCCACTTTTGGCTTTGGCTAAAAAACCAGCAGGAAAATCTGTTTAAAACCCTTCTCCAAAAAACTGAACCCCCCCCCCCCCCCCCCCCCAAGATGTTTTAGGGCTCATGCACACAAACGTGTGCCGTGCATTGGGGACCGCACTGCACCGTCCGTGTGGCCTGCACTGATGGATGAGACCCATTCACCTTGAATGGGTCCGTGATCCATCCGCACAGCAAGAAAATCGAGCATGTCCTAATTTTTTGCCGTGTGGAGACACGGACCGAAATGCCAGAGAATTGCGCCGTAGTGCTTCTATGGCCTACCGCTCCGTATCTACTGGTTTGCAGAGCCATTCAAGTGAGCAGGTCCGCTTACGTGATATGGAGCACACGTGGCCGGTGCCTGTATATTGCAGACCTGTTTGCAGGCCACAATACGGGCACGGCTGGTGTGCATGAGCCCTAAAGTGGACTCCACCAAATTTTTAGTTCTGCGTTTTCATTAAAGATTTTTCAATAAGAGACCTAAACATGTCACCCTAAACACTGACAACTAGAAAATGCTTGGAACGTGAACTTCCTCTTTTTAAAGCGAGTCAGTTACCTCCAAAATCTTTCAGTGTAAGCATACTGTCATGTAGGCTAGAGCCCCAGAATTATAACCGTACCCTTCATGTGAAAATCCAGCCCTCTTCAGAGAGATGTATCTTATTTTACTGCCTTCAGTGCACACGGCACCCCCTGCATCATTATCAGCTCTCTAATTTCAGGGACTGTCAATCAAACGAGAGGGCAGTGCTTGATGGCGTTACTGGCGGAACAGTCCGGCCCATGGTGCACCGAAACCCTTTTTGCATATAAATGAAAAAGGAGGATTTCCCAGGATTAGAGGACCAGAAAGGTATGGTAATGCTTCAGGGCACCAACCTCACATGGCAGTATGTTTACTTTCAAACATTTTGGTTGTGGATGGCAGATTTATAAGGGGACAGGGAAGCAGCGGGAATATTCGCTGCTTGATTTGCAGTGTTTGCTTGGTCCATTTGTTTGTGGTTAGATGGAAACCGTCATGGTGGTCGCCTTCTTTGGGAATTGTGTGTGGTTATCCAGAAGTATGTGTATTGCAGAAGATCTGTCATGGTGAAAGACCAGCGACTGCTGCATTGGCTGTATGGGCTCAGCATATAGCTGTTTGGCAGAACCCTGAATGGGATTTTGGGTCAGGGGCCACTGTCAGATTTGGTAATATCTGACAAAAAAGAATAGCGCAGCATGCAGTACTATTCTATACATGAAAATGACTGACACTGCTGTGGATCCTGACAGAAATAAAGTGGCGGATGTCAGTGTCTTATTCAGCCACAAGACTGCTTTTGGCAACGCTTGTGTCTTGCATTTCTTTTCGGGTCTTCACTCTATGGGTTACACTCTTTGTTGGAAACACTTGTGTTGCTTTCAATTACCTGTTTTCCACATGATGGACCCCACTATAAATCTATCGTGCTCCATTGGGTACTTTTGGTGACTGTTAATGAACCCAGCAGTCAAGTTTTTAGTATTCTTCTACCCCCTTGACAGAGCAAAATAATGCAAAGCTTGACAAAAGTGTGAACAGAGCCTTGCTGGTTTCATTTAAAGGGGGTTATCCAAGACCTATAATTCCAATGCCGCCCCCCCCCCCCCCCCCCCCAAATGCCTGGGTCCCCTCACACAGATTGTACTTACCTTGCTCCCCAGCACCCATCACACAGATAAACATTCGCTGTCGGGTGGGGGGTAGCCAATAGCAGGATGTGACGGGAACAAGCCTCCCTAGCCTCACCCGTGATGCTAGGAAGGCTTGGGGAGATTCAGCGGTGGCCGTGCGGCATCAGAAGCGAAGCACGTGCTGGGGAGAGAGGTAAATACAATCTGTGTGAGGTTCTCAGGCATTTTTGGAGGGGGGGGCATTATAGGTCTTGGATAGCCCCTTTTAAAGGAATCAGGCTTGCAGAGGATCTGTCATGGTTACAAAACTATCAGTTTTTTTGCCTAATTTTTCTATGCTTTTGTGTTTCTAGTGACATTTTTTGCTGTAAATACTCCAGCCCCAGATATTAGCTGAAAGGTATATGGGAATTGCAGAAGGCACAAGCATTTTTTTTGTTAATTCGGAGGCATATTGTCTTTACGGCTTCTTCTACAAAATTCGGCAAGCTGGAGCACTTGGTGTTTTTCAGGAGTTTTGCCATAGGAGGAAAAATGCGATGAAGAAACCACTAGTGTGCAAAAAAACCACTAATGGCCCAAAAAAATACAAATTCTTGTGTGTAAGGACCCTAACCATTTCTTAGACAAGTTTTACTGCTTCTGTTTTTAAAGAAAGCCATAAATCTGCGATGGATCCAGGATTTGACAGATTTCATTAATTTATAGGAGGGTCTGTTTTGATGGTAAGAATTGTGCTGCATTCTGCTCTACAAAAGTGATGGAAACCCCTAGGGGAGCTGTGAACAGGCTGATATCTGTCACTCCTGATCCCCCAATAGACCAGCGCAGAATCGAGCATGCATGTGTTTTCAGTAGGAAAAGAGGAAGTCGCTGCCAGACTCCTCAGGGATTCTGTCCCTGAGAACAAAAGGATTGAGGAGTTTAAATCCAACATGCATTGAATTGGCATTTTTTTTAAAGGGTTGCACGAAAATACAGCGTACTTTCTCCAGTGCAAAGATTACAAGCATTGTCCCAGCAGGGCAACCCCATTAATGTAAAGGCCAGTTTACAGTCTGGTGAAGCAGGTGATTGTCGAAGGAAGCTTTCTTTCCCAACAGCTGCCTGCTTGTTAGTGGAGGAGAAGCGATCACCACTGCCATCGCTTGTCCTCATACAGAGTCCTTGTTTCTGGGCAGTAGATTGCTGTTTAGATGGCACAATCTGCTGCCTATGAACGATGATTTAGGTGTCCACATTTGTCACCTGATCGAGCGTACTTATAAACGTTTGTCCCCAGTAATCTCCCTGACAATCAGGCAGTGTAAAAGGGCTTTAAAGGGTTGTGCAGGCAGTATATATACACTGCCTGTCCAAAAAAAAAAGTCGCCACCAAAAAAAAGCCTTTAGCTTTGATTACGCATTCGCTGTGGGATTGTTTCCATAAGCTTCTGCAATGTCACAAGATTTATTTCCATCCAGTGTTGCATTAATTTTTCACCAAGATCTTGCATTAATGATGGTAGTCTTACTGCTGCGTAAAGCCTTCTCCAGCACATCCCAAAGATTCTTAATGGGGTTAAGGTCTGGACTCTGTGGTGGCCAATCCATGTGTGAAAATGATGTCTCATGCTCCCTGAACCACTCTTTCACAATTTGAGCCCGATGAATCCTGGCATTATCATCTTGGAATATGCCCGTGCCAGCAGGGAAAAAAAAATACATTATTCAGTATGTTCAGGTAGTCAGCTGACCTCATTCTTGGAGCACATACTGTTACTGAACCTAGACCTGACCAACTGCAGCAACCCCAGATCATAGCACTGCCCCCACAGGCTTGTACAGTAGGCACTAGGCATGATGGGTGCATCACTTCATCTGCCTCTTACCCTGATGCGCCCATCACTCTGGAACAGGGTAAATCTGGACTCCTCAGACCACATGACCTTCTTCCATTGCTCCAGAGTCCAATCTTTATGCTCCCTAGCAAATTTAAGCCTTTTTTTCTGGTTTGCCTCACTGATTAGTGGTTTTCTTACGGCTACACAGCTGTTCAGTCCCAATCCCTTGAGTTCCCTTCGCATTGTGCATGTGGAAATGCTCTTACTTTCACTATTAAACATAGCCCTGAGTTCTACTGTTGTTTTTCTTCGATTTGATTTCACCAAACGTTTAAGTGATCGCCGATCACGATCATTCAGGATTTTTTCCCTGCCACATTTCTTCCTCGAATACGATGGGTCCCCACTATCCTTCCAGTTTTTAATAATGCGTTGCGCAGTTCTTAACCCAATTTTAGTAGTTTCTGCAATTTCCTTAGATGTTTTCTCTGCTTGATGCATGCCAATGATTTGACCCTTCTCAAACAGACTAACATCTTTTCCACGACCACGAGATATGTCTTTCGACATGGTTGTTTAAGAAATGAGAAGCAACTCATTGCACCAGTTGGGGTTAAATAACTTATTGCCAGCTTAAAGATAATTGCCCATGCAGTAATTATCCAATAGGAGGCTCATACCTATTTGCTTAGTTTAAATCCAGGTGGCAACTTTTTTTTTTTTTTTTGGACAGGCAGTGTATATTGATGGCCTATCCACAGGACAGGTCATCAATATCTGATTGGCAGGGGTCCAACACCCTGCACCCTTGCTGATCGGCTGTTTGAAGAGGAGGCGGGGCTTCATTCATTCAAGTGAATGGAGCGAGTACCTGTGATTACACTGCGCTTCCTAGATGACAGGCGGTGTAATGTAGAGGTAGCAGTGCTTGCATAGAGAGCTGCCTCCAGAGGTCACGCTACGTTTTTTCCAGAAGAGTAAAAATACTCTGACTACTTTTGAGGAGTATTTTTATCTAAGGAGGAGTATGAAAGGTTGCGGTAATTCAAATACATAATACATAGGCCTGCACCTGCTCACATCTGTGTTGGAGGCTCCACCAGACAAAAAAAAACTTGTATGCAGCACTATTTTGTCTAGTAAAAAGAGAGGATCCTGAACGGACTCCATCATAGTCAGCGGAGTCTGTTCAGCTTCTTCCCTATCAGGCTGGGTTCACATCACATTTTTTTCATACATTTAATGTACACAAAATAATAATTGCATGTGTATATATCTATCTAATACTGCCATACTGTGGTATCTTTCACTACAGAGTTCTATTGTAAAAAAATAAAATTATATTACACACTCACCTAAAGAATTAGGAACACCTGTTCTATTTCTCATTAATGCAATTATCTAGTCAACCAATCACATGGCAGTTGCTTCAATGCATTTAGGGGGGGTGGTCCTGGTCAAGACAATCTCCTGAACTCCAAACTGAATGTCAGAATGGGACAGAGAGGTGATTTAAGCAATTTTGAGCGTGGCATGGTTGTTGGTGCCAGACGGGCCGGCCTGAGTATTTCACAATCTGCTCAGTTACTGGGATTTTCACTCGCAACCATTTCTAGGGTTTACAAAGAATGGTGTGAAAAGGGAAAAACATCCAGTATGCGGCAGTCCTGTGGGCAAAAATGCCTTGTTGATGCTAGAGGTCAGAGGAGAATGGGCCGACTGATTCAAGCTGATAGAAGAGCAATGTTGACTGAAATAACCACTCGTTACAACCGAGGTATGCAGCAAAGCATTTGTGAAGCCACAACACGCACAACCTTGAGGCGGATGGGCTACAACAGCAGAAGACCCCACCGGGTACCACTCATCTCCACTACAAATAGGAAAAAGTGGCTACAATTTGCACGAGCTCACCAAAATTGGACTGTTGAAGACTGGAAAAATGTTTTTTCTGTTGAGACATTCAAATGGTCTAGTCTGAATTTGGCGTAAACAGAATGAGAACATGTATCCATCCTCTGATGGCTACTTCCAGCAGGATAATGCACCATGTCACAAAGCTCGAATCATTTCAAATTGGTTTCTTGAACATGCCAATGAGTTCACTGTACTAAAATGGCCCCCACAGTCACCAGATCTCAACCCAATAGAGCATCTTTGGGATGTGGTGGAACGGGAGCTTCGTGCCCTAGATGTGCATCCCTCAAATCTCCATCAACTGCAAGATGCTATCCTATCAATATGGGCCAACATTTCTAAAGAATGCTATCAGCACCTTGTTGAATCAATGCCACGTAGAATTAAGGCAGTTCTGAAGGCAAAAGGGGGTCCAACACTATTAGTATGGTGTTCCTAATAATTCTTTAGGTATGTATGTGTGTGTGTGTGTGTGTGTGTGTGTGTGTGTGTGTATATATATCACTGCTCAAAAAAAATAAAGGGAACACTTAAGCAACACGATGTAACTCCAAGTCAATCACACTTCTGTGAAATCAAACTGTCCACTGGGGAAGCAACACTGGGTGACAATCAATTTCACATGCTGTTGTGCAAATGGGATAGACAACAGGTGGAAATTATAGGCAATTAGCAAGACAGCCCCAATAAAGGAGTGGTTCCTATGCTTCCTGGCTGATGTTTTGGTCACTTTTGAATGCTGGCGGTGCTTTCACTCTAGTGGTAGCATGAGACGGAGTCTACAACCCACACAAGTGGCTCAGGTAGTGCAGCTTATCCAGGATGGCACATCAATGCGAGCTGTGGCAAGAAGGTTTGCTGTGTCTGTCAGCGTAGTGTCCAGAGCATGGAGGCGCTACCAGGAGACAGGCCAGTACATCAGGAGACGTGGAGGAGGCCGTAGGAGGGCAACAACCCAGCAGCAGGACCGCTACCTCCGCCTTTGTGCAAGGAGGAACAGGAGGAGCACTGCCAGAACCCTGCAAAATGACCTCTAGCAGGCCACAAATGTGCATGTGTCTGCTCAAACGGTCAGAAACAGACTCCATGAGGGTGATATGAGGGCCTGACGTCCACAGGTGGGGGTTGTGCTTACAGCCCAACACCGTGCAGGACGTTTGGCATTTGCCAGAGAACACCAAGATTGGCAAATTCGCCACTGGCGCCCTGTGCTCTTCACAGATGAAAGCAGGTTCACACTGAGCACATGTGACAGAGTCTGGAGACGCCGTGGAGAACGTTCTGCTGCCTGCAACATCCTCCAGCATGACCGGTTTGCCATTGGGTCAGTAATGGTGTGGGGTGGCATTTCTTTGGAGGGCCGCACAGCCCTCCATGTGCTCGCCAAAGGTAGCCTGACTGCCATTAGGTACCGAGATGAGATCCTCAGACCCCTTGTGAGACCATATGCTGGTGCGGTTAGCCCTGGGTTCCTCCTAATGAAAGACAATGCTAGACCTCATGTGGCTGGAGTGTGTCAGCAGTTCCTGCAAGATGAAGGCATTGATGCTATGGACTGGCCCGCCCGTTCCCCAGACCTGAATCCAATTGAGCACATCTGGGACATCATGTCTCGCTCTATCCACCAACGTCACGTTACACCACAGACTGTCCAGGAGTTGGCAGATGCTTTAGTCCAGGTCTGGGAGAAGATCCCTCAGGAGACCGTCCGCCACCTCATCAGGAGCATGCACAGGCGTTGTAGGGAGGTCATACAGGCACGTGGAGGCCACACACACTACTGAGCCTCATTTTGACTTGTTTTAAGGACATTACATCAAAGTTGGATCAGCCTGTAGTGTGTTTTTCCACTTTAATTTTGAGTGTGACTCCAAATCCAGACCTCCATGGGTTGAAAAATTTGATTTCCATTTTTTTATTTTTGTGTGATTTTGTTGTCAGCACATTCAACTATGTAAAGAACAAAGTATTTCAGAAGAATATTTAATTAATTCAGATCTAGGATGTGTTATTTTTGTGTTCCCTTTATTTTTTTGAGCAGTGTGTGTGTGTATGTGTGTGTGTGTGTGTATATATGTATATATATATATATATATATATATATATATATATATATATACACACACACACACACTTAGCCTATATGTTTTTTTGCTGGACTTTTCAGGATGGAAAATATGGTACACTACACTTTCCCATAACATTTTTTTTGAGGAACTCTGCAGGATGGGAAAGTGTAGTGTACCATATTTTCCATCCTGAAAAGTCCAGCAAAAAAACATATAGGCTAACTGTGTGTGTGTGTGTGTGTGTATATAATATATTATAATTTTACAATGGACCTTTTATGGAGGCGTCCGTTAATGTATGTGTTTTTTTTTATTTTTTGTGTGTGCATTAAATGTATGACAACCCAGCCTTACATGTTATTTTTGTTGCTCTGCTCATCTAACGGAGCAGAACAGAAATAAATAGAGGTGATGTGAATGGGGCCTAAGAGGTGGGGATTTATGCAGGCGAACTATTACTGGTCTAAATAACATCAGGCAATTATAGCGAAGTGATAAAGTACAGTCCAATATGGCGGATCTTCCCTGTACTTTACCACTTGGCTATAATGGCCTGCGTGCATTCACTACAAACTGCACCACATACATCACACACTGCGCTACATACGTCAGTGTGTGGTGTATGTAATGCAGTGTGTGATGATCACACCCTACATTACACACTGCTGTCATCTTTATCAGGGGCTGTTTTTTCACCATTGAGGAGTCCTCTTGAGCTCCGCCGCCGCCATGTCTGCTGAGATCCTTGTGCACGCGTCCGTTCTGGGAGCCGACCCCCTTCTCCTTCCAGCTCCCGCGCGCCCACCCAAACAAACCAATAACAAAGCTGCTTGCTGTCTGGAGCTTTGCTATTGGTTATTGCAGGCACCATTGCTGCGCTGCTCGTGCTGTTCACAGCGTTTATGAATGTGGGGAAAAAATCTAAGGCGTATTGGTACAACTTAGACTTTTTCCAGGGAGTAAAATACCCTGAACAAGCGTTTATTAAGCTTGTACAGGTGTTTTTTGCTACCTCTGGCTGCCTCTCTTCAAACAGCTGATCAGCAGGGGTACCGGGTGTTTGACCCCACCGATTAGATCTTGATGACCCATGCTGAGGATGTCATCAATATAAACTGCCTGCACAACCCCTTTAAGTTACCTGGTGATTAGCTGAGCTCCACAGGTATACAACCATAAACAGTCAGTTGTAATTGCTGGACAGCTGCCCTGTCAGAACTATTTGTGGAATGGGAGGCTTAACCCTTAGGATACTTGAGGTTTTGTTTTGTTTTTTTCATTTTCATTTTTCTTTCCCATCTTCGTTGAGCCAAAACTTTTTTTTTTTTCCATTCACATAGCTGTCTGAGGGCTTATTTTTTCAGGGACAAGTTGTACTTTTTAATGCCATCATTTAATATGGCATACAATGTAGTGCGAAGCAGGAAATAAATTCCAAATAGGGTGGAATAGGAAAAAAAATGCTATTCCTGCACGGTTTAACGGGTTTTGTTCCCACGGCATTCCATTTGTGGCAAAACTGACCGATGCTTTTCATTCTCTGAGTCAGTACGATTATGACGATACTACATATGTGTGTGTGTGTATATATATATATATATATATATAATTTTTTTATATATATCTAGTGTACAAATATGTTCATTTTTATTTTTTTTGTTTATCACCATATTCTGACCCCATAACTTTTTTTTTTTTTTTAGTTATATCTACTGAGCTGTGTGGGGGCTCATTATTTTGCAGGATGATTTGTAGCTTTTATTGATACCATTTTGGAGTATGTGACTTTTTGATCACATTTTCTTTTTTTTTGTGTAAGAGAAGCAATGAAAAAATAGCAAATTGGCCATTTTGACCCTTTTTTTCGGTTACGCTATTTGCCGCATTGGGAAAATATTTTTACATTACATAGTACAGGTGTTTTCAGTCGCGGTGATTCTATGATTATATATTTTTTTTTTAATGTATTTTTGTATTCTAAAGTGGGGAAAATTGGCTTCTACTTCACAGGTTTTTTTTTTTTTTTTTTGCCTTCCTCTGGATCAACTTGCAGGATAACAGGCTGAACTGGATGGACAAATGTCTTTTTTTTGGCCTTATGTACTATGTTATTTGTTTTTTTTTTTTTTTTTTTTTTTTTTTTAATGCTTTTGAAGCTTGGATTTGAGCCTACAAAATCCATTTTTTAAAATTCTGACTAATCATGGGTCTTTTAGACCCATTATTTGAGCAGAATTGCTCACTTCTTATGTTGGCCTTTGAACTGCCCGCCTTTCTCAGCATGATCAGCACTATTAGACCAATCATATTGCCTGGTAGGGTTGATCAATTTGAATAAAATGAAAACTAAAAAGATTTTGTCTGCAGCTGTACAACTGCAGAGATGTATGCGTTTTTATTCATATGTTGAGTATATTGGAGCACCAAAGTTCAGGGCTGAATTCATGGAGCACTACTTTTATAACACCCTGTTGTGCTTTATGTGCGCTGCGCACTCCCCCCACTTATTGTTTGACAGAGGTAGACATCAGCATGAGTTGAGGGAACAGTTGTGTCCTAGAGCTGAGTCATAGCATGTACATTTCTTATGCACTACTTACTATAGCCTTACCATAAGGGTCCATTCACACGTCCGTGTGACCCATTCATTATCTATGGGGCAGGAATGGCTGCAGACAGCACACAGTCTCCGGTCTGCAGCTCTGGAAAAAAATAGAACATGTCCTATTTGCGGATCCGCAATACACTAGACGTGTGAATGGACCCTAATGAAAAGAGTGTATTCCTAGGCTTATAAAGCTAATACATATTACTGGTTTATTCACAGGCAGAATATATGAATGTAAAGAAAACTATGTATTCGCTTTCTAAGTAAATTCTCTGTGGTATGGCTATGGCCTGGTGCTAAGTGATCAGCCTTGCATGTAGAGATCCTAGGTTCAAGTCCTAGGAGAGACTTGCCAATTTTTTTTTCTCCCTTAACACATTGACAATTGAGTGTTTTTTTGTTTTTTTTTTATCGTTAAAATCAACAAAAACATTACCAGTTTATTCACAGTCACAATGTGAATTATAGAGACACCAGTAATATGTATATGCTTTCTAAGCATAAAAAAAATTCTCCTAAAGTCTGTAGCCTTTTGTTATAGATTAAATGAGGGAGAAAAAATATCAAAAGTAAAAAAAATGTAAGCTTCTCCCAAGATTCAAATCTGAGCTCTCTATGGAAGGCTGAGCACCTACCTCCAGGCTAGTCTTGTCACATGAAGTTTTTTTTTCTATACTTAGAAAGCTAATACATATTACTGTGGTCTCTATAATGAAATCTCTGTGAATAAAACCGTAATATGTATTAACTTTCTATTCTCAACATGGTAAGGCTATAGTAACTAGTGTATATGATATATGCATGTTGGCACACAGCTCTGCCCTCAGCATGCTTATATCTAGCTGTATCAATCAAGGAAAGTAAGGAGTGTGCAGAGCACAGGGGTGTTACAAAAGCAGTGCTCCAAGGATTCAGCCCTGCCTCCTGGTGCTCCAACTTTTCATTTGCATATGAATAAAAACACTTGATTTCTCTGCAGATGTTTAACATACTTTTTCTTTTGTCTGTATCATTTTCATCAGCTTGATCAACCCTACCATGTAGTATACCTTGTTTAATAGTGTTGATCATGTTGACAGACTCTTTAAACTAGATCATCCCTCCTGCTAAAATGATTTCTCCTGTTGCACATGGAGATTTTAGCAGATTTCTTAAATGTAGTAATGGTGGACTGACCCTTCTTGGACAATCAGGAGAACAGTTGTTTGCCTTTACACAGTCCCAAAAGTCCCAATTTTAGGCATCTGTTAGATCTGAGAAAAACAATGCTTTAATACATGCAAATAAGCAACGGGGACGTTGCGGCCCATACATTTTATGATGTACGGAGATTGCATTGTGACGCCCCCCTGCAGTGCCTAAGAATGCCTCCTGATCATCAAATAACCTCCCACAGCCCCGGCAAACGGTTCCGCCCCCTCCCCACGTCATAGTCTACCTTATAGAAATGCCCCGTCCTTCTTCTTCCTGTCTGTGGACAGAAAACTCGCGCAGGCGCAGTACCACCTGCGGCCTGCGCCTGCACGATCATCAACCTCCTGAGGGCAATGGCCTCAAAAGTCTCACTGGGCATGCGCCGAGCGCTGTTGCCCTCAGGACGTTGATGATCGCGCAGGCGGTACTGCGCCTGCGCGAGTTTTCTGGCCACAGACAGGAAGAAGGACGGGGCATTTCTATAAGGTAGACTATGACGTGGGGAGGGGGCGGAACCATTTGCCGGGGCTGTGGGAGGTTATTTGATGATCAGGAGGCGTTCTTGGGCACTGCAGGGGGGCGTCACTGGGCACCGGAGAGTGAAAAAAACGCCCCTCTGGGCACCTTGGACCCTAATTGGCATAACATAAAAAGCGCTTTTATATCAAAACTACAAAACAAAATAAAGTAAAAAGACTGCTGGAAATAAGGTACTTTAGTCAACATAGCGATGGTGCCATCTTAAAATGGTAAAAGCAGGTGACAGATTCCCTTTAAAATCATAGTTTTTGACCAAATTGACTTTGGACCTTTTGATCCAAAGCTCAATTCACTGAAGACTAGTAGATGCACATAAAGCAGCTGTTATGTGGCCACAGTGTGAAAGAAACCGCGCTGACATGCAGGTTTACTAGAAATCTGCAGAGCTTTCACATTCACCGTTTTTATTTGTCCACAATGTAGTAGGTTTTCCTTTTGTGGTTTTGCTGCGGTTTTCCGTATTGACTTTACAGTAATTGTGCACGGTGATTTGTCTGCCATGTGGCGCACATTGATCTAGCCCTGCTGGTTATCTTCTGTGTAACCTGACTGAATATCCCATACCTTTTACAGTGCAAGGTCTAATGGCCTTCATCTAGATGCAATCTGCTGAAGTATTGACTGTTCATAGTGTTTAGGTAGACATATTAGAAGTGAAAAACAGACATTTTAAGAGAAATGGTAGTCTATGGGATTAATCATACGCCTTTTTCTAACAGCCCGTGAATAACGGCCGTCAAAAAATAGGACCTGACCTATTTTGTCTGTTCTCATGGACTGACACAATTCAAAATGGCCGTATTTAACAGCTGATTTTCAGAAAGGCAGCTGGGGAAAAACCGGCCGTTGAAGATGACAATTTTGCAGTTTTTAACGGCCGCTCTGTCATCGTAGGGTGCTGAGATGTGTACTAACCTAGTAGTGAATTCATGGCCAATGCTGCCCCCTTTTTAGCATGGGGAAAGGTAAAGGTTGGGGTAAATAAGATGTGGGATCATGTCAGGATGCAATAAACCTGAAGGTTTTTAGCACCTTGATGAGAACTCCTTAACATTAATAGAAAAAAATCCAGACTTTGCCAGCTCCCAGCATAAAGATTGCTTTGGCTTTCTGGCTACTGGGACAAGTTTACCTCAGTCAAATAGAGATTTTATAACATGTTGGAAATTTTTTACTATGCTGGGGAAAAAAATGTAGTGCGACCTCTGCCCGCTCAGTCTCTTGAGTAGTTTTACGAGGCTCACGTTTCCTGAACGGTTCCTAAATGCTGGCCTGTATAAATATTGTCCGATCATAATCTTGGTGGTATTGTTTGTGCTTGCTCATGTACACCTGCCCCATTGTCTGCAGTGCAAGTGAGACACACCTTGAGCGACTTCTGTGCTTGGTCATAGACATTCATTTTGTGTTCCAGCCTTGTTAAAATGGTTGCTCCAGGACCCCCTCTGTAAGCCAGAATGGAGTCACTTTATGAAGGACCCTGACCGGTTTCATCCATGCTTTACTTGGGAAGCCATTGATTAGAATGGCCACCATGTAATGCTACATTTGTCTACGGTAGTTGCTTTAAGGTGAAATGTGCGGCCAGATTTGGCTTCCCCTGGCAAGAACAGATGATTGGCAGAGCTTGAGAAGTCAGACCTTTGGCGATCGGCTGATTGTGGCCAGCTTTTTTTCTTTCAAGGAGTTCTTCTAAATTCTCACTTGTCCGCCAGAATTTTGGTGCATGCGCAGTACACATCTCTCTCCAGGGCAGGAACGAGATATACTGTGCAGGTACCCAATTTCTAGAGCAGAGGCAAGATTCCAGGGCTGGGCAAGGGTAGTACCTGAAATCCTGTCCCTGTCAGTCACCAAGGGATAGGAGGGGCTTGGCAGAGGAAAGGAACGCACTGAGGGGAAAAGGCCTGCCCTCAGTGCTCCAATTAATGGTCCCTTTACATGGGATGACGATCCAGCAGATTGTTGGGAAGGAAGCGTTCCTTCCCAACAATGTGCTGATCACTAGCGGAGGAGACCAGTGCATTTACATGCAGCGACCTCTTCCAGAGTATAGGGAGAAGTGATCGCTAATGTCATCGCTCTTCCCCATATTGTCTCGTTGTTTCCCAGCAGCAGATTGTATTTACACAGCACAATCTGCCACTGGGAAACGATTATCTTTTGTGCTGCACAAAAGATACCATTAACTGATGAACGTGCGTTGTGCTTGTTCATCGGGTAATTGGCGGTGCATTTACACCACCAGATCGCTAACGAGTGTTACTAGTAACACTGGTTAGCAATGATCTGTTTAATTGTCGGCCCGTGTAAAGGGGCCTTGACTCATTCGCATAGGTGCTAGGATGACTTATTCTGCTAATTGAAGCAACAGTCTACCATAAGAAAGGTATAGAAACGTCTCAGCCCTACCTCACACTGTTCTTAATTTAAAGGGACACTGACAGGCGAAATCAGCATATATAGTTAGATATATCACATTACAGGTCTTATAGAGTCTTTTAAAAGCATATAAGTATCCCCCCTGTCCACCTTATAAAGAGCGAAATATAAAGTTTTATAACCTGCTTCTCCGTTCAGCAATCTGCCCAAGGGGCGGCGTTTCATGTGAAAATGCGCCCAGCCAGCCTTCCCAACTGCCGTTCTTAAGCCCCGCCCAGCTCATCATTATTCACTTCGCTGGGCGGCGGCTAGAACTCTCCCCAGTCCCGATCCTGCGCAATTCAATCCTCCCGGCATCGTTCATGCCCAATCTTCTGCGCCTGCGCCCCGCCGTGCTGTTAGATCGCGCCTGTGTACACACACTAGCCTGCGTCTTCGAGGCAGCTGCAGCCTCAGCCATGCACTGTTCAGAGCAGCGCTTCAGAGCGCTGCTCACTCACATCATATAAGGGGTTAATTATAGTGCGTCGCACGGCGGGGCGCAGGCGCAGAAGATTGGGCATGAACGATGCCAGGAGGATTGAATTGCGCAGGATCGGGACTGGGGAGAGTTCTAGCCGCCGCCCAGCGAAGTGAATAATGATGAGCTGGGCGGGGCTTAAGAACGGCAGTTGGGAAGGCTGGCTGGGTGCATTTTCACATGAAACGCCGCCCCTTGGGCAGATTGCTGAACGGAGAAGCAGGTTATAAAACTTTATATTTCGCTCTTTATAAGGTGGACAGGGGGGATAGTTATATGCTTTTAAAAGACTCTATAAGACCTGTAATGTGATATATCTAACTATATATGCTGATTTCGCCTGTCAGTGTCCCTTTAAGCAAGAACAAGGTGACAGACTGCCTTTAAATCTCTTGCTACATCTTGTACCTTTTGGGGTCTCCATCTTCTGTGACACCCATCTACTGGTAAAACTGGCCATATGCTGGAGATAATGAACTCCGTTTTTGGCAGGGTTAGGCAACTGTCTTGTATAGGGATGAGCGAACCCGTGGAACTTCGGGTTCGGGGCCCGACCTTGACCCTGGACCACATTAAAGTCAAAGGGGACCCGAACTTCGCTTTATTATTTTATAACCATGTTATAACGGAAAATAATAGCATTCTTAAGACAAAATGCTAAATGGTCATTGAGGGGTTTAAAATAATTAAAAACCTCACCTCATCCACTTGATTGCGCAGTCGGTGTCCGCTTCTTTCTGCAGGACCTGCAAAAGGACCTAGGATGATGTCACCACGTGGTGACGTTTATCGCAGGTCCTGCAGAAAGAAGAGGATACCGACTGCGCGATCAAGTAGATGAGGCGAGTTGTTTTTATTTTCACCCCTCGATGGCCACTTTATTTAGCATTCTGTCTTAAGAATGCTATTATTTTCTGTTATAACCATGTTATAATGAAAAATTAATAAAATCACCTGAACTTCAGTGAAAAGGTCCGGGTACCCGAACTCAAAGTTCGGTACGAACCCGAACTTTGCAGTTCGGGTTCGCTCAACCCTAGTCTTGTATATAGAGGCCTCCGATTGTCCCTAGGCGTATGCAGCTATATGTCTATACGGTTCCTTTTGTATACAGTACTATTGAAAAGCATAGGTATACCAGCCAAACATCTGTGTGTTAAAAATGATGGGCGTGTCGACATATGGCCATGAGCATCCACCATAGACATGGTCGGAATTCGGGTTGGAAATGTTATGGATGACTTGTCAATATATAGTTCCCATTTCTTAGAATATGGTTGTGAGGAAAGTTGATATTTCTCCAGTATAACGTGTATACACTTGCTTTTTACATGCCTGTATGATAGTTCTTCCTAAAGATCTGTAAGAAACCAGGGGTTGGTCTCCTTAAGATGTGTCTGGAGAAATGGTATGACCTGAACTACCCCCTGTGTCTTCCTCCTTCCGCCGAAATGTTGGATGTGACTGGATCCGGTCATTTAGGAATCTGACTGAATAACTGCATTGTGAGTGCGACCGCTGTTTGTCAGAATCTTGGCTCAGCAATGTGAGATTTTCCTGTGCATTGCCAGCTGCTTCTCACACTCGGGTTGGTAAAAGAGCTGCTATGAGCAGTCAGAGTTGTCCTGGAGTTCCAAGGCCTTCAGTGGCATATGTATCTAGTGACGTGCTTGAGGTAGCTTGTTGGTGCCATAGCTAAGGTAGTCGCCGTCTCCTTGACACCTGATCTAGAGACTTGGAAGGGGCTGTCTTCGCGTGCCAACAGGGTGGGTGGGTGGGGCTTCCTTTCTGTGTCTTCACCAATCTGTATGAGCAGTAAGTCCAGTGCTGATAGTCAGAGATTAGGGCACCTGCAGTTAAATTTTCATTAGGAGAACTTTTTATTTGTCTGGTCAACCCCATTATCTGTGCACAAGAGATGGATAAAAAGCTATAGCTGATATTTAACCCGGTAGACCACTCCAGTTGAATTACACAGAAGGACTGGCTTCAGAGTTAGTAATTGTCTGTGTGTACTGATGACCTATCCTCAGGATATATCCATGGGGATCGACTACTGACACCCTCACAAATCCGCTGATTTGAAGAGAACTCAGTGCTTTGAGTATGCTGCCTTGCGTCATCCACAGGACCGGCCGATATCTCGCATGTGCGCAGTGATGCCCATTGTGGGCACGGCATCGCTACATGTAGTGCGCATGCGCCGGCCTCCAGTCCTCCTGTTTTCTTCTGGTCCGCCCTCTAGTCACTGGTTTCATTCCTGTGCTGGTGCATGCGCACTACATGTAGCGATGCCGTGCCCACAATTGGCATCACAGTGCGCATGCCCCAGCCGGCGGCGCACTGCGCACACACGGTATATTGGCCGGTCCTGTGGATGACGCAAGGGACTTGCAGGGCGGGCCAAGGAAGAGGCTGGGGAGGAGTAATGTAAAAGGAAGGCAGAGCAGCCCCGGCACCTACACACAGAACGCCGCCCCTGGGCACTTGCGAGCCCTCATTTGCATATGAATTAAAGTGCGTATTTCCTGCTGGTGAAACTCAGAAGAAAATTACAAAGGTACCATTTGAATCATGGATAGGTGTGCTAGAGAGCCATGTAAGTGGTGTATAATGTAATATTTTGGTGACAGACTCCCTTTAAATGGCCAGGAAGGTGTTAAAATAATAAGTTATACTTGCCTGTTCGAACCTCACTCCAGTGCCACTCTGGTACTCCCACCTGGGCTTTGTTTACATGGCTGTAACATGTCTGTACGTGACAGTTTTTTTTGCTGCATATTGCTGAGGCCAAGAACTGACTGCAGCAGTGAAATGCGTTATACGGCCATGTTATGGCTACAGCAGTGAAGAGTATGCTATCGGCCATGGAGCGGAGGGGATTTGAATCGGTAGGTATAACTTGTTTTGTTGTGTTAACCGCTTCCCTGCCACTTAGTAATTTTTATTTTTATTCTGGCAGCTGCTTTCATTATACCTTGCATGGTACCTTAAAAGGCTATTCACAGTTCAGTCATGGTATATGCACTGGATATGCCATGAATGTCTGATAGATGCAGGTCCTTCCTCTCTCTGCACTCTAACTGTCTGAGGAGTTGTGAAGTTTGTCACATGATCCTTTTTAGAGCTACAAGTTTTTTGAAGGATAATGTGTTTCTACAGAACCAAATTTTGGCAACTCCCATAAAGTTAGTATGGTCCTGTAGTCCCCAATGAGCTAGCAGTATCCCCTATCCTGTAGAAGTAAGTCTTGGTCCATCCTGGGGCCTGTTTACATGGGTTGATATACAGGGGAAATGATCAGAAACAAACGCCTAGTTGTGTGATCTGCAGTTGCATGCAGCTGCTATGATTGTTTGTCTTCATCCAGATTCATTCTCTGCATGTTTTATAGTGCAATGTGCTACCCACAAATGACATCATCTTACAAATTTACAGTGGAATGTAAAAGTTTTGGCACCCCTGGTCAAAATTACTGCTACTGTGAACGGTTAAGCAAATGGAAAATGAAATGATCTCCAAAAGGCAAAGTTAAAGATGATACATTCCCTTTGTACTTTAACCCCTTAAGGACACAGCCTTATTTCACCTTAAGGACCAGGCCATTTTTTGCAAATCTGACCAGTGTCACTTTAAGTGGTGATAACTTTAAAACACTTTGACTTATCCAGGCCATTCTGAGACTTGTTTTTTCGTCACATATTGTACTTCATGACACTGGTAAAATGAAGTAAAAAAAAAAAATCATTTTTATTTATAAAAAAACCTAATTTACCCAAATTTTTTAAATAATTGCAAATTTCCAAGTTTCAATTTCTCTACTTCTATAATACATGGTAATACCTACAAAAATAGTTATTACTTTACATTCCCCATATGTCTACTTCATGTTTGGATCATTTTGGGAATGCTATTTTATTTTTGGGGGATGTTACAAGGCTTAGAAGTTTAGAAGCAAATCTTTACATTTTTCAGAAATGTTCAAAAACCCACTTTTTAGGGACCAGTTCAGGTCTGAAGTCACTTTGTGAGGCTTACATAAATGAAACCATCCAAAAATGACCCCATTCTAGAAACGACACCCCTCAAGGTATTCAAAACTGATTTTACAAACGTTAACCCTTTAGGTGTTCCACAAGAGTTAATGGCAAATGGTGATAAAATTTCAGAATTTAGATTCAGATTTTCCATTTTAATCAATTTTTTTCCAGTAACAAAGCAAGGGTTAACAGCCAAACAAAATGCTATATTTATTGCCTCGATTCTGTAGTTTGCAAAAACACCCCATATGTGGCCGTAAACTACTGTACTAGCACACAGTAGGGCACAGAAGGAAAGGAATGCCATACGGTTTTTGGAAGGCAGATTTTGCTGGACTGTTTTTTTTTTTTTTGACACCATGTCCCATTTGAAGCCCCCCTGATGCACCCCTAGAGTAGAAACTCCAAAAAACTGACCCCATTTTAGAAACTACGGGATAGGGTGTCATTTTGCTGGTACTAGTTTAGTGTACATATGATTTTTGGTTGCTCTATATTACACTTTTTGTGAGGCAAGGTAACAAGAAATGGCTTTTTTGGCACTTTTTTTATTTTTTATTTACAACATTCATCTGACAGGTTAGATCATGTGGTATTTTTATAGAGCAGGTTGTCAAGGACGTGGCGATACCTAATATGTATACAATTTTTTTTATTTATGTAAGTTTTTTTTTTTACACAATGATTTCATTTTAAAAAAAAAGAAATCATGTTTTAGTGTCTCCATAGTCTGAGAGCCATAGTTTTTTTTTTTTTTTTTTTGTTTTTGGGCGATTATCTTAGGCAGGGTCTCATTTTTTTGTGGGATGAGATGACTGTTTGAATGGCACTATTTTGGGGTGCATATGACTTTGATCGCTTGCTATTACACTTTTTGTGACGTAAGATGACCCAAAAATTTTTTACACCGTTTTTATTTTTTTACGGTGGTCACCTGAGGGGTTAGGTCATGTGATATTTTTATAGACCCGGTCGATACGGACGCGGCGATGCCTAATATGTATACTTTTTTATTTTATTTATGTAAGTTTTACACTGATTTAATTTTTGAAACAAAAAAAATCATGTTTTAGTGTTTCCATAGTCTAAGAGCCATAGTTTTTTCAGTTTTTGGGCGATTATCTTGGGTAGGGTATGATTTTTGCGGGATGAGATGCCTGTTTGGTACTATTTTGGCGTACATGCGACTTTTTGGATCACTTTATTACCTTTTTTGGGAAGTAAGGTGGCAAAATTTAAATTTCCTCTTCTTTTTTTTTTTTTTTTATGGCGTTCATCATGCGGGGAAAGTAACATGACCGTTTGATAGATCAGGTCGTTACGGACGCGGCGATACCTAATGTGTAGTGTATTTATTTATTTTTTATTTTTTATTCAGTGATAAATGTTTTTTTTTTATTTTCACTTTTTTTTTTTTTTTTTTTGTTGACCCAGACCCACTTGGTTCTTGAAGATCCAGTGGGTCTGATGTCTGTATAATACAGTACAGTACACTATGTAGTGTATTGTACTGTATTTTACTTACACTTTGTCTGAACAGATCTATGTCTTTAGCATAGATCTGTTCAGCACCATGGACAGCGTGATGCCTGAGAAGGCGTCCTGTTGCCATGGGAACCTTCCCCGTCTGCTCAGTTGTGGCCACAACTGAGCAGACGGGGAAGGGTAAGGAGGGGGTCTCCCTCCCTCTGTCACCCCATCCTGTCTGGGGGCTGCAAAGGCACATCAGCCCCCCGATCGGAGAGGGAGGGAGCCCCCCTTGACTGTTAACCTTTTCCATACAGCGGTCCGTACGGACCGCGGTATGGAAAGGGTTAAACGGCTGACATCACAGCACAGATGTCAGCCCTTTATACCAGAGTGTCAGCAATGTGCAAGAGGAGGTGGGCGGGGGATCGCGATCCCGCCTGCAACCCTCCCCTGCACTGGCATAAAATCATTCAGGGGTGCAGGGGCGGGTGAAAAATCTTATTTTAGGCATATTAAAGTTTCTGATCCCCCGCGGTCAGGGACCGCGGGGATCAGAAACTGCAGAAAGCGCAGCAAACCGCAGGTCTGAATTGACCTGCGGTTTGTTGCTATCGCCGACACAGGGGTGTCACTGGACCCTTCCCGCGCATTTAGCCGAGGTGCCTGCTCAATGATTTGAGCAGGCACCCTGTTCCGATCACCGCCCGCCGGGCGGCAGTGATCTGAACAACACATGACGTACCGGTACGTCATGTGTCCTTAAGGGGTTAAGCTAAAAATGTATTTTTTATTGTCATCTTTAGATTAAAAAATAAAAAAAGGAAAAGGGCTCAAAGCAAAACTTTGGGCACCCTGCATGGTTAGTACCAAGTAGTACTCTGACAAGTATCGCAGCTTGCAAACGCTTTTTGTAGCCAACCAATTCTTGTTTGAGAGATTTTCATCCATTCTTCCTTGAAAGTCTTTTAGTTCTTTGAGGTTCCTGGACTCTTTCATGCACTGCTCTTTTGAGGTCTATCCACAGATTTTTCAATGATTTTCAGATCAAGGGACTGTGAGGGCCTTGGTAAAACCTTCAGCTTGCGCCTTTTGAGGTAGTCTATTGTGGATTTTGAGGTCTGTTTAGGATCATTATCCATTTGTAGAAGCCATTCAGAATTTGCTGGAATTTCATTGAATCCATTTTTACCTCTCTGTGAAATGTTCCCCCTGTGCCATTGGCTGCAACACAACCCCAAGGCATCATTGATCCACCCCATACTTGAAGACTATGTATAACTTTTATGATTACATTTTACTCATTTTGGGCAAAAAAAATTTTGGGCAGTTATCTTTATTAAAAATATTCAGCCATTCTGTCACAAAGGGTTGTACTTTCACTTTGTGCAGGTCACTAAAATGTTAGACATTTAAGCCACATTCTTATTATTAACATAAGAATTGAGCTAAAATGAGTGTTTATAAGCTCAGAGATAAGTTGTTGGCTGAGCTGCCTGACGGAAGAAAGTTAAAATACAGAGCATGCTACTAGATAATCTCAAGGCTGTACAGAGAAATGGGCTCAACACTTTTAATAAAGACCAATTGAACAAATGATTGTTAGCTCAAATTGAGTACAATGAAGCAATACAAAAAATGAATTTCACAGGATTAAATTCTGTGTCCTATTTACTCCAAACATTCCTTTCCTCATTGTGGCTAAAGAGTCCTGTTTTAGGTCTCATTCACACCATATGGTTGCTATCCATGTGAACTCTGTACTGCGGTGTGGACCCATTGACTTGAGTGTCCACGATCCACAAAAAATAGGACATGTCCTATCTTTTGCGTGTGAAGACTGACCCGAAAGCCTGTGGAAGGGCTTCCCAGTGTTTGTGTGGGCTTCCGATCGTCCATAGAGTTAAAAAAAAAAAAATCTAAATTTTTTTTTATTTATTTTTTGCTAAATCACGCAGCCCTAGTCTGGGCATCTATAAATCTTTTGAAGTTTGCATCACCTGGCCTTCCTAACAATAATTGTAAACAAGCCTTAACCGTAACATTCTATTTAAGTTTTGAGACTTTGGGCAAAGTTATTTGAGCTCTCAAATCTCCTTGGGTTTCCATAATTTTAAAAAGGTACTCCTTTTAGGCTACAGCAAATTCAATTTCGGATTTATGATCTGAGGCTTATTCGTTCAAAAACAGTCTTTTTAAAATAGTAATCCGTAGTTAGCTTTGGTATAGAGTTACCAGCCAGTACCAAAGCCTACTTCGGATTCCTATTTTTAAATGTTTTTTAAATACGCAGATATAAATACAGTCGTAATTCACAGAAGTCTCATGCGACTTTGGGTAAGACTAAGTTTGGCTCCACAGAGACAGTACATTTTAATCCTGTACAGAAACTGCATTAACCAACGTTTTTGAACCTGTCGACTTCGGATCTATGATGTAAACAACGATGGTCGTGTGCATGAGTCCAAGTTGTCAAAACCAAAATAATACACTAATATTGCTTAAAATGTTGAAGTGTCATTTCATCTTCAACTTGCGTAACTGTTCCCAGTAATAGTCATTTTGACCCAGGGGTGCCCAAACTGTATGTGTCAGTGGAACGACTGTGGAGTGTCAGTGGAGTTTTAAAAATGGGAGTTTGGAGGAACATTGGTTTCCTATCCTCTGCCTTCATTCCAATCCTCATCATGGAGACCAGGCCCTGTACTGCTCAAAAAAACTAACATTTTTTCCATAGCATCATCACGACGGCATACAAGGAGATTGACCCCTGACCTCTGTAGGGGCAGGAACAGAGACAGGTTAAATACCCCCCTCCCAACACCAGTGTTTCCTATCCCTCCAGAGGACAGGGCAGAGAAAGGTCTCCCTGTATGCAGGGAGATGAAGCTAAGGAACCAGGACGTTTTTTTGTTTTACCTTTGAAATCGCTGGCATCCTGCATGGTGTCCCCCTGCCTTCCCGCGGTCCCGGTACTAACGCTGGGCAGGGGTGTGTGGGGTATACTCGTTCTGGTTGATCTGGGGCCTGGTCCCAGGGCGACGACTCCCTCCTGGCCTACTGAGGCTTCAGCAGGGTTGCGCGCCCGTGGCGTATATGTGTGACGTCACGGCGCTCCGGAAGTGACGTAGGCGGCGTCCGGCTCAAGACCGAGGCCTGGACATTCAGTGGATGCTCCTGAGGAATCTGGGAGCCCCTCGCCTATCCTCAGTGCTGAAGAGGGCGAAAGCATCCGGCCACAATGTCTGGGGCAGAGCGATCCCCTAGAGCAGGGATGGCCAACCTGAGGCTCTCCAGATGTTCCAAAACGACAACTCCCAGCATGCCCAGACTGCCAACAGCTATCAGCCTACAGCAGGGCATGGTGGGAATTGTAGTTTTACAACAGCTGGAGAGCCTCAGGTTGGCCATGCCTGCCCTAGAGAGTCCGAACCAATGCTGCCACCATCCGTGAGTCCCCTCCAGGGGTATTATTGCTTGGTCAGGGAGTCTGCTGATTCCCCCCCCCCCCTCCCCTCTCCTGCAATAAGGAAAAAATGGGGGGAAGAGTATTGTTCCCCAGTCTAAGAATGCTATGGGTCTCCTATCCATCCCTAGAGAGGGTCCCCCTTTTGTTGCGCAAATCTTTCACGTGGGAGTTTCTCCTCAGCTCTACCCCTCCCCCCCCTATCTTGCCATTTCTTCTGATCATTCTTTTATAGCTACCTTCTCCTCCTTTTAGGTGTCTAAAGAAACCCAAAAAAAATCAAGAGATCCCTCAGATGTATCTCCTGTAGTGGCAAACTTCCTGACAATTATCCCAAGAAGCTGTGCGAAAATTGTATATCTAATATTTTACGTGATGAAGCACCCTCTCTGAAGGAAGAACTTAAATCTATGATACAGGAAGAAATTTGTTAATCTCTAGCCCAACTATCTGCTAATCCCCACGATTTACCGCAACCCAAGAGAAAGCGTGTTAGGTCACCTTCCCCTTCTGACTCTGAAGCCATAGCGGACGAGAGCTTCCACTCAGCCAGGTCATGGGAAGAGGGGGGAAAGAGTCTCCGTTTCGGACTCGGTAGATAGTGGCCGTAGATACTATTTTTCTATGGAACATATGTCAAACCTATTAAGAGCGGTCAGATCCACAATGGGGGTAGAGGAAGTACAACGTACCCATTCCGTACAGGAAGAGATGTTTAGGGGATTGAGAATTAAAAAAAACACGCGTGTTTCCCATAAACGAAAGTAGTAAAGATATGGTTCTAGAAGAATGAGCGGAACCTGAAAGACGTCTGGGAGTCTCTACTTCCTTTTAAAAATAGATTACTATTTGATCCTGAGGAATCCAAGATCTTCAACGAGATCCCCAAGATAGATGTTCAGGTTCCTAAAGTGAATAAAAAGACATCCCTTCCATTTGAGGATGCCTCCCAAGTCCCAACTCAAAGATTCTATGGATTGCAAAGCCGACAGCCTCCTCAGGAAGTCTTAGGAGGCTGCCATGTTTAATATTAAACTAACATTGCGGCTACCTCAGTCGCTAGATCCATGTTTCTCTGGCTGGGAGAATTAGAAGACCATATAAAAAATAAAACGTCTAGAGAAGAAATCCTCAATTCCCTTCCTCTTTTAAAATCTGCCACGGCTTTCGTGGCGGATGCCTCGGCTGAGTCGGTCCGTTTCTCCGCCAGAGATGCGGCACTTTCCAACTCGGCCAGACGACAACTTTGGATGAAGTGCTGGTCTGGGGACAAAACTTCAAAATTAAAACTTTGCTCTATACCCTTTTCCGGTGAATAGGTTTTCGGCCCAGTCCTAGATAAGATTTTAGAAGAAGCCGTTGACAAAAAGAAAGGGTTTACGGAAGATCGTCCCTTCAGGCGCCGATTTCCCTTTCGCTCTTCCTCTGGTCAAGAGAAAAGCTACAGGGGGAAAGGGAAGTCGGGCACTGGAGTTATCCCAAAGGGGGAAGAGGAGAAGGGGTCAATCCTCCTCCCACCAGAAACCATCCGACAAGCAATGACGCCAGAGTGAGGGAGGGGGAGTGGGGGGGGGAAGACTCTCAAAATTCCTGGCGGAATGGGAATCTTTCCCAAAATCCCTCAGTCTCCAAAATAGTCGGTACAGGCTATCAAATAGAGTGGTCTTCAAAACCCCCAAACAAATTTTCACTGACACTATTTCAACCCAACCTTTGGCAGGGAGTCCAGAATCTTTATCAGATGAATGTAATCTCCCCAGTTCCACCTCCAGAAAGAGGCCGGGGATACTATTCAACATTATTCCTAATCAAGAAAAGAAGGCCCATTCCGAACAATCATAAACCTGAAACCCTTAAACAAGTTTATTCTTTACTGGAGTTTCAGGATGGAAACCCTTGCATCTACGATACCACTTTTAAGCAAAGAAGTCTTCATGTGTACAATAGATCTGCGAGATGCTTATTACCATATTCCTATTCACGCCGATTCAGAGTTTTTTTTTCTCCGATTTGCAATCCAGGATGTAACGGGAAAAATTAATCACTATCCGTTCAAAGCCCTTCCCTTTGGGATCTCATTGGCCCCGAGAATCTTTACCAAGGTGGTGGTAGAGATGGTTTCCTTCGTCAGGAGAAAGGAACTTATGGTAGTTCCCTACTTGGACAACTTTCTTCTGATCAGCGAAGATCTCAATCAGATCAACTCAAATCTGAAATATTTTCTCTCCATCCTAAACAACCTCGGGTGGATTGTAAACGAAAACAAGTCCGTCCTCACCCCTTCGAGAAAAGTTCGATTTTTGGGCATGATTCTGGACTCCCAAAGGCAAGCGGTATTCCTACCCCAAGACAAGATATCTATTCTTCAGCAAAAAAATCTAATCCTTTCAGAAAAGGTCATGCTCAGAGAGGCAATGAGTCTGCTAGGTCTGTTAACATGCTGTATTCCGGCAGTTCCCTGGTGCCAGATTCACTTCAGACCTCTTCAGTCTTGGATCCTGGGCGTCTGGAACAGGTGTCAATCCTCTCTAGATCATCAAGTGATCTCACCAATCCGGGTACTTCAGTCTCTAAATTGGTGGAAGAACCAGGAAAACTTATCCAAGGGGACTCCCTGGCAGAAAACTCCCCTAATACAAGTAGTAACGGACTCAAGTCTGTCCGGCTGGGCGCAAAGGTAGGGGATAATCTCTTTCAGGGCACCTGGCCACAATCGATCAAATCCCAGTCGTCAATTTTCAGGGAACTGAGAGCAGTTTGAGAAACATTGAAGGCAGCAGAGGGAATACTATGTCTTCACCATATAAAAGTGCTATCAGACAACACTACTGCCATCGCTTATCTCTCTCAAGGGGGAACGCGGTCAACTCTTTAAATGCTGACAACGAAAAAAAAATCATGGGCGGAGCAGAAAGTGGCCTCCATCTCTGCAGTTCATCTGAAAGGAACGCTGAATCGGGAAGCGGATTTCCTCAGTCGCCACAGGATCAATCATACAGAATGGTCCCTAAGCTCAGACATTCAGGTTAGTGGTAGAAAAGTGGGGGATGCCAAACTCAAAGGTGGAGACATTCTGTTCCTTAAACCCCAGGGACAGGCCTCATGCCTTGGACGCCTTCGCCATCCATTGGCATTGGAAACTATGCTATGCCTTCCCTCCACTTCCCTTAATTCCGAAGGTAATCCAGAAAATTTGCCAGGACCAGGCCACGGTGATCGTGATCGCTCCCCTATGGCTGAAGAGGAGCTGGTTCACATCTCTCCAGAAATACTCCCTCCAGGATCCTTGGCCCCTTCCTATGCGGGGCGGGGGAAGGGGTGGATCTACTCCATCAGGGTCCGGTTCTGCACCCAAACCCACAGTTTCTGAAATTAGCAGCATGGATCCTGAGTCCCAGACTCTAAGATGACAGGGCTTGTCAGATAGTTATTACTACCTTGAAAGCCTCCAGAAAGAACGTAACATCCGCAATCCACCTTAAAATCTGGAAGCGCTTCTGTTCCTGGAGTGGTGACAAGTCTCCACACCTGCGTAGACCCAACATTCAAAGAATCCTGGATTTCCTGCAACAGGGTCTCGACCTTGGGCTTAGACCCTCTACCCTGAAGGTCCAAATCTCAGCCCTAAGTTGGTTTTTTGATCAGGATATAGCTAGTCATCGTTGGGTCAGAAGATTCATTAGAGCAGCTACCAGACTCCGTCCAACAATCACCTCCCGTGTCCCCTCCTGGGATTTAAATATTGTTCTTACGGGTCTCACTTTACCACCATTTGAACCCATTTCCGATTGTCCAATAAAATTATTGTCCTTAAAGACTGCCTTCCTAATTGCAATATCCTCGGCCCGCAGATTAGGCGAGTTGCAGGCTCTATCGGATCATTCTCCGACTTGACCCCGGGTTTCTCCCTAAAGTTGTATCCAGCTTTCATCAGAGCCAGGAAATTACGCTGCCTTCCTTTTGTCAGCACCCCTCTAATGACAGAGAATCTTCCTTCCACTCTCTGGATGTTAGACGGGCAGTTCTAAACTATATTTCTGCTACTGAAAAGTTTAGAAAATCCGACAACTTGCTAGTTCTCTTTGGAGGAAGGTTCAAGGGCCAGAAAGCCTCCTGGTCTTCTATAGCTAGATGGATCAAGGAAACTATTTGCCTGTTACCAAAATCTTCCGTGTCCAGTCAACATTAGGGCCCATTCCACTAGGGCCATGTCTTCCTCTCAGGCAGAGAGAGCTGGGGCATCCCTGGAATAAATATGTCGAGCTGCCACTTGGTCCAGCGTTCATACATTTATAAAACCCTACCGCCTGGATCTTTCCAGATCCTCTGATCTGTCCTTTGGACGGAAAGTCCTCCAGGCCGTAGACCCCCTTAACTGATATATTTTTTATATATCCTTGTATGCCGTCGTGATGCTATGGAAAAACCGGAATTCGTCTTACAGGTAATTCTGTTTCCATGAGACCATCACGACGGCACGTTATTCCCTCTACATATATTTCAAAATTTTACCTTTGGAGGGTCTCCAGAAGGTATGAAGCAATACCTTTTTCACTGTTTATTTTTGTCACCACCGGGTTACGCTGTGTGATTTTGGAAACACTGGTGGTGGGAGGGGGGTATTTAACCATTCTCTGTTCCTGCCCCTACAGAGGTCAGGGGTCAATCTCCTTGTATGCCGTCGTGATAATCTCATGGAAACAGAATTACCGGTAAGACTAATTCCGTTTTTTCTTTTCCTCCTTAAAATGTTTGCTCCCACTGCTTGGGATTATTAGGCAGATTATGTTCTGCATGGCATGTTAGATGGTAAGGCGTAATTTACATTTTCCCATCATTTCAGCTATTTCTAATGGTTGAACTGTTTGGCAGCCAGATTTATCATCAGTTTTGGATGGCAGCAGTTGGTGAATGGTGTATATTCTGGCACTCTGCGTACCTGGTGCTTATCTAGTGCTATCTAGCTCCGTTTCATTGGTGTTCACGTATTGACGTTTGCATCGGAGAAGGATTTGCTGAGCTGTTCTTAGATGAGATTACCATTGGAGCAAATGGTCTCTAACCTGTAGTGGTGAAACTGATGGGCCTGCAGGGAATTTTGGTTTCACTACAGGTTGGAGTCAACTAATTTAAGCAGAAAAGTCTCTTGCTGTTAGGTACTTTGTCTCTACTGCATCACCCATACCCCCCGCAAGTAATCCACTGACATGTCATACACGTGTCCAAACATATGGGTGATGTCATTGGAAGACCCTTCTAATTTTCAGACCTATAGAGCGGAGATACTGAACTGGTGCACCATGGCCCAAATCCAGATTATGGGTACCTTCAGCCCAAACCTGGAGGGGAACAATGCTCTTTATCCGACATGGAAGCCTGCAAAGTGCCGGAGGGCGCATCATGCATGCGCGGCCATCCTCCATTTATTTCTGTGGAACTACTGAAAATAGATTAGCGGCGTGCTCAGCTATTTTCAGAAGTGCCTCTGAAATGAATGGAAAGCGCACCGCGCAAGTGCGGCCACCGCCACATTCACTTCTATGGGTCTTATGGAAATAGCAGAGTTCTTATGGAAATAGCAGAGTTAGCGCTTGGCTATTTTTGGCAGTCCCGTTGCAGGCTGCATTCTACGTATATCAGACATATCTACCTATCCGATATTGGGAGACAGATCCTAGCAATATGCCCCCAATGTCTAAGATGGGAATACCTCTTTAAGTGAGCTTAGGTGCTGCCACAGTGGAGGAGAGATGTTCCTCCTGTGTGACTAACCACTGCCACCAGTAGAAAGACCGAGAGGGCCACAGGCAGGAGCGCTACTGTCCTGGACAAGGACCACCTACCACAGTGTCCGCAGTGCATTCTTGTGATCTATGGCCATCTGTCCCTGTGTGCACTCTGTTGGATGTAGATATTTTAAAGGTAATATATGGTAATTTACAAAAAGCATGGAATTACTAATGTGAGTTTGCTGAGCTACTGTAACAGCATGAGGTTACTGCTAATTGCCATGCTCTACTTGTACTTGCCACATGAAACCATGGCACATACAGGTGAAGTAAATCAGTTAGCGGTATACTGTGTGGTTACCGTTACTCAGCGGAACCTTGTGCAGGCACCCTAAGGCAGATGAGGTAACTTAGTGCCTCCATGTGGCAGACATTAACAACCCCATGTCCTTCACATTAGTAACGGTATTGTGCCTCACTTGTGAGCCTTGCATAATTGCCATGTGCCTCACATTATGTACATTGAGGTTACCGTACATGTGGCCACTTTGTGAGGCATGTAACCTGCATACCTCCTGTTGGGAACAGCATGTGCCTCGTTTCAGCCCTCAACAAACCTTCACCTGATGGCACACCCAGTAATTTGGATCTTTTTACAAGAAGTAGTTGACTACCTGCTGCAATAGAAGGTTAGTGTCAGTGGCTTCAGAGGGCATAGGGGCACCTCGCCTACACTTGGGCTCTGTCTGGTATTGCAGATCAGCTGCCGATATGACCCTGGAGTTTATTAACATGACCTGACAACCCCACCCAGAATGTTGCTCGGAGGGGTTACCTCCATTTCTATTGGGTTTTGCCTCGTTACCCTGTGTTCTGGTGCACACTGGAGTCACTTCTGTTAGGCCCCTTTCACACGGGCGAGATTTCCGCACGGGTGCAATGCGTGAGGTGAACGCATTGCACCCGCACTGAATCCGGACCATTCATTTCTATGGGGCTGTGCACATGAGCGGTTATTTTCACGGATCACTTGTGCATTGCGTGAAAATCACAGCATGCTCCTCTTTGTGCGTTTTTCACGTAACGCAGGCCCCATAGAAATGAATGGGGTTGCGTGAAAATCGCAAGCATCCGCAAGCAAGTGCGGATGCAGTGCAATTTTCACGCACGGTTGCTAGGTGACGATCGGGATGGGGGACCCAATCATAATTTTTTTCCCTTTATAACATGGTTATAAGGGAAAATAATAGCATTCTGAATACAGAATGCTTAGTACAATAGGGCTGGAGGGGTTACAAAAAATAAAAAATAAATTAACTCCCCTTAATCCACTTGTTCGCACAGCCGGCATCTCTTCTGTCTTTTGTGAAGAATAGGACCTTTGATGACGTCACTACGTTCATCACATGATCATCACCATAGTGATGGATCATGTGATGAGCGTAGTGACATCATCAAAGGTCCTATTCCTCACAGAACAAGACAGAAGAGATGCCGGCTGCGCAAACAAGTGGATTAAGGTGAGTTAAATTATTTTTTATTGTTTATTCACCCCTCCAGCCCCATTTTACTATGCATTCTGTATTCAGAATGCTATTTTCTCTTATAAGCATGTTATAAGGGGAAATAATACAATCTACACTACATCTAACCCAAACCTGAACTTCTGTGAAGAAGTTCGGGTCTGGGTACCACAGTCAGTTTTTTATCACGCGCGTGCAAAACCCATTGCACCCGTGCGATAAAAACTGAACATCGGAACGCAATCGCAGTCAAAACTGACCTGCAATTGCGTTCCTACTCGCACAGGTTTGCCGCAATGCACCTGGACGCATCCAGACCTAATCCGGACACACTCGTCTGCAAGGGGCCTTAGACTGCTCCACCATGACAGAGGATAGCATCATTACTTTCTGAAGAGTTCCTGCTCTTCAGTAGTTTAGTACTGGAGTGATCATACATGAGATACGTTGGTAGGCCGAGCAGTCTGACCACACATCTCATAAGTGTGAGGTGAAGGTAGCGCGGCCCTGCTCCCTTCACCTCTGACAAGCTGTAGAAATGAAGGCTACCTGTGACTAGGTCGGGTTGCCGGAGAACCTCTTTAAAGTGGACAACCTTTTTTAAGCTTGTACATTAGACAAAAGCTGATTGCTGTCATTGAGATCTGCTGTAATATGTCTACGTTATTCTGACAGGCAGGAGTGTCACTAGGTAGAAGGACATCTCCACCTCCTTTGACCCCTGTACACGGCTAGTAGTTCTTAGCAATTACTTTCAGCATGTCTGCTATAAAGTAATGATTCAATGTTGCAGAGCTGAACAGTACCATTCAGCTAGTTTGAGGACCTACAAAGCGGATGTGATTTATGCCACATCCAGTCCTGCCGTGTAAAGCCTCAAGGACATGACCATATGGATTTTGCAGTCCACAAACCGAGGATACAGGGCATGTGCATCCTTCACTTTCCTTGGTCCCTGTTATAGAAATGCCTGTTGTCCACAAAACTGGCAAGAATAGGACATGTTCTAGAATTTGCTGCCCTATATAAAGGAATGGGTCCGTGTCCGAACCGCAAAAAAATGCAGATTGGACGCGGGCCAAAAATACTGTTGTGTGAATGAGGCCTAATACGCTGGAGACTCACTGCAAGTGGCAGTAGACATTCTTCTAGTAGAGTACAAACACTGTAATAGGGCAGGCAATGTGGCCACGAGGACAAATTGAGCACAAGAGGTAGGCAACCTCCGGCACGCTAGCTGTTGTGAAACTACAACTCCCAGCATACATACCTGCTCTGATTTTCTAAAAATTCACATAGAAATGAATAGAGCATGCTGGGAATTGTAGTTTCGTAACAGCTGGAGTGCCGAAGGTTGCTGATCCCTGGTCTACAACAATATATTACAAGGTTGGTGTCTTTATTAGGATCTGTTCACATCTAGTTTGCGCCATACCATACTATGTAACCTCTGTCAGGAGCCTTTCACATTTGTCTGAAAAGCAATGGACACTTCGGCAGAAAGACCATATTTATAAGTCAGTGGGGTCAGTTGAGTGCCATTGGTATCTATAATATGATGGATCTGGCACTTTCATGGTTTCCATTGTAAGTTGAAACCATGATGTGTTCTTCACTACTGTATGATTCTGTCTCCCAGCACCCCTTTCAGAAAGATATGAAACATTGTAAAGATACAGAGCAAATCTCCTTTAAGGGTAACTAAAGCCAGAATCCAAATACAGAAAAAAAACTAATAATGATCCTAGATCCAAAGTCACTTCACTCAAAACTTTGGTTTAATGCTGTACAGAGGGCAAAAACGGCCCTTGCCCTGCGTGAAGCTGATGCTCCATTCAGAGGGGCTGCCTGGGTGAAGGGGATAGGTCCGGGTACAGCTGTGAACCTGGACAACCCCTTTAATGTGGTCTGGGGGGTTTCAAGAATTTTGATGGCAATAATGAAGGCTGAAAGCTAGTAGTGTACCTTGACGCTAGTGTGAAAAGAACCTTTAGTTTGAGGCTTCTCATTCCCTAGATGAGTGTGATTGCAGCAGTAGTAATGGGCACTGTTGCAGTTTTCTACGTAGGTCAGATATATTTTAGTTTATGCAAATTTTGCCTCAATTGTTGCAGTTTTTGATGAACAAAAATTTCCTTGAATGTGGTCTATGAAAATGCTGCAATAGTGCGACCAATGGATGTCTCCTTGCTACAAACATGTAATTCGCACACATTTTACCTAGGATTGTTGCAAGGTGTGAACAAGGCCAAATACAAAGCAGCTTGTCATATTATCAGTATTTGGTCTAAAGGTGGATTTACACGTGCAGTAGGCCTGCACGATATATCGCCAAAGCAATCGTATCGCGATAATCGCCGATGGAGATTTGCCTGACCCAAAAATGCTGCGATTTATTTTTCGCTTTATGAGACGCACTGTGCGTCTCATAAAGCAATGATTGACTTTTTACGTGGCTGACACTGATGTTTCGGTGGCCGCTATGCTGCACAGCGCGGTCGGCGATACATCAGTTACAGTGCGGGGAGGGTCTGGAGGCAAGCCGTGGCGGCCGTCTTTGTATGCAAAGTCTTTCTTTACTGCTAAAACAATCGCTCTCCTATTGATAAAATCACCAGCCTCTGTACTAACTATGAATGCACTGCAACGAGCGGGCCGGCCGGGGCATGACTTCAGTCAGTCGCGCTCCTGCTTCATTAATGAAGTGGGAGGAGCGTGACTGACTGAAGTCATGCGCCGGCCGGCCTGCTCAAGTCAATAGGAGAGCGATTGTTTCAGCAGTAAAGAAAGGCTTTACATACAAAGACAGTTATGTGCGCGGTTTAGGACACATGAGGGGACATTAATAAAGTGCTGTGATACATAGGGCCATGAGGAGGACCAGCATAATATGCTATGTGTGCCATCCACACGTTTAGCATCTTACACTGGTCCCCCCCATTGGCCCTATATGTCATAGCACACATCCCCAATAACGGTGCCTCATCCACAGAATCCCCCATAACGGTGCCTCATCCACAGAATCCCCCATAACGGTGCCTCATCCACAGAATCCCCCATAACGGTGCCTCATCCACAGAATCCCCCATAACGGTGCCTCATCCACAGAATCCCCCATAACGGTGCCTCATCCACAGACCACCATTAGTTCAAAATCCACCAAAAGCACACCTTCTGGTTCAAAATCTTTTTTTTCTTATTTTACTCTTCAAAAACCTAGGTGCGTCTTATAAAGCAAAAAAATACAGTACCTGGGCGACTGGTCACGGCAGGGGCTCCTGTGGCGGCGTCAGCGGCTCATACGGGAAAATCCAAGCAAATAGACCTCTAGCACAATTCCCTTAAAATATCGCATCGCATATTGTTATCACAATTTTTAGGGCCCTAATCGCAATCGCACAAAATTTCCATATCGTGAAGCCCTAACGTGCAGATTGTTGGGAACAAACACTCCTGCCAATCTGCCCGTCTAAAGGTGCCTCTGATAAATGAGCGAAACGCTCAATCATCGGGTGATTGCGTTTTTCCTTCCTGACAATCCACTGCTGCTCGGCACGTGCAAATGCGCCTTTACTGCCCTGTATTTTATTTTATTTAAGACGTGTGTGATTATTTGAATCATCTGTGTAATTTGCCCTTTTTTTTTTTTTTTTTTCAAGGTTTGGACCTCATGGAATCCCTGTAACAGTTCACCCTAAACGAGAGTATAAGAATAAGCCTGAGGAACCCATCCAGCCTCAAAGCACATCATTCCAAGAAGAAGAATCACTGAAAAATGAGAATGGAACTGGTCCCATGGATATAACCCCCATCCAGTCCACAGAGCCCTGTGGAGTTAATAAAACCCTGTGGATGTCAAAGCCACCTCCTCTCTTTCATGAAGGCGCTCCATACCCTCCTCCTTTGTTTATCAGGGACACCTATAACCAGTCAATACCTCAACCCCCTCCACGTAAAATTAAAAGACTGAAAAAGAAAATATACAGGGAAGAACCCACTTCGATAATGAACGCTATCAAACTGCGGCCTAGGCAGGTATTGTGTGATAAGTGTAAAAATGTTGTCACCGATAAGAGGGAGGTCAGGAAGACTGGGAATGACTCTTTTAAGCTAGAAGAAGGAAAAAGGAGGAGGCATGAAAGTGTAACTACTGTGAATAAGAAACTCAAAACTGATCATAAAGTAAACGGAAAAAGCCAGAGTGAGAGTCAGAAAAAAAATCCAGTGTCTAAGGTTTCCAACCTTGGGCATGGGCGAGGTAAAGTGGTAAAAGTGGCTTCTCAAACAAATGCCTCGAAAGCTCAACTGCACCCTAAGAAGGTGCTGCAGAGTAAGAATATGGATCATGCAAAGGCACGGGAAGTATTAAAAATGGCCAAAGAAAAGGCACAAAAAAAACAAAAGAATTCATCTTCCTCGAAAAATGCTCATAGTAAAGTCCACTTTACGAGACGCCTTCAGAACACGACCTCAGGGACCCTTCCACCAAGACTACGCATTAAACCTCAAAGGTACCGCAATGAGGAGAACAACGCTTCGCTCAAGATTGGACTTGAGAGCTTGCGCAGCAGTAAGATTGGTATCAAGCCCCAGACTCGCTACACTGCCACCCGTTCAGCAGGTGAGGCACCCTCAGAAATAAAGACCCCTTCCAATGGCCCTGAAGAGGTCAGCACTACTGTTCAGAACGCAAGTGTCTGTGTACCACCTGGCGAGCAGGATGAGCAGCAAGCCCTGAGCAAGCAAGGCAGCAAAAGCAATATCACAGTTTACATGACCTTAAATCAAAAGAAAGCAGACTCTTCCAGTGCATCAGTGTGTAGTAGTGATAGTACAGATGATATCAAATCCACCCATTCTGAGTGTAGTTCTACTGAAAACTTTGATTTCCCCCCAGGCACCATGCATGCACCTTCTTCATCATCTTCCTCCTCTTCAAAAGAAGAGAAAAAGTTGAGCAATTCCTTGAAAATAAAGATGTTTTCCAAAAATGTCTCTAAATGCATGACCACCGATGGCAGGACCATATGTGTTGGGGACATTGTTTGGGCCAAGATATATGGCTTTCCATGGTGGCCTGCCCGTATACTTAATATAACTGTCAGCAGAAAAGATAACGGCCTACTTGTCCGACAGGAGGCCAGCATATCATGGTTTGGGTCCCCAACAACTTCCTTCCTTGCTTTGTCACAGTTGTCCCCTTTTTTAGAAAGCTTCCAGTCCCGATTTAACAAGAAGAGAAAGGGTCTTTATCGCAAAGCCATCACAGAAGCAGCTAAGGCTGCCAAACAGCTCACCCCAGAAGTGCGAGCCCTCCTGACTCAATTTGAAACGTGATCCCACCCACATGTAAGGTAGGCAAGTTTAGAGGTCATAAGTTTTTTTTTTTTTTTTTTTTTTTTTTTTACTACACTAGCTTAGTCGCAACCATAAAGTATTTTAGAAAGTGTTGTTTTGTTTTGTCCCCCCCAGGTTGGAAAGTGGCTCTGTCCATTTTCCTAACTGGGCTTTCTGGGACTTTTACCTGATGGACATGATGTATGGCACTGTGGCTGGTAAAACAAAGGAGGGAAGGGCAGTCGGACCCCCACAGATCATACCGTGATAGGCCATCAAATAGAAGTCCCAGACAACCCCTTCAAGATGACAGAAGTACATTTCACTTCTGAAACTTAATGTTTAGTAATTCTCTTAATACAGAAACGGGCCCTGGACATCGGCCGCCGCTTAGCCTCTGCTGTTTTACAGGCTTGCCTGATTTCTATACATTTAAGAAGTGTCAATTTTCAGCGCCCCAATGATGGTGGATCAGGATGTGAGGAGGGGAATGTACATAGATTCATTCTAAAGTGTAAAAGGTGGATTATAATTTTTTTTGTTTGTTTTTGCCTTTTATTTTTTTCCTAGACTGAAGTCTAGATAAAAAATAAAAAAAATTTGACAAGTGTGGCCATCTTGAAATGTTTAAATATTATAAATATATATACATACAAATTCTTAAGAAAAGACTCATCTCCTGGCTTTCTTTAGGACATCTTCTGGTTACGACATGTTGTGCTTTGTCAGTGTCACTGTTACATTATTTTGGATGTACTTTATCAAATGAATATTTTTTTTTTTTTCTTCCAGTTTTTTTTCCCCCCATTAAAGTCTAAGGTATCTGTTTGCAGGTCAGAAAATATGAAACAAATGTAATTGTGTATTGCTCTGAAATGTACAAAAACTGTAAATAAAATCAACTAAATCTGAACTTGTTGTGTGTTACTGGAAACAATGGCTAGCCAATGGAAAGCGGTCAGCCGCGTTGGGATTTTGATGCAGTTCTCTGGCTTCAGTGTGTACACCGCAGATGACCCTTCCACAACTGTAAAACCATATAATTGTGAACTTTAGACCAGGCATGCTCAACCTCTGGCCCTCCAGCTGTTACAAAACTACAACTCCCAGCATGCCCGAACAGACTACAGCTTTCAGCCTACAGCAGGGCATTGTGGGAGTTGTAGTTTTACAACAGCTGAAGGGCCGCAGGTTGAGCATCCCTGCTTTAGACAATTCTCTTTTCATTAGAACGAGCCACTGATACAAAGTTGATCACAGGACCTACTGCTGCTTAGGCCCGCAGTGATCTATGAGGGAACTGAGCAGCAAGTGTTTAATTTCCCAGCAGTGCCTCCACAGGGCAAATGAAGCATTACACAGTTCTCATTGAAAACGGTAGGTGGTCTATGTTAGGCATGGACGTGCCTCATCCTCCAGCTGATAGATAAGCAGGATGGCCCTCTACTAGTAAGGACAAAGGGTTAGGCCCTACTTTTAGAAGTGGGTGAGGCATCTTACCAGAAAACCACACTGCATGATCTGCATGGACTACATATGATGCATGGCGTTGCCCTGAATGAATAAGGATATTATCTAATCACAAGCTGTCATCTGTATTTTTGAGGCTTGAATTTTTGGATATTCAGAAGGATCTCTGGTCTTGTATCCCTTTTAATTGGATTCAACACACTTCGATAGGATTATCCAGTATTTGCTTAATTTATCCTTCTGTTTTAGTTTATTACTTTAGTTATAAATTATATATACATAAGTTAAAAGCAATGCAAATGCTAACATTTTTTTTAATTTATTTTTTTCCCCCTAAATATTTCATCCCATTTTGTATTTTTTACATTTTTGCTTTTCTAGCTAAGCAACCGACAATAAGTAGTGGTTCATTTTATGGGCGGCCTTTAAATTGGACTTTAGGGGCACAAGGGGTTTGTGGTTTGCACTGAAACAAACATTAACTATCATCATCTTATATATGACTTTGTATTTAAATAGTGGAACGTCCAGACTCTTACATACTAATCGCTAACCTTTAGCATGCCGTCAGTGCTCCTTTTGTTTTCATGAGTTCTTTCCTGCAAACAGAAACTGACGTTTAGGGTTTCATAATTTTAGGCTACTTTCACACTAGCGGCGCGGACCTCCGGCAGGTGAACAGCCTGTCGGTTCCGTCCTGCTGCTAGTGACCGTGTGCCCCCGGACTGCCGCTCTGTCCTCATTGACTATAATGGGAACTGGTGGAATAAATGTCGGACATGTCGTTTTATTCCCGCAGCCTCTCGCCGTGCCTCTGACGGAACTCCACCCCACCCCCATTATAGTCAATGGGGACGGATCGGCAGTCCGGGGGCACACTGTCACTAGTGGCAGCACGCATCCAACAGGCTGTTCACCCGCTGGAACAGCCTGCCGGAGGTCTGTGCCGCTAGTGTGAAAGTAGCCTTATTTTCAAAATATTTTAGGAAATGGTCATCTGCATTTATTTATTTTTTTCCCAGTATTTATGTAGGGATGCGTCATTATATATTACCCATTTTATATATTATCCATTTTATATATTATCCATTTTCATTTACAACTTGCCCATGTTTCTCACACACAAGTAAAGTACAGTATGTCCCACCATAATAACTTATCACTTATCCGCGGGCTTGATTGGTGTTGGGGCCCTCCGCAATGGCTAGAACGGAGAAATGGTCACGCATACATGCTGCCACCCCCAAAGGGATGCAGTGGTCCATTACTGGCGGTTCTATAACTTTGAATGGAACGGCAGTGTGCATGCACATCCGTTTTCGTGATTGGCGAGTGTCCGACCACTTTGGCCATGCGATAAGTTCTTATTGTGGGACAGTGCTTTTAAAGGCGTCGAGGATAGGCCATTTATTAAAGAGTGGTGGTTTATATTGCTTCTGGAGGATGCCCCTAATTTATGACCAGATCTCGTCATAAAGTAGGTGGATCCACTGGCAGTCCATACGCCTAGATTGAATTCATCTACGCCAATCCCTAGCGGGACTAGATTTCAATTGTCATTTATGCCAGAAAAATGGCATAAATTATAGAAAATTTACTGGGGATGATAGCTCTGCTAGGTCTCTGCCACTCCCCATTGGCGAGTATGGTTGGGCGTAAAAATGTTGCATGTGCCATGGGCATTCAAAAGTCAAAGACTGGGTGTTTGTGACTTTGTTTTTTACACCAGTTTTAACCTCCCCGGGGCATTTTGAAGTGGTTGCGCTTGGTACTGCTGATCAGTTTCAGTAATGTGAATGGAACGGAGCAGCAGAACCACTAGACCGGGGATCAGCAACCACCGGCACTCAAGCTGTTCTGAAACTACGACTCCAAGAAGCCTCCTTTCACTTCTATGGAAGTTACAAGAACAGACGTTTAAGTATGCCTGCTGGGAGTTGTAGTTTCAAAGCAGCTGGAGTGCCGAAGGTTGCTGATCCCTGCACTAGAAAATTAAGGAAGCTGTGCCTGGTAAACAGTGACGGGGCTGCATCCCTTGCTGGACTGCTGGTGCCGACCTATGAGGTGTTTGCAGGGGTGTTGGGTGTCAGACCCCTGCTGACCTGATATTGATGATCTATGCTGAGGATATGCCATCAAGATCCTGGACAACCTCTTTAGTTTGCTGTTTTCACTGTACTTCACCCTTAATAGTGCACTGCACACGTCTGCAGTATTTAAAGGGCGTTAGCCTAGTTTGAATAATCCCCTCTAGAATGTCCAGCCCCGCAACCCTGCACATACTTACCTGGTTCCTGACGCTGGTTTCCTCCATTATTGCTCCACTGCAGCGGCTGCATCTTTCCTGCCGGCAGAAATCAGCATCCGTTAACCGTGGGGGGAGGGTGCAGCCAATAGCAGGCCGTGACGGTGACTTGCCTTCTTGCGTCACATGCAGCAGGGGAGATACAGCCACTGCCGTGAAGCGGTCCTGGGTGGAACTGGTGTCGGGCACCAGGCACATATGTGCAGGGTCATAGGGCTGGGTATCCTAGAGGGGGTTAATCAAATTTACATAATCCCTTTATGAATTTTGGAAGATGTGCTGTGAATTTTTGGCTGTGGAAAATCCACAGCAGACCTGTCTCGTGTGGACGTAACCTATGGGCGTAATTTATTAAGTTCTTAATACCCCTTTAGCTGACAATGGATGCGCCGAATTTATGTAGAGGCGGCAGCCTTTACATAACTTTGATGTATTCACTGCCTGTCTAAGGGTCCATTCACGTCCGAATCCCAATTTTGCGGAACAGGTGTGGATCCATTCATTTTCAATGGAGCCGGAATGTGCTGTCCGCATCCGCACTTCCAGATCCACACTTCCATTCCGCAAAAAAATAGAACATGTCCTATTCTTGTCGGCAATTGTGGACAAGAAAAGGTATTTTCTATTAGAGTGCCAGCAATGTGCGGTCCGCAAAACACATACGGACGTGTGAATGGACCCTAAATCTACACCAGCTCCCTTGCTGGAGTAAATTTGAACCCTTTTCTATGCCCAAAACAGGCATAGAAAATTATAAATGAGACAGGCCTGCTGGCCCTCACCTGGCTTAGTTGCCCATAGCACCCAATCAGATTCCACCTTTAATTTTCCAAAGAAACTCTGAAAAATGAAAGGTGGCATCTGGTTGGTTGCTATGGGCAACTAAGCCAGTTTTGATAAATCTGCTCCTGTGTCTATAGCGGAAACAGTATGACTTCACAATATTCTTTTCCAGTTTTACCTAGTAAAGTGATTATTATAGGCAAGTGTAGTTTTTGTATGGCCCCCTTAACGGAGCACTGCAAGACTAACACGCATGCTCAGTCCAGGGCCTGAGGGGACGGAGCATGACACTGCTTAAAAGAACACAAGAGAATGCAATGCCTCGCTCAGTACTAATTATTACTGGGTATAAGGAAGCTTCTTAAAATATGTGTCCTTTTACTAGTGAGGACAGACGTCGCATAGCTCAGGCTAGTGTCACACTCGCACTGTCAGATCTGGCAGGCTCTCTGCATACTACGTTGGTTGCCGGGCCCCATTAACTATAATGGAGATCCAGCCGCAACCTGACAAATATGCAGAGAACCGGCCGGGCTAAAACCGCTTCGGTTTTATTTGCTGGGTTGTGGCTGGATTTTTGCCAGTCTTCATTATAGGTAATGGGGTATCAGGCTGCTTCCAGCTGGAGATGTTTAGCGCTAGTGTGAAACTACCCCCTGCTTCTCCCCAACCACAGATCAGTGCACCCCACTATCCCAACTTAGGCCTCATTCAGACGGCCATAATGTTGGTACCGTATCACAACTGCAAATCTTGGCCTGACCACGTCTAATGACTCCAACTAACAGCGTTATAGGGGTCTATGATCCTGTAAGTTCGGATCATTAGGCTTGTGGTCGGGCTGTAATTCAGATCGTAAAATGCTCCTGTGTTACGACCATCTGAATAAGGCCTAGTCACCCAGTGTGAAGGAGGGCAAATGCTTGTCACGGCTGCTCTGTATGTATTCCGTCCCGCGCTCCAAGCTAATAGCCACCACTCATTTACAGGATCTACTACATAAAAGTTAGGTTTTATAATAACTTGTACTTTCCCCTTAATCATGGTGATGTCTAGAGATGAGCGAATTTTATATTTTGAAATTCGTTTGCGCTTCGTTTGGTGGTAAAAGCAGAATTGCGTTATGGATTCCGTTACCACAGACCATAATGCAGTTCTATGACGGAATGCCTTTAGAGGTTATTCATTCCATCATAATAGAAGTCTGTGGCCTGCATAACGGATCCGTCCCGTTTCCGTTATGCGGGGGAGTCCTTCTGCATGATGGATCCGTTTTGCAGCCCATAGACTTCTGTTAGGACGGAATGCCTCTAAAGGCATTCCGTCATAGAATTGCGTTATGGTCCGTGGTAACAGAATCCAGAACGCAATTCTGCTTTTACCACCAAACAAAGCTCATAACCTGAAATTCGCTCATCCCCAGTGATGTCGGTAGGTGCCTCCTGCCTACAATAAAGCACAATAACGATACTAACGCTCTCTCATTTTTCTCTTTGTAGCCAATACTACACACTAGGAGCTGCCGCTTGCGGATTCCCATGATGGTGCCGCCCGCTGGAGTTTTTTTTGTTTGTTTTTGTTTCTAATCCTAAGGTACATGGAAGTAAAAGGACTTGTCTTGTGTATGTTTGAGGGCACGCGAGGTGTAAAATCCTGAGCTGTGAAAATAATGTATAACTTATACAGATTGTTATATCTATTGTAAATTTTATTTAAAAAGAGAAAAAAAAAACTGTTGAGTGAGAAGTTCAAAGGCAGAGATTTTCATCTTTTCTTTGAAACTTTTTATTGAAGGAATTTCTTGCTATTATGTTTTCTTGAAGTGACTGCAGTTTCTATTTAAGTAGTGTCGTAATGTATATACCGTATATATTTTTTATTGTGTGAGCTCTTCTACCAGTGTTACCTGCAGGTCAAAGCAGCTAGACCAGCGGCACAGATCTGCGGAGTGGGGACCAAGACATTTATGGACAGCCTCCAATCTTACGTGAAGGGATTCTAACTTCAAACTCATTCCAGACTCTCCAACTGTGTTTTTTTTTTTTTTTTTTAAATACAGTAACTGCCTCTGATGGTTGCACAAAGTCCCTGATTGGTATAGGGGTTATAACACGGGCTGTGAGCCAGACACTCCAAAAAGCTAAAGCAATCCTCCTATTTTGTAATTAAAATCTTAGTATAGCCACTGAGTTACTCAATGAAATGTATATGGCCATTGCTTGCTTTATTTTCAAATTTCTCTGTCCACCACACTATGGTAGATGCTCAGTTCCATCCTTCCACTGTCATGAGCTGCATCATACAGGACACGTCAGCTTGAAATAAATCTAGCAGATCAGCTGCTTGGAGCAACGCTCAAGAGCTACTTATTTATTTTTTAATGTTCTGCATATCCTCTCCTTTGTAGAGATGGTGCAGTGTAATCAAAACCCATTCAAGTGACTAGGGATAGGTCATCGATATTCAGCCACTGCACAATCCCTTTAATAAAAATAACCCCTTTGGTATGGTCAGAAATCACTAAAAATTGACTTATCTTTTCAATCCTGCACCAACATGAGGTCATACCTGTGACTGCACAGCCAATCCATGGCCACAGTAGTCCCGTAATGGTGAGAATGTCTGGCAAAAACAGCTGGAATTAAGTATAAAACCTTCCCAGATAATGTGAGAGGAACTCTGCAACTAGAACCCAGTCTTTTACACCCCGTATAGCAGGGATCAGCAACCTTCGGCACTCCAGCTGTTCCGAAACTACAACTCCCAGAGTGCTCCATTCACTTCTGTGGGACATGTTTACATGCTGGGAGTTGTAGTTTCACAGCAGCTGGAGTGCCGAAGGTTGCTGATCCCTGCCCTATAGTGTGCGGGTGTATGCAGTGTATAGGTGGAGTCTCTGCTACGTATATAGGAGCTATATAGAGGAGTGGATGCCCCTCCCTTGGTCGATGTCCTCTACATCACACCTTGTACCCAGAAAGAAGGGTGGATTATGTTACCACAGTGCCCTTCACTTTTATGAGAGCATGGCATGTTACAGGTTAGGTTCCCACTTAATTTTTGCTTACATCGTTGCGTCTTTTGAAAATTGCGGGGCTGCATAGCTATACACTATCCTTTGTTACCATGCACTGCTTCCTCATGGGACCCTATAGATTTTATGCCTTTGCAGGTGCTTCCAGCCCTCATGTAGCATGCAAACTAAAGATCATATTTTGACAGATGAGTGATTTCTGTAAAGTGACTTTTTTTTTTTTACTACAGGTCCTTGTTTGGTCCAGTATTCTGTGCCAATTAATTTCCTACTTTATTATTTTTATAGAGACCAGGGTTCCAAATTCTCTGCATCGGCAGAATAGCACATTTCTGGCTGCCCACTGCTACTACCAGGGGGGCTTAGGCACGTACTGCAATGTATAACAGGATTCCACAAGCTCCCTCTACTGGTGGCTGCCGGGAGCCAGCATTTTAAACTTAAAGAAGTTCTGCAGTTTGTTTAAACTGATGATCTATCCTCATCAGTATCTGACCGGCGGGGGTCCGACGCCTGCCGGTCAGTGCCGTGGCCTTCTCACTGTTTACCGCAGTAACGTCACGACTAGTATCAGTGTCCTGGGCGGGGCTAAGCTCTGTTCCCTTGAATGGAGTTTAGCTCCGCCCAGGCCAGTTGATACTAGTCGTGACGTCACTGGGCCAGTGGTAAACAGTGAGAAGGCCGTGGCGCTGCCTTCTTTAACAACTGATCGTCAGGGGTCCCGGGTGTCGGACCCCCGCCGATCAGATGCTGATGATCTATCCAGAGGATAGATCATCAGTTTAAAAAAACTGCAGAACCCCTTTAATGTTATATCTATGTAGGGCAGGGATGGCCAACCTGAGGCTCTCCAGCTGTTGCAAAACTACAACTCCCAGCATGCTCATACTGCCTACAGTTATCAGCCTACAGCAAAGCATGGTGGGAGTTGTAGTTTTACAACAGCTGGAGAGCCACAGGTTGGCCAGCCCTGATGTAGGGGATAAGGGGCTGTATTAGAAAAGTAGACCCCTGTAAATAGATATTAAGAAATAATTAGCATAGAGTTTGGAAGATATGACCACACAAAATGGTGCTCAAGGATAGACGTTCACTTTATAACATCATAAATAAACTTCAGAATATGGCAATTATAAAATAAAAAATCGTGGTCAGTGCCCGGGGAGAAGGGTTTTATCATGTGTTGGTTATTTTCATAGCCTGATAAATTAGAAAAGTACAGTCCGCGAAGAGCATAGGTAAAGCAAATGGTGTATTCAATTTGTCCTCATAAACCCCTTAAAATGCCTAAAGGGCGTAAGATAAAACTGGTACTAAAAAATCCAGGCGTGAAATGAGGTGCAAACTAGTGTTCTACTGGTGTGATTTCCCCATCCCTCCATGAATGCTGCCAACTAGCTAGAAGACCTGTACGTTTTCCTTAGACTTTTTAGATTAATGCTCCCAAGAGGCGTTTTGCTAATTATGAATGGCTGAGAGCATCTGAGAAATGGTGTATGGCACATGCTTTTGGTTTTCAATTAACACTCTGAAGGCCACTGTAGGTAGTTGCACCCACTAGCTAAATTTTTACTGTGTTTTAATGTTTTTGGAACATATCTTAATAATAATACCTCTTTTGTAATGGCAGCTCAGTGTTGTCACTTCCGTGCATCGGATATCATGTGACCACCACAGCCAATCACTGGCCTCAGTGGTCTTATCTGTATGTGCAGCACAAGATGGCTGAGGCCAGTCATTCAGTGCAAAAGTCGCATGGTTAGATGGCAAATGATCAGCAGTACGGAAGTATAAAATGACCAGGGGATCATCGCATCGGCAGGAGTTAAAGGCTTTGTATACCTTTGGGGGCAATTTTTTTTATTATTGCTTTGTAGTCATTTTGAGCTAAAAATCTTTTTTTCTATTTATCTTTATTTAAAACATGGAGTCTTTTTTTCTGTACAGAGCTGAGATGCTCTAGTAGCAGCATGTGGATTTTCTCTCTTTTCTGTCAGTTGGGGAGCTCATTTAAGTCACATTCTTATCAGTAAGATAAAAACTGAGCTATAAAGAGTGTTTATGACCTGTTAGTAGTTTAGAGAGGTTTATTAGATCACCGGCACAAAGTGAAAGTACCAGTGACAGAACAGCACAATATTTTTAATAAAGGCCAATTGAAAATATGATTTTTTAGCCAAAAACAAAAATTGCCTTCAAAAGGTGAAGCCTTTAAAGGGGTATTGCCATCTCAGACAATGGGGGCATATCACTAGGATATGTCCCCACTGTCTGATAGGTGCAGGTCCCACCATATCCTAGCGATATGCCCCCATTGTCTGAGATGGGAATACCCTTTTAAGGATTTAACTAGTATTGTTATTTTTAAAGTATTCTCTGCCTTTTAAGAAAGAAAACACTCTGGATAACTCCTCCTTTAAGACTGTGTTCACATTTGCATGGAAGGCTGGACAACACAGGGCAGCATGCAATGCTATTTTGTCTTGTAAAGTGACTGGACCACAGTATAGTCAATGTGGTCTATCATGTGACCGATCCAGCATTGCCAACATTTTCATTGTAGTGCTTACATGACTGAGCAGAACAATGGAAGTGACCGCAGGTGTGAACATGGCCTAAAATGTGTTAAAAGACAAAAAATTTTATATTTCTGGGTAAAAGGCACCTTTTCATACTTGTTCATGTAAAGCTATATTTCGAATTGAGGTACCGGGTAGTTTTAGACCCTAGGGTAGACATTTCCACAAAGGTTGTGACTTACTAGACTCAAAGGGACTGGCACTGAACCCTAAAGTTTGAATTATTGCAGGTTGTCCCTTAAATGCTAGTTTGGTTTTACTTCTTGGTTTTTACTTTTTTTTTTTTTATTATCTACAGTGTCTACTGTATGCTTTGTGGTTATTGTGAATGTTGTAAATATCTAACTAAATTTTACTTTTCTTTTGCTGTTTTTGAACTTCTGGGGATTAGGTCAGGCAAGAGTAGGGCCACTGTCAGATGGAGGTGATTTGGGTGTATTTTAGTGTTCATAATAGCTACAAGATCTGAACCCTGGTGGTTCTACCGACCCAAACCTGATAGACATAAAGGTCATCTGCCAATGGAAATTTGGGGATTGCTAATAGGTGTGAAATTGTTATTTGAGCAGTCACCTAATATATTCTAAAATACCTGTCACTGGACCCCAAGGGGGATATTGCCATTAAGTTGTGTAAGCCTGACCATCAGCTGTAGACCATCCGTCCCAAACATCACATAAGATAACTGGATGACGCCTATTGGGACGCGGCCATTCCCACCCAGCTTTAGAGCGTCTAATCGATATGAACCAATTGGGGATTATGTTGTTATAATAATACGTGTCATAATAGGAATAATTTCTAAGTTTGTCATTTTACATAGATGCTATATAATGACAGTGAAGGACTAATCCATTATAGTATAACCCTAGTCTGTTGCTCTGCCGCACTAAACATTACGTATAAAGAGTAGCACTTGCTCCTGATCCATCACTGCAGCCTAAACACATCTCTTAAGATAAGGACCTCTCTTCTGAGGACTTTACTTTCTAATCTTATTTTTGACTCAATATTTAATCTATGTTTGTGGTTTGAAAGTCCCATGTTGTATTTTTTATTTCTTTCATGCAATTCATGTGTACGTCCATGCAAGAGAATGTCGTGTAGCATTAATATAAAACTCAATAAAAGATGAACATTTTGTAAATTCTTGGAGAGTGTGTTATCTTAACATTTAATTTCTGTCATGGGATGGTGCTAGTTCAAGGGATGTCTGGTTTAGAAAAAAACATTTTTGATTACAAAGTTAGGGCATTCTAAGTTATTAGAGGGGGTGTCTCTCGTTCAAGATCCTCATCTATCAGGCAGGGCAGACAGCCCTCTCATATCAACATTTTTTTAAAATGGGAACTGTGTAATGCTTCATTTATTTCTGAGAATCACAGCAGCAGGCACTTCCGTCAGGTTATTAGAAGGGGACCATTCGAAGAAAAAGGTATTGTAAGAAGAAAATAGAGTGTGGGCTCCACTGCACCCCCTAAACAGCCTCCCCCCAATTCTGATGATAGGCAAAGATAGATCACATGGTTAAAGGGGGTCGTCTCACTTCCACAAATTACATTTATCATGTAGAGAAAGTTTACTCCGGGGGTTAACGGCCACTGATCGCAGCTCCCTGTCATAGAGGCGGGTGATGGCTATGTGATTCTGCTGCCCGCACCCAGCCTCCTGTGTTAAACATTAATCATTGGTGGCGCAGTATTAAATCATTGGAGGCAGTGGCCACAACAGGGTCCCCTCCCCTCCTCCTCATTGGTGGCGGTGGCAGCTTCTGATCGGAGCCCCAGCAGTGTAATCCTGGGGCTCCGATCGGTTACCATGGCAGCCAGGACCCTACTGAAGCCCTGGCTGCCATGGTAATCTCCCTGCTGCTGTGTGTATTAGGCACAGGGCAGCAGGGAGAGTGTGAAGTCCTATTCACCCTGACAGAGCTCTGGGTGAATAGACAAGGGATTAAAAGATCCCAGGTTCTAGCCCCTAAGAGAGGGGGGGGGGGGGGGGTGTTATTAAATAAACAGTAAAAAAAAAAAAAAAAAAAAGCACAAATAAGTATAAATAACCCCCTTTCCCAATTTTATAAATAAACATATTACCACGTCCGAAAAGTCTAAACTATTAAAATATTTTAAAAAAATCTCCTATGCAGTGAGTGCCGTAACAGAAAAAAAAATCTAATAATAAAAACTGCATGATTCGCCATTTTTTTTTTAGCTGCCTTGTCCCCCCCCCAAAAAATAGGATAGAACTGTTCGATTATTATGGGTCGGACGTTCCATAAAGGCCGAATGCACATGGCTGTGAGTGGTCCGTGGTATCCCGACCTGGATTCCTGCTGACAGCAGGAGCGCACGGAGTCATTGGTTGCTATGACGCCGTGCGCTTCATGCCGCCGCTGCACTACAGTAATACACTCGTATTGTGTATTACTTTAGTGCAGCGCACGGCGTCATAGCAACCAATGACGCCTTGCGCTCCTGCACTCAGCAGGAATCCAGGCCGGGATACCACGGACCGCTCACAGCCGTGTTCATTCAGCCAAAATGCGCAACACACGCAGCTTTTTATGGTGTTTTAATTTTTTTAACGTGGCATCGAATATCGCAATACTTTTTTACAGTATCCAAACCGAATCAAAATTTTGGTATCGAAACAACCCTAGGCCTTACTCCTAGAGGCTGTGCTCTCTCTGCAACGGCCATGCCCTCTGCACTTTGACAGGGCCACGTGTGATGGCCTTGCCCTATCAATCAAAGTGGAGAGGACTCGGCGGTTTCAGAGAGCAGAACCTCTAGGTGTAATGACAACACCCACAGCATATATTAAAGCGTCATTTTTCTCATCAATGCGGGCACATATGAATATGGGACCAACACAGAAGCCTTCAGCCGCCAACTGCACATGAAACAGGTCAGCCAGTTTCATAGGGACAAATCTGCTGTCTCTTAAGATTCTCCTCCATAATTTAGGTGATATTCTGTGTGTAGAGCAACACTAATAATTCTGGTAGAACAAAATGAACGCAAACATATCTTGCCCCTCGATTAGAGAAACAAATCTGCTACCACCCCATTATCACAGAATATACACAATAAACACGTGAATTTAAAAAAAAAAAAAAAAAAAAAAACAGTCAAAAAGTAGAAAGATGCGTTTGAGCTCTGCAATTGTATTTATAAGCACTGTATTAGGAAGCAATGGTCGATTTCATTCTAGATCTGGCTGCAAAATGTTTGCCCTAAGTAGGCTTAAATGTTTTTTTCCAGAACCCTAAAAAGGCAGGGAAGGCCATGAATGTTACCATATTTAAAACAACAAAAACGAAACCCCTTTCTCCCCTGCTCAATCACTTCAGTTGCAATGATGACATTTCTGACTACTTCAGGTGACCACCTGGAGTAGTAGGGCACATCTCCACTGCAGTGATGACAACCTTGACCAACGTGCTTAGTCCACGTGACTGATGCAGCCAATTGAGCAGGTCTTTGTGGTGGTGCTGGAATGGTGGACGTGGGGCGGGGGCGGGGGCGGGGAGGGGAAGAGGATGAGTATGCCTGCAAATGGCTTGAAATATAAAGAAGCCTATACTTGCCATTCTGATCCCCTGAGGCAACCCACATCCTGCTCCTGTCTTGACTTAACAGGGATTGGCTGGGCATATTGCTCAATCACTGATAAGCGTCGGAACGGCAGCAGTGGTGGATTGGCAAGGATGAGTGTAAAGTTTTATTTTATTTTTTTAACCATTTGCAGGCCATGGGACTTTTTTTATTGGACTGGAATACCCTTTAAATCTTTGATATCTCCTCACAGTGGTTAAAACACTGGTCCATGCACACAAAGGACAAACTTGGTGAGATACTGTAATTAGTCTCCCACTACTCATACCTCATTACAGCCAGGTAGGAAAAAAAAAAATTATATATTATTGACATGGGTGGAAGGCCTCCTTTAAGATTACTTGAAGGATAAATTAATAAAATAAAAATAAAAAATGAAGGCGGTGGAATATCTGATAACGTCCTCTGGAGCAGCACAGCAAGGGAGACTCAAGTCTATTCCACCCATGTAGCAATCTGGTCTCATTGGCTGAATGCATATCATGTGTTATTGTTTCGATTTTGAATAAAGTTGATTGAATACGATCCTGTTGAAGCATCCTGGTTGACTTGGAAGTTTTGTGTGGATAGTCCAAAAGGCTTGAGGACCAAGTTTCCTAAATCCTTTAATTTACCTAAGAATAGGAAAACACAATGTAAGTTTTTTTTTTTTTATGAGAAGTTGATGTGGTTCACGGCGAAGAAACTGCGTTTGATCTACTTACTCATCATTTCCTCCTTTAATCGCTCATTTCTTTCCTCAATTTGCCTAGGCAGACGCTTAAAAAATATAAAAAATGAATACATTTAAAAAATTCTGAATGCCAATAATTTTACCAAAGAAAATCTTATTCGTACATACAAGGTTATCTTTTGTCAGTTCTGAGTTTAAAGGTGTTGGCCAGGTTCTTATATTGATGACCTACCGTCATTGTAGCAGGGAGCAGATATGATAGCATCTCCTCAGTCGCATTCACTTCAAAAGGGATGGAGCAGACGAAGTGTAACTGATCCTTTCCAGTGGAGCTGCAATTACACCTGCTCGCCGCCAAAACATTAAGCAGTGAAGAGAATGCAGCACTTGTACAAGCACTGCGTTCTCTTCAAAGAGCTGATTGCCAGAAGGCAGCCACCATTGATCTGATATTGATGACCTATCCTGAGGATATCGTTTATGTTGTATCTCAAGGATATGTCGAACTTACCTGTAATATGAGGTCTAACCTCTGGGACCCTCACCAAATCGAGAGAACAGGGGTCCCAGACATCCAACTGCCAATGCTAAGCAGCTACTTTTATGAATATCAGTAGAGAGAAGATTACGTGTGCCCTTGGTCTCTTTAACCACCTCAGCCCCTATGGCTTAAACACCCTGAAAGACCAGGCCACTTTTTACACTTCTGACCTACACTACTTTCACCGTTTATTGCTCGGTCTTGCAACTTACCACCCAAATGAATTTTACCTCCTTTTCTTCTCACTAATAGAGCTTTCATTTGGTGGTATTTCATTGCTGCTGACATTTTAACCTTTTTTGTTATTAATCGAAATTTAACGATTTTTTTGCAAAAAAATGACATTTTTCACTTTCAGTTGTAAAATTTTGCAAAAAAAAACGAGATCCATATATAAATTTTGCTCTAAATTTATTGTTCTACATGTCTTTGATAAAAAAAAAATGTTTGGGTAAAAAAAAAAAAAATGGTTTGGGTAAAAAAGTTATAGCGTTTACAAACTATGGTACAAAAATGTGAATTTCCGCTTTTTGAAGCAGCTCTGACTTTCTGAGCACCTGTCATGTTTCCTGAGGTTCTACAATGCCCAGACAGTACAAACACCCCACAAATGACCCCATTTCGGAAAGTAGACACCCTAAGGTATTCGCTGATGGGTATAGTGAGTTCATAGAACTTTTTATTTTTTGTCACAAGTTAGCGGAAAATGATGATTTTTTTTTTTTTTTCTTACAAAGTCTCATATTCCACTAACTTGTGACAAAAAATAAAAACTTCCATGAACTCACTATGCCCATCAGCGAATACCTTGGGGTGTCTTCTTTCCAAAATGGGGTCACTTGTGGGGTAGTTATACTGCCCTGGCATTCTAGGGGCCCAAATGTGTGGTAAGGAGTTTGAAATCAAATTCTGTAAAAAATGGCCAGTGAAATCCGAAAGGTGCTCGTTGGAATGTGGGCCCCTTTGCCCACCTAGGCTGCAAAAAAGTGTCACACATGTGGTATCTCCGTATTCAGGAGAAGTTGGGGAATGTGTTTTGGGGTGTCATTTTACATATACCCATGCTGGGTGAGATAAATATCTTGGTCAAATGCCAACTTTGTATAAAAAAAAAATGGGAAAAGTTGTCTTTTGCCAAGATATTTCTCTCACCCAGTTTTGCGGATCCGATCCATCTATCAGTGGATCCGTAAAAATCATGCGGACGTCTGAATGGAGCTTTACAGGGGGGTAATCAATGACATGGGGGTGATCAGGGAGTCTATATGGGGTGATCACCACAGTCATTGATCACGCCCCTGTAAGGCTTTATTCAGACGTCCGTATGCGTTTTGCGGATCCGATCCATCTATCAGTGGATCCGTAAAAATCATGCGGACATGTAAGGCTCCATTCAGACATTTTTTTGGCCCAAGTTAGCGGAATTATTTTTTTTTTTTCTTACAAAGTCTCATATTCCACTAACTTGTGTCAAAAAATAAAATCTCACATGAACTCACCATACCCCTCACGGAATCCAAATGCGTAAATTTTTTTAGACATTTATATTCCAGACTTCTTCTCACGCTTTAGGGCCCCTAGAATGCCAGGGCAGTATAAATACCCCACATGTGACCCCATTTCGGAAAGAAGACACCCCCAGGTATTCCGTGAGGGGCATATTGAGTCCATGAAAGATTTTTGTCCCAAGTTAGCGGAACGGGAGACTTTGTGAGAAAAAAATTAAAAATATCAATTTCCGCTAACTTGTGCCAAAAAAAAAAAATTTCTATGAACTCGCCATGCCTCTCATTGAATACCTTGGGGTGTCTTCTTTCCAAAATGGGGTCACATGTGGGGTATTTATACTGCCCTGGCATTCTAGGGGCCCCAAAGCGTGAGAAGAAGTCTGGTATCCAAATGTCTAAAAATGCCCTCCTAAAAGGAATTTGGGCACCTTTGCGCATCTAGGCTGCAAAAAAGTGTCACACATCTGGTATCGCCGTACTCAGGAGAAGTTGGGGAATGTGTTTTGGGGTGTCATTTTACATATACCCATGCTGGGTGAGATAAATATCTTGGTCAAATGCCAACTTTGTATAAAAAAAAAATGGGAAAAGTTGTCTTTTGCCAAGATATTTCTCTCACCCAGCAAGGGTATATGTAAAATGACACCCTAAAACACATTCCCCAACTTCTCCTGAATACGGCGATACCACATGTGTGACACTTTTTTGCAGCCTAGGTGGGCAAAGGGGCCCATATTCCAAAGAGCACCTTTAGGATTTCACAGGTCATTTACCTACTTACCACACATTAGGGCCCCTGGAAAATGCCAGGGCAGTATAACTACCCCACAAGTGACCCCATTTTGGAAAGAAGACACCCCAAGGTATTCCGTGAGGGGCATGGCGAGTTCCTAGAATTTTTTATTTTTTGTCACAAGTTAGTGGAAAATGCTGATTTTTTTTTGATTTTTTTTTTCATACAAAGTCTCATATTCCACTAACTTGTGACAAAAAATAAAAACTTCCATGAACTCACTATGCCCATCAGCGAATACCTTGGGGTCTCTTCTTTCCAAAATGGGGTCACTTGTGGGGTAGTTATACTGCCCTGGCATTCTAGGGGCCCAAATGTGTGGTAAGGAGTTTGAAATCAAATTCTGTAAAAAATGACCTGTGAAATCCGAAAGGTGCTCTTTGGAATATGGGCCCCTTTGCCCACCTAGGCTGCAAAAAAGTGTCACACATCTGGTATCTCCGTATTCAGGAGAAGTTGGGGAATGTGTTTTGGGGTGTCATTTTACATATACCCATGCTGGGTGAGAGAAATATCTTGGCAAAAGACAACTTTTCCCATTTTTTTATACAAAGTTGGCATTTGACCAAGATATTTATCTCACCCAGCATGGGTATATGTAAAAAGACACCCCAAAACACATTCCTCAACTTCTCCTGAATACAGAGATACCAGATGTGTGACACTTTTTTGCAGCCTAGGTGGGCAAAGGGGCCCATATTCCAAAGAGCACCTTTCGGATTTCACAGGTCATTTTTTACAGAATTTGATTTCAAACTCCTTACCACACATTTGGGCCCCTAGAATGCCAGGGCAGTATAACTACCCCACAAGTGACCCCATTTTGGAAAGAAGAGACCCCAAGGTATTCGCTGATGGGTATAGTGAGTTCATGGAAGTTTTTATTTTTTGTCACAAGTTAGTGGAATATGAGACTTTGTAAGAAAAAAAAAAAAAATCATCATTTTCCGCTAACTTGTGACAAAAAATAAAAAGTTCTATGAACTCACTATGCCCATCAGCGAATACCTTAGGGTGTGTACTTTCCGAAATTGGGTCATTTGTGGGGTATTTGTACTGTCTGGCCATTGTAGAACCTCAGGAAACATGACAGGTGCTCAGAAAGTCAGAGCTGCTTCAAAAAGCGGAAATTCACATTTTTGTACCATAGTTTGTAAACGCTATAACTTTTACCCAAACCATTTTTTTTTTTACCCAAACATTTTTTTTTTTATCAAAGACACGTAGAACAATAAATTTAGAGCAAAATTTCTATATGGATCTCGTTTTTTTTGCAAAATTTTACAACTGAAAGTGAAAAATGTCATTTTTTTGCAAAAAAAATCGTTAAATTTCGATTAATAACAAAAAAAAGTAAAAATGTCAGCAGCAATGAAATACCACCAAATGAAAGCTCTATTAGTGAGAAGAAAAGGAGGTAAAATTCATTTGGGTGGTAAGTTGCATGACCGAGCAATAAACGGTGAAAGTAGTGTAGGTCAGAAGTGTAAAAAGTGGCCTGGTCTTTCAGGGTGTTTAAGCACTGGGGGCTGAGGTGGTTAATAAGTGAGGGGGGGGGGGGAGTGTAGTGTAGTGGTGCTTGGTGCAACATATTACTGAGCTACCTGTGTCCTCTGGTGGTCGATCCAAACAGAGGGGACCACCAGAGGACCAGGTAGCAGGTATATTAGACGCTGTTATCAAAACAGCGTCTAATATACCTGTTAGGGGTTAAAAAAAAAAATCACATCTCCAGCCTGCTAGCGAACGATCGCTGCTGGCAGGCTGGAGATCCACTCTTACCTTCCGTTCCTGTGAGCGCGCGCGCCTGTGTGCGCGCGTTCACAGGAAATCTTGCGTCTCGCGAGATGACGCATATATGCGTGACTGTGCGCAGGGCTGCCACCTCCGGAACGCGATCCTGCGTTAGGCGGTCCGGAGGTGGTTAATTGTAGTGTAGTGCAAACATGCAAATAATAACAAAAAAAAAAAAAAGAGCAAAGCACTAAATGAGAGAATGTGGGCAAAGCTAAATCGCATTACACTGAAAGGATAAATGGAGGCCTCTCAACTGGAGACATTCTGTCTGGTTCTGGTAGTGACAACTCCCGCAACTAAGGCTACTTTCACACCTGCGTTTAGGTGCGGATCCGTCTGGTATCTGCACAGACGGATCCGCACCTACAATGCAAACGCTTAGATCCGTTCAGAACGATTCTTTTTTTTGTTCATGATAATGCAAACGGATCTGTTTTGACTTTACATTGAAAGTCAATGGGGGATGAATCCGTTTGAAAATTGAGCCATATTGTGTCAACTTCAAACGGATCCGTCCCCATTGACTTACATTGTAAGTCTGGACGGATCCGTTTGCCTCCGCACGGCCAGGGCGGACACCCGAACGCTGCAAGCTGCGTTCGGGTGTCCGCCTGCTGAACGGAGGACAAACGGTGCCAGACTGATGCATTCTGAGCAGATCTGCATCCACTCAGAATGCATTAGGGCTGGACGGATCCGTTCGGGGCCGATTGTGAGAGCCTTCAAACGGAGCTCACAAGCGGAGCCCCGAACGCTAGTGTGAAAGTAGCCTGAAAGTGATAAGGGAATAAAAAAAAAAAGGGCACAGAGATGGGGGCTGCAGCGGTCATGTGATGCATGAAAGATGTGACTGCTGCAGCCAGTGAACAGCAGCAGCAGCCATGTGGATGATAGATGTGAGGTCAGCGGGGACAGGAGTGGCTGCACATTTAAAAAGTTAGTAAGGGTTTTTAGTTTTCTTTATACTGCCCCTTTAAGAAAGGCAAGCGAATGTTTCTGAACTGCAATACCAGATGCAGCCCATGGGCAAAAGTCTGGCTATTTCTAAAGAAAAAAAAAAAAAAAAAAAGATCCTTTTTGTCTATTCTCAGATAACCTCTTTAACCCCTTAACGCATAATGCCATACATGTACAGCGTTAGGCGTTCACATTGGTATGGAGCAAGCCTCTGCAGTGAGCCCACTCTATACACAGGGGGAGCTGGCTGTATCATACAGCCGGAACCTAGCCGCAATGACTGGGAGCGGCGGTCGCCGCCTCTGTCATTTAACTCCTCAGCTGCTGTGATCAATGCTGATCGCGGCACCAGTGAGTTAAGGCAGAGGGATGTGGCTCCCTCTGCCTTTCGATCGGAGCCCCGCAGTGAAAACACCAAAATATAAAAAGTTTAAAATCACCCCCTTTCCCAATTTTACATATAAAAATATACAATATAAAAAAACATATTGGGTACTGGCACGTTCGAAAAGGTCTGAACTATTAAAATATTTAAAACATTTCCTGTGCAGTGAATGACATAAAAAAAAAAAAAAGTGAAAAACACGCAATTCAGCATTTTCTAGTCATCTTGCCCCCCAAAAATTTTTTAGAACTGTGATCAAAAAGTTGTACATACTACAAAAATGGTACCAATAAAAACTACAGTTCGTTATGCAAAAAGCAAGCCCCCATACAGCTCTGTAGACCAAAAGATAAAAAAAACTTATGGCTGTCCGAATTTGGCAAAGAAAATTTAGATTTTTTTTTCAAAGTTTTTTTTAATTTAAAACAGGCTCCTTGGTTAGCAACAGCTACGTTATACTCTGTAAGGGCTCGTTCACATGAATGTATTTTGCGTTCCGCATATGGTCCGTATACGGAACCATTAATTTCAATGGGTCCGCAAAAGATGCGGATAGCACTCCGTGTGCTGTCCGCATCCGTTGCTCCATTCTGTGGCCCCGTTTTGCGGACAAGAATAAGCATTTCTATAATAGGCCTGTTCCGTTACGCAAATTGCGGAAGGCACTCGGGCGCCATCCGTGTTTTGAGGACTGCAAAAACGGCGCGGTCGTGTGAACGAGCCCTAACACGGACTTTTCTCCCAGTTCATTTTTAAGCAACTTTTCAGAGTAAGGGCTCATGCACACCACATCAATAGAACCTATTTTCTTTCCGCTTCCGTTTTTTTTGCGGACTGTATGCAGAACCATTCACTTCAATGGGTCCGCAAAAACAACGGAAGGTACTCAGTGTGCACTCAGTTTCCGTTCCGCAAAAAAGTAGTGCATGTCCTAGTATTGTCCGCAAATCATGGTCCAAGGGCCCATTAAAGTCAATGGGTCCGCAAAAAATACAGAACGAACACGGAACACATCTGTATGTCATCCGTATTTTGCGCATCCATACTGTAGAAACGCTTTGCCCAGCCCATGTGTTTGGTGATTAATAGGTTACTGTTTCCGATCTGCAAAAAACGGATCGCATACGGATAGGTTTTGTGGAATAACGGAACGGAACGGAAGAGGACTTAAATCAGAGAAAGAAAAAAAAAACTCAGATACGGAACAACGAATCCGTAAAAAACGGACCGCAAAAAAAACAACGGTCGTGTGCATGAGCCCTAAAGCATAGTTGTTTGGAACTAGGGAGCACATCAATTTTGTTGTACATAGTAGGGGTGGGCGATATATACGATATGAATCTGTGCAAAGATACATATTTTATCCATATCGCCGGACCGCGATATGACCACGGAGCGGTAGTGAATTGAAGAAGCTTCTCACCGCGCTGTACTGGAGTGGCCTGGGCCTGGCCTGCACACAGCGTCAGCCCGCTGGCTGACGCTGTGTGCGACGTCAGGTCCCGCCTAATGCATGCTGGGAAGAAGACGCGACACCTGCGGACTACCGAGCACCCTGCAGGAAAGGTAAGTATAGCAATTCTTCTGGGGGGCGCTGGAGGATCGAGGGGGAGATCTATTTGCAAAGGATGGCCATGGGGCTTACGGCACTGGCTCTGTGGGACATATTGCAGATGATTGCAAATGCCACATGGGGCTGATGGCACTGGCTCTGGGGGACATATGGCAGATGATGGCACTGGCTCTGGGGGACATATGGCATTGTAGTTTGTATTTTTTGCATACATACAGAAGAAAATAATATATCGCATATGCTTCAAATTATATCGCAATATAGATTTTAGGCCATATCGCACACCCCTAAAGTTCTGGCAGCATGAATCTCTTAACAGGTTCCCTTTAATGGGTTACTGGGTTTTCAGCAAACTTTGATATAGTGACATATGAAAAGTTTTGATTGGTGGAGGTCTGAGCCCCGAGCCCTCCAGCGATCACTAGAACAAGGAGAGAAAAGCACTGCCATATCGTGCTCTATCGTGAGATGGGCCCATAGACTTTCTTTTGAGTCCATCTCACTTCCTCTCCTGCAGCGAGAGGAGAGAGTGCGATACGCAAGTGCTTCTCTCACCTCTTTATAGGGATCATGGGGTGAGCACTCAGACCCCCACCGATCAAAACGTTTAAGAAGTCTCTGACATATCAAAAGTTTTCTGAAAGCTCAGTGACCCTTTAATTGGTGTTCTTCATCTGCTTACAGTAAGGCCTCATGCACACGACCGGTGTGCATCCGTGTCCGTTGTTCCGTGATTTTCTGCGGACCCATTGACTTTCAATGGGTCCGTTGAAAACTCGGAAAATGCACCGTTGTACATCCGCGTCCGTGATCCGTGTTTCCTGTCCGTCAAAAAAATAAGACCTGTCCTATTTTTTGGACGGACAACGGTTCACGGACCTATTCAAGTCAATGGGTCTGTGAAAAAACACGGATGCACACAAGATTGTCATCCGCGTCAGTCATCCGTGTCCGTAGGCTACTTTCACACAGACGGATCCGCTGATCCGTCTGCATAAAAGCTTTTTAGATCTGAGTTTTCACTTTGTGAAAACTCTGATCCGACTGTATATTCTAACAGAGGCGTTCCCATAGTGATGGGGACGCTTCAAGTTAGAATATACTACGAACTGTGTACATGACTGCCCCCTGCTGCCTGGCAGCACCCGATCTCTTACAGGGGGCAGTTATTACACAGTTCTCAGTATATTCTAACTTAGTGACGGGGACGCTTTATGGGAACGCCTCTGTGTTAGAATATACTGTCGGATCTGAGTTTCACGATCTAACTCAAATCCGATAGTATATTCTAACAGAGGCGTTCCCATGGTGATGGGGACGCTTCAAGTTAAAATATACCATCGGATTGGAGAAAACTCCGATCTGATGGTATATTAATAGGGACTCCTGACTTTACATTGAAAGTCAATGGGGGACGGATCCGTTTGCAATTGCACCATATTGTGTCAACGTCAAACGGATCCGTCCCCATTGACTTGCATTGTAAGTCAGGACGGATCCGTTTAGCTCCGCACGGCCAGGCGGACACCAAAATGACTTTTTCCTTCATGTCCGTGGATCCTCCAAAAATCAAGGAAGACCCACGGAAGAAAAAATGGACACGAATCACGGAACTACGGAACTCGTTTTTGCAGACCGCAAAAAAAAAAAAAACGGTCGTGTGCATGAGGCCTAACACAAACGATCGGTATGTTAGGACTGAATGCTTAAATACAGGAGTGGTCCCATATGATTCTCATTTGTCATTTTAACACTTTAACCACCTCCGGACCGCTGTACGCACAGACGCGTCCTGGAGGTGGTTGATTTATTCCTCCTGGACGCGCCGGCGCGTCCTCTCGCGAGACGCGAGATTTCCTGTGAACGCGCGCACACAGGCGCGCGCGCTCACAGGAACGGAAGGTAAGAGAGTTGATCTCCAGCCTGCCAGCGGCGATCGTTCGCTGGCAGGCTGGAGATGTGTTTTTTTTAACCCCTAACAGGTATATTAGACGCTGTTTTGATAACAGCGTCTAATATACCTGCTACCTGGTCCTCTGGTGGTCCCCTTTGTTTGGATCGACCACCAGAGGACACAGGTAGCTCAGTAAAGTAGCACCAAGCACCACTACACTACACCCCCCCCCCCCGTCACTTATTAACCCCTTATTAGCCCCTGATCACCCCATATAGACTCCCTGATCACCCCCCTGTCATTGATCACCCCCCTGTAAAGCTCCATTCAGACGTCCGCATGATTTTTACGGATCCACTGATAGATGGATCGGATCCGCAAAACGCATCCGGACGTCTGAATGAAGCCTTACAGGGGCATGATCAATGACTGTGGTTATCACCCCATATAGACTCCCTGATCACCCCCCTGTCATTGATTACACCCCTGTCATTGATCAACCCCCTGTAAAGCTCCATTCAGATGTCCGCATGATTTTTACGGATGCACTGATAGATGGATCGGATCCGCAAAACGCATCCGGACGTCTGAATGAAGCCTTACACGGGCGTGATCAATGACTGTGGTTATCACCCCATATAGACTCCCTGATCACCCCCCTGTCATTGATTACCCCCCTGTAATCACCCCCCTGTCATTGATTACCCCCCTGTAAAGCTCCATTCAGACGTCCGCATGATTTTTACGGATCCACTGATAGATGGATCGGATCCGCAAAACGCATCCGGACGTCTGAATGAAGCCTTACAGGAGCATGATCAATGACTGTGGTTATCACCCCATATAGACTCGCTGATCACCCCCCTGTCATTGATCACCCCCCCTGTCATTGATCACCCCCCCCTGTCATTGATCACCCCCCCCTGTCATTGATCACCCCCCCCTGTCATTGATCACCCCCCCCTGTCATTGATCACCCCCCCCTGTCATTGATCACCCCCCCCTGTCATTGATCACCCTCCCCTGTCATTGATCACCCTCCCCTGTCATTGATCACCCCCCCCCTGTCAGGCTCCATTCAGACATTTTTTTGGCCCAAGTTAGCGGAATTATTTTTTTTTCTTACAAAGTCTCATATTCCACTAACTTGTGTCAAAAAATAAAATCTCACACATGAACTCACCATGCCCCCATTTGGAATCCAAATGCGTAAAATTTTTTAGACATTTATATTCCAGACTTCTTCTCACGCTTTAGGGCCCCTAGAATGCCAGGGCAGTATAAATACCCCACATGTGACCCCATTTCGGAAAGAAGACACCCCCAGGTATTCCGTGAGGGGCATATTGAGTCCATGAGGTATTCAATGCCCCTCATTGAATACCTTGGGGTGTCTTCTTTCCAAAATGGGGTCACATGTGGGGTATTTATACTGCCCTGGCATTCTAGGGGCCCCAAAGCGTGAGAAGAAGTCTGGTATCCAAATGTCTAAAAATGCCCTCCTAAAAGGAATTTGGGCACCTTTGCGCATCTAGGCTGCAAAAAAGTGTCACACATCTGGTATCGCCGTACTCAGGAGAAGTTGGGGAATGTGTTTTGGGGTGTCATTTTACATATACCCATGCTGGGTGAGAGAAATATCTTGGTCAAATGCCAACTTTGTATAAAAAAATGGGAAAAGTTGTCTTTTGTCAAGATATTTCTCTCACCCAGCAAGGGTATATGTAAAATGACACCCCAAAACACATTCCCCAACTTCTCCTGAATACGGCGATACCACATGTGTGACACTTTTTTGCAGCCTAGGTGGGCAAAGGGGCCCATATTCCAAAGAGCACCTTTAGGATTTCACAGGTCATTTACCTACTTACCACACATTAGGGCCCCTGGAAAATGCCAGGGCAGTATAACTACCCCACAAGTGACCCCATTTTGGAAAGAAGACACCCCAAGGAATTCCGAGAGGGGCATGGCGAGTTCCTAGAATTTTTTATTTTTTGTCACAAGTTAGTGGAAAATGCTGATTTTTTTTTTTTTTCATACAAAGTCTCATATTCCACTAACTTGTGACAAAAAATAAAAACTTCCATAAACTCACTATGCCCATCAGCGAATACCTTGGGGTCTCTTCTTTCCAAAATGGGGTCACTTGTGGGGTAGTTATACTGCCCTGGCATTCTAGGGGCCCAAATGTGTGGTAAGGAGTTTGAAATCAAATTCTGTAAAAAATGACCTGTGAAATCCGAAAGGTGCTCTTTGGAATATGGGCCCCTTTGCCCACCTAGGCTGCAAAAAAAGTGTCACACATCTGGTATCTCCGTACTCAGGAGAAGTTGGGGAATGTGTTTTGGGGTGTCATTTTACATATACCCATGCTGGGTGAGAGAAATATCTTGGCAAAAGACAACTTTTCCAATTTTTTTATACAAAGTTGGCATTTGACCAAGATATTTCTCTCACCCAGCATGGGTATATATAAAATGACACCCCAAAACACATTCCCCACCTTCTCCTGAGTACGGAGATACCAGATGTGTGACACTTTTTTGCAGCTTAGGTGGGCAAAGGGGCCCATATTCCAAAGAGCACCTTTCGGATTTCACAGGTCATTTTTTACAGAATTTGATTTCAAACTCCTTACCACACATTTGGGCCCCTAGAATGCCAGGGCAGTATAACCACCCCACAAGTGACCCCATTTTGGAAAGAAGAGACCCCAAGGTATTTCGTGATGGGCATAGTGAGTTCATAGAAGTTTTTATTTTTTGTCACAAGTTAGTGGAATATGAGACTTTGTAAGAAAAGAAAAAAAAAAAAAAAATCATCATTTTCCACTAACTTGTGACAAAAAATAAAAAGTTCTATGAACTCACTATGCCCATCAGCGAATACCTTAGGGTGTGTACTTTCCGAAATGGGGTCATTTGTGGGGTTTTTCTACTGTCTGGCCATTGTAGAACCTCAGGAAACATGACAGGTGCTCAGAAAGTCAGAGCTGCTTCAAAAAGCGGAAATTCACATTTTTGTACCATAGTTTGTAAACACTATAACTTTTACCCAAACCATTTTTTTTTTACCCAAACATTTTTTTTTTATCAAAGACATGTAGAACAATAAATTTAGAGCAAAATTTATATATGGATGTCGTTTTTTTTTGCAAAATTTTACAACTGAAAGTGAAAAATGTCATTTTTTTTGCAAAAAAATCGTTAAATTTCGATTAATAACAAAAAAAGTAAAAATGTCAGCAGCAATGAAATACCACCAAATGAAAGCTCTATTAGTGAGAAGAAAAGGAGGTAAAATTCATTTGGGTGGTAAGTTGCATGACCGAGCAATAAACGGTGAAAGTAGTGTAGGTCAGAAGTGTAAAAAGTGGCCTGGTCTTTCAGGGTGTTTAAGCACTGGGGGCTGAGGTGGTTAAAGACCAGTCAGGTGCATGTGATCATCTCATTTTAATAAAGCAGTGGGTGCTCCTTACCATGCAGGCCTCTTTGGCTTGGCGACATGACAAGTCTTTTTCCATGACTGATTTGTAATCTGCCAGAGCCTCATCCAGCTTATCAGTCTTCTCGTACAGTTCAGCTCTCCTCAGCAATGCGCGGATGTAGTCAGGATTTAACTCTATTGCTGCACATAAGAAAGGAGATCGAGTAATGTAAATTCATTATCGGAAAGGGGCGGGGGGCAAGGCGGATAAGTCGGACATACACACCTTTTGTACAGTCTGTTATTGCAGGTTCTGTCTTGTCCTGTGAAGAACAGAAGCAGATTACACTACACTCAATATACATTTAGACCCCCAGTATTTCTGTTAGCAGAGCCAACCAAATTAAGTTGGCAGCAGGATTCCTGACTACTAGGACCACTGGTGATCAGCTGTAATAACATGCATGAGAACTGACATGAATTGGTGCCCAGATTGGAATCTGCAGTGTGAACGCAGCTCTTTCATATGTGATGGGAAAATTACTGCAGCATGCACTGCTAATATTCCCCGCAAAATCACGGACAACACGATATGGCAAGTCATTGAGGCTCACCAGGTTCCGCTGGTCAGGCGACAGTTCTGGCACTTTATGTTTATAATGGAGACCACAATGCAAGTGTGAACAAGGCCTAGGATGGAGTTGGACCCGAATGAGAATCGCTTCTCTCTTTTAGGGCATTCACACGTCCGCAATTCTGTTCCGCATTTTGCGGAACGAAATAGCGGAGCCATTCATTTCTATGGGGTCGCACGATGTGCTGCCCGGATTCGGAAATGCGGATCCGCAATTCCGTTCCCGAAAAAAAATAGAACATGTCTTATTCTTGTCCACAATTGCAGACAAGATTAGGCATATTCTATTATAGTGCCGGCAAAGTGCGGTCCGCAAAACACATACGGATGTGTGAATAGACCCTTACCAAGAGTGGCGCTTGCTGCAAGGATGTTTTACATGATAGCACACAATCTACATTTCAGGTAAATTTAAAGGAGCACTCAGGCTCCCCTTTCAGACAAGCGAGACCCACGCACCGGACTTCCAGCAGCTGCTGTAAATGGAGTAATGCTGCACTTTCTTGCACAGTCTGTGCCTCCTTCATACTTTGGGAGATGGGAATAACAGAGTAACATTTACCTGTTTTAATCTGGCGGCTGCTCGGTTAGAATATAGAATAGCTCTTTCTTTCTGGTAACTGGCCGGGCATTTTAGAAGTGCCTGAGAGTAAATGTCTTCAGCTTCAACATAATCTGAGGAAAAGGCAGAAGAATAAATATGAATTAAGTTGTCGCCCACTGTATGATGTCAGGACAGGAGAGTATGCCTCAGGGCGTAGTGCCCTTCAGCACATGCGTTTATTCTGCTGACTGACAGCGGGATCAAATCCTTACCAATCACTAATCGATTGGTAATCTAAAAGGACAGACCATGTCTTATTTCCTGCTATCTACCTTACAGGGTATTTAAAACTGGATTGCCTAAGCCTATGGTTCTTGATGCAGAGATTTTGCACTTTTGCATTTTTGTTTTTTTGTTCCATGCCTTCCCGGAGCCATAACCTTTTTATTTTTCCATTCACATAGCTGTATGAGGGCCTGTACAAGTAGTACTTTCTAATGCTACCATTTAATACGGCATACACAGTATAGAGCAGGCATCCTCAAACTGCGGCCCTCCAGCTGTTGTAAAACTAGAACTCCCACAATGCCCTGCTGTAGGCTGTTTGGGCATGCTGGGAGTTGTAGTTTTGCAACAGCTGGAGGGCTGCAGTTTGAGGATGCCTGGTATAGTGGGAAGCAGGAAAATAATTCCAAATGGGGTGGAATGTGAAAAAAATATATATAAAAATTAGGGCTGCAACGATTAATCGACTATCGATAATATTCGATAACGGGATTCGTTGTCGATGAATCCAGTTATCGAATAATCGCCGATTCGTTGCGATGCGGGTGGGCGGTTTACTTTAAATCACTGCATCTTTATTTTTACCTTACAATGAAGCTCCAGTAACAGGCAGAGCGGACGGCGGCGTAACGTCACTTACTCACGTGACGCGCCTGCTCCGCCTCCTTCATTCATAAAGTGGGCGGAGCAGGTGCGTCACGTGAGTGAGTGACGTTACACCGCCGCCTGCTCTGCCTGTTACCTGAGCTTCATTGTAAGGTGATAAAGATGCGCTGACGCTGAGTAAAAGTTACTGCCGGAATAGTCTGCTGTGAGCAGCGGGGCCGGCGCTGTCATTGGGGAGGGGGATCTGTGGATGACACATATAGCATAAGATGCTATATAGTGCCACCCACAGATCCCCCCCGCTCCCCATAACAGTGCCACCCACAGATCCCCCCCCGCTCCCCATAACAGTGCCACCCACAGATCCCCCCCCCGCTCCCCATAACAGTGCCACCCACAGATCCCCCCCCGCTCCCCATAACAGTGCCACCCACAGATCCCCCCCCGCTCCCCATAACAGTGCCACCCACAGATCCCCCCCCGCTCCCCATAACAGTGCCACCCACAGATCCCCCCCCGCTCCCCATAACAGTGCCACCCACAAATCCCCCCCGCTCCCCATAACAGTGCCACCCACAGATCCCCCCCCTCCCCATAACAGTGCCACCCACAGATCCCCCCCTCCCCATAACAGTGCCACCCACAGATCCCCCCCCCTCCCCATAAAAAATTATTTATTTTTTTACTTTTTATTTAATAACTATTAGCCTCCTTAGGGGCTAGATCCCTTGTCCTATTCTCTCTATTAGGGTGAATAGGACTTCACACTCTCCCTCTTACCATGGCAGCCATTCAGTAGCATCCTGGCTGCCATGGTAACCGATCGGAGTCCCGCGATTACACTTCTGGGGCTTCGATCAGAAGCTGCCACCAATGATTTAATTGTGTGGAGGGAGGGGGGCCCGCAATTAATATAATACTTAGAAGAGGGGGAGTAGAAGGGAGGGGCTGTGGCCACTGCACCCCCAATGAATATAGTTAATATGCCTGAATAAAAACGTAGCCTGCATGTGTCGGTCATATCCCATACCCGGCCTCTCTTACTGCGCGCCGTGATCTGCCGCAATTAACCCTTAAGGACCTGAGGAGTTAGTTGCGGCGGATCACGGCGCGCAGTTATAGAGGCCGGGTATGGGATATGGCCGGCACATGCAGGCTTCGTTTGTATTCAGGCATATTAACTATATTGATTTGGTCGCGCAGTGGCCACAGTCCCTCCTCCTCTCTGTTCTGATTGGTGGCGCAGTGGCCACAGTCCCTCCTCCTCCTACTCTGTTCTCATTGGTGGTCAGTGGCAGCCGCACACAGTGGCGGCGCATGCCATGTTCTACCGCGATGTGCAGATAAACGAAATCTCTATCGTTAGCCAAATTTATATAGTTTATATCGCATATCGTCTATATCGCCCACCCCTACATGCCATTCACCATGTGGTATAAGTTTTTTTATATTTTAAATAGTATGGGCGTTTTCGCACATGGCAATGCCCATGATGTTGATTTTTTTAAATTAAGTATTTTGAGGAAAGGAAGGGAGGGGGGGGGGCGGGTCGATTAATTTTTTTAATTTTTTTTTTATAATTCATTTTTAAATTTATTTATTTTTAGGTCCCCAAGTGGACCACAACATGCAATCATGAGATTGCAATTTGTATAGGGTAATGGAATTATCTCCCTTTATCCTATACTGAAATAGCTACCTATTTCGCCCTATAAGACACACTTTTTTCAAACTTCAAAGTGGGGAGGGAGGGCGAAATGTCAGTGCGTCTCATGTGGAGAATACTAATGAGCGCTTTCATTATGGAAGCGCTCATTAGTACAGGAGGACCGGAAGCGGTGAATGCAGCGATCGTTGGGCTCTGTACTCACCGCTTCCTGGTCCTCGACTGCTTACTGTGCTGTGAGGACTGTGAGGACGGTGCGCTGTGACCTCATGCTGTGCGGCATTGGATCACAGCACAGAGCATGGCAGGAAGAACAAGAAAAGTGTGGATGTACCAGGTAAGTTAATTTAGTTTCTTAATATCTGCTATGATCAGGGGGGGGGTCATTCACACACATTGGGGCTCTCATCCAAGGTCTGCTTGGGAAGGGGGGGGGTGGGGGTCTTATTCACATTGGTGCTCTGATAAAAGGTTTGATGAGGGGGGTTTGCGATGAAGTCTGATTAACATTGAGGGTTTGAATGTGGCTCAGAGTTAAGGTCTGATAAAAAATATTTTTTTCTTCCTCTAAACACTAGGTGCATCTTATGGGCAAGTGCATCTAGGGTGAAAAATATGGTATTACAATTCAGTGCTGCCACCTGCTGGCCTGAATTGTAATATACAAGTAATGAGCCTTGAAGCCTAACAGTGTCACATGAGCGTATTCTGCGTTCCGCATACGGGCAGTTTCCTGCGTTCCGCATACGGAACCATTCATGTCAATGGGTCCGCAAAAGAGGCGGCCAGCACTCTGTGCTGTCCGCATCCGTTGCTCCGTTCCGTGGACCCGCAAAAATTAGGAGTTCTGTCCTATTCTTGTCCATTTTGCAGACAAGAATAGGCATTTCTATAATAGGCCTCCTGTCCCAGTCCGCAAATTGCGGAAGGCACACGGGCGCCATCCGTGTTTTGCAGATCCGCAATTTGTGGACCGCAAAAAACGGCACAGTCGTGTGAACGAGCCCTCAGGCTCATTACTTTCAAGGAACGCATTCTCCGATCTCCGCCGTGACCGCATGCTTTCGGGTTTCAGACTTCTCAGATGCAGTAGTCACATTTGACCATTGCATCTGAGGGGGTTAAATGTCATTAGCCACAGGTGTCTACTGCATGTAACAGCAGGCACCCGCTAACTATAGCGCTCGCTCCGCTCGGGAGCAGGCACCATCTTTAAAGTCCCGACATCCACTGTACATGTATGGTTGATGTCGTGAAGGGGTTAAAGGAGACATGTCACCTTTCCTAACATTTCAGTTTAGTAACCAATTGCATAACCATGTAATAACAATTCTGGAGCATGTTTTCTTATGACTCTGAGATGTGCCATTCCTTTATTATTCCTGCTACAAGTGTATGAATGAACTGCCAGCAGTCTACAGTAAATGACTAGCCATCTGCAGTGAAGGTCCAACTGGGTGTCACCAGTTGGGAGATGTCCCTGCAAAGTCTGACACTGGCAACACTGATTGGATAGTGTCAAGCTGTGCAGGGACACACCTAGAACTAGTACCACCCACCTGGACTGCACTGCAGACTGCTAGTAATTCATTTATAACTTTTAGCAGGAATAATAAAGGAATGACATGTAATACAATCATAAGAATAGAGGCTCCAGAATTGTTATTACATGGGCAATGCCAGTAGTTACTAATACAGACATGTCAAGGAGGGGTTACAGGTGATCTTTAGTTTCTCACCCCCGAAATCAGTTTCACAGTTAGGCCTCTTTCACACGGGCAAATTTTCTGTGCGGGTGCAATGCGTGAGGTGAACGTATTGCACCCGCACTGAATCCGGACCCATTCATTTCTATAGGGCTGTGCACACGAGCGGTGATTTTCACGCATCACTTGTGCATTGCGTGAAAATCACAGCATGCTCTATATTGTTTTTCATGCAACGCAGGCCCCATAGAAGTGAATGGGGCTGCGTGAAAGTCACAACCATCCGCAAGCAAGTGCGGATGCGGTGCGATTTTCACGCATGGTTGCTAGGAGATGATCGGGATGGGGACCCAATCTTTAATATTTTCCCTTATAACATGGTTATAAGGGAAAATAGCATTCTTAATACAGAATGCTTAGTAAAACAGTGATGGAGGGGTTAAAAAAATAAAAAAATATTTAAACTCACCTCATCCACTTGTTCGCGCAGCCGGCATCTCTTCTTTCTTCTTTGATGACCTGGTCATCAAAGAAGAAGACAGGATGGAATAAAAACAAAAACAAAGAAGAAGGCAGAAGACGAGCCAGGCAGCGCGAACAAGTGGATGAGGTGAGTTAATTAAATTTTATTTTTTTAACCCCCTCCATCCCTAATTTACTTTGCATTGTATTAAGAACGCTATTATTTTCCCTTATAACCATGTTATAAGGGAAAATAATAACATCTACAGAACACCTAACCCAAACTTCTATGAAGAAGTCCGGCTTCGGGTCTGGGTACCAAACATGCCGATTTTTCTCACGAGTGTTCAAAACGCATTAAAACGCTTTGCACTCGCGCTGAAAAATCGTGCATTTTCCCACAACGCACCCGAATCATGTCCGGCCCTCACACGCGACGCCAGTGTGAAAGAGGCCTAAGCATACCACCATGTATGATTCCCGGAAACATATCTATCAGCTTTTCGTAAAAATCCGGTCCTCTAATCCTGATAAATGCTTCTTTTTATTTTTGTGCAAGTAAGGGCTGTTTCACACGAGCGGATGCCGTGCGTGACATCCGCTCCGTGAATGATAGCAAAGACCCGATGCAGACTGCAGAAGCACGGAGCAGTAACATGATTGATAATGCTCCGTGCCTCTCTGTGATCTCTTTACTACGAAATCACAGTGAGATAAAGTTGTCACTGTGATTTCGTAGTAAAGAGATCACAGAGAGGCACGGAGCATTATCAGTCATGTTACTGCTCCGTGCTTCTGCAGTCTGCATCGGGTCTTGGCTGTCATTCACGGAGCAGATGTCACGCACGGCATCCGCTCGTGTGAAACAGCCCTAAGGCTTCTGGGTGCTCCATTCAGTGCACCCGTCTTCACCTACATCTTCACTTCTGGATCCGAAATCTCAGGCTGAAACTCATACAAGAGGGGGAGGCAATTAATGCAGTTACTGGTGGAACAATGGTGCACACATCGAGCAACCCTGCCCACAGTGCACCAAAAAAAAATAAAAAATAAATAAATAGAGGACCAGATTTTTACTAGCTAAGGCCTCTTTCACACTTGCGTTGTTGGGATCTGGCATGCACTTCCGTTGCCGGAGGTGCCTGCCGGATCCGGAAAAACGCAAGTGTACTGAAAGCATTTGAAGACGGAACCGTCTTCCAAATGCTTTCAGTGTTACTATGGCACCCAGGACGCTATTAAAGTCCTGGTTGCCATAGTAGGAGCGGGGAGCAGTATACTTACAGTCCGTGCGGCTCCCCGGGCGCTCCAGAATGACGTCAGAGCGCCCCATGCGCATGGATGACGTGATCCATGCGATCACGTGATCCATGCTCTTGGGGCGCCCTGACGTCACTCTGGAGCGCCCGGGGAGCCGCACGGACGGTAAGTACACTGCTCCCCCGCTCCCCACTACACTTACCATGGCTGTCAGGACTTTAGCGTCCCGGCAGCCATGGTAACCACTCTGAAAAAGCTAAATGTCGGCTCCGGCAATGCGCCGAAACGACGTTTAGCTTAAGGCCGGATCCGGATCAATGCCTTCCAATGGGCATTAATTCCGGATCCGGCCTTGCGGCAAGTGTTCCGGATTTTTGGCCGGAGCAAAAAGCGCAGCATGCTGCGGTATTTTCTCCGGCCAACAAACGTTCCGTACCGGAACTGAAGACATCCTGATGCATCCTGAACGGATTTCTCTCCATTCAGAATGCATTAGGATAATCCTGATCAGGATTCTTCCGGCATAGAGCCCCGACGACGGAACTCTATGCCGGAAGACAATAACGCAAGTGTGAAAGAGCCCTAAGTATAGTTATGTTTCATGGCATCTACCTTACATAGCGGTATGCTTACTTTGAGTGGTGATTTTGCAAGTGACAGACTTCCTTTAAGGAAAGTACCCCCAGGCTATGTCTTTGGCCCCCAAGAGAAGAGCAGCTGTCACCATGATCAACCCTATTAACCCCTTTGGCTACCGGAGGTTTTTTCGTTTTCATTTTTCTTCCCTATTTTTCGTGAGCCATAACTTTATATTTCCGGTCACATAGCTGTATGAGGGCTTATTTTTTGCGGGACAAGTTGTACTTTCTAACGCCACCATTAATTATGGCATAAAATGTTGTGGGAAGCGGTAAAAAAAAACTCCAAATGGCGTGGAATTGGAAAAAAAAACGCAATCCCTCCACCGTTTTACAGGTTTTGTTCCAACGGCGTTTTGTTTACGGCAAAACTGACCCATGTCCTTTATTCTCTGGGTCAGTATGATTACAACGATACCCCATATGTATAGGTTCTTTTTTTCTAAAAATTGTGTAAAAATAAATGTAAACTTATAAAAAAAAATAATAATAATTCTCAAATCACCATATTCTGACCCCCATAACTTTTTTATACTTCTGCCTACTGAGCTGTTTAGGGGCCCATTTTTTGCGGAACAATCTGCACTTTTAATTGATACCATTTTAGAGTGTGACCTTTTGATCACATTTTTTTTGGTAAGAGAAGCAATGGAAAAATCGGCTATTTTGACCCTTTTTTCCATTACGCCATTCGCCATATTGGATTTTTTTTTTCTATTTTAATAGTATGGGCATTTTCGGTCGCGGTAATACCCATGATGTTTATATTTATTGTTATTTAGGTATTTAATTTTTAATTATATGGAAAACGGGAAGATTTCAACTTTTACATATTTTTGGACATTAATTTAAAAAAAAAAATTGTGATTATGTGCCTCATATATGAACTTATTAATTTTTTTTTTGGTTTATCAGGAATTTTTTATTAGCTTATTTTGCTCACTTTTGCTCATTTCTTCTCCTGGCCTGCCATCTGGTGGACAAAATAAGAATTACAGTTTGAATACTGTTAGCTTACTCAATAAGGCTACCAGTATTCAGCGCGACTAACTATGTAGGTAGGAAGCCGGGAAGCGTGAGCTTCCGGGTTTTTGCACATTTAGATGCCGTGATCTCACTTGATCACAGCATCTAAAAGCATTTAATTACCGCAATCGGCATTATTGCCGGTCACTGTAATTAGCCGCAGGTCTCTGCTGTTTGAAACAGCAGAGATCTGCCGGCCATGACGCCCGCTGCACGTGCGAGTGGGCATCATGTTTACACATCGCACCAGCGCCGTACATGTACGGCGCTGGTAGGCTAAGGGTTAAACCAGTGATTATGCCTGGTATGGTTGATCATGCTAAGTAAAGTGATACATTTATTTTGTCTCTAGGAATAATAGTTGAGGAGAAATATTAATTTATACATTTAGGCTAATGCCCTATTTTGAGCACCAAGGGGTTGGGCAGTTCTCCAAGCGCTACGCCTCTGTGCTCTGTTCACTCCCCCCTCCCCATTTCATCGACAGGGCTCTCACCAGTGCAGAGTCTGCTCAATGACTTTGCATTTGCGCAGTAGATCAGATGCTGCTTCCCAAGTTTGAGAAGCAGCAGAACTTCCATTGCACAAGCGCTGAGTCGGGTCACTGACTCTGCACCTGTGCAGTGGATCTGAGCAGCAACGAATGGAAACTCAGGAAGCAGCATCTGAACCATTGGCGAGTAAACCCGGTCAATCAAATGGAGGAGGGGGAGTGAACAGAGCACAGGGGCGTAGTGATTGCAGTGCTCCAAGCATTGTAGCCGGCCCCTTGGTTTTCAGAATACGGCATTAACAAATATAAAACGTTGTATTTCTCATCAACTATTATTCCTAGAGACAAAATAAATGTATAACTTTACTCAGCATGATCAACCCTACCAGGCAATATGCCTGGTTTAATAGGGCTGATCACACTGACAGAGGCTCTTTAAGATGAACAGCTTAGGCTACTTTCACACTGGCGTTTTGGCTTTCCGTTTGTGAGATCCGTTCAGGGCTCTCACAAGCGGTCCAAAACGGATCAGTTTTGCCCTAATGCATTCTGAATGGATAAGGATCCGCTCAGAATGCATCAGTTTGTCTCCGTTCAGTCACCATTCCGCTCTGGAGGCTGACACCAAAACGCTACTTGCATCGTTTTGGTGTCCATCTGACAAAACTGAGCCAAACGGATCCGTCCTGACACACAATGTAAGTCAATGAGGACGGATCTGTTTTCTCTGACACAATAGAAAACTGATCCGTCCTCCATTGACTTTCAATAGTGTTAAAGACGGATCCGTCTTGACTATGCTAAAGATAATTCAAACGGATCCATTCTGAACCGATGCAGACGGTTGTATTATCTGAACGGATCCGTCTGTGCAGATCCATGACTGGTCCGCACCAAACGGAAGTGTGAAAGTAGCTTTATCTCGAGGGATGCAGTCTAAGGCGATGGCCAGATGGCTGTGACACAGACCTTACAAGGAAGCACAAGTGCACTTACCGCCTTTCTTGAAGAGCTCATTTCCTTCTTCTTTTAACTGAGTGCTCTGCTTTCTCCTCTCCTGCAATCAAAACAGATCCATTTCAGCCTCACAGCTTTCATCCGGTCACTTACACAGTACAGTCCAGACTGGTGTCAAAGTGGATGTCCGCTTTTGTTATACTGATGACCTATCCTCGGGATATGTCATCAATATCAGACTGGCTGGGTTCCCGCTGCATCACTTCCCCTGTGGCTCTGGAGGTCCTAGGTCTCCCTGCATCAACATCCACGTGATCACTGCTGCCAATGACTGGTCACAGCAGTGAAGTGGGAGAATCAGTTAGTACAATTACCACCGCCTGGAGAAAAGGCCCCCAGGGATGAACAACCCCTTTAATTCTTCTACAGTAACAGTCCTATAACCCCAGGTCTGGCTATACCTATACCCGCAGTGACTGGAGAATACAGCACAGCAGGCATTGAACTGAATACATGGCTGGGGAGGGTCTCCCCCTGCCCCATAGAGATGGGACCCTACACTGGTAGACATTACAGAAAGCGGTCGTCACCTCTCTCTCCTCTGCGGGAAGCCCCTTCTCCATCTCCAGCAGCGTCTCCTCATCCAGCTCCACATCATCTCCGGCTGGTCCAGCCCCCTCCTCGTCAGCAGACACGGCTCCAGAACCTTCTACCTCTTCTGTTCCACCTGCCGCCTCGTGTACATTGTCCTCTTCGTCTTCCTCCGCCGCCCCATTCGTTTCTACGAGCTCCTCGGGGCAGTCATGAAAGTCCTCTTCTTCCTCAGCGGAACGTCCAACCTCCGGAACCTCCATCTTTCCCAGCTGCCGAAGCTTCCGAGTCTCTATAGCGATTCGGAGAACGTCACTTCCGGCTGAGTGACGTCACTCTGTAGTCCCGGGAGGGTATCTTCAATTAACTTTATTGCAAGAGAACAATAAACACAAGCTTTTTTTTTTTTTTTTTTTTGCATATGGAACAAGGCGAGCGTTCAGAAATCAGAATGATGCTTGTAAATAAGTGCACCCCCTTCGCAGTTATATCACACCTGCCAACCTGTCACAGGCTGGCTCGTGGGAGAACAGATTTCTTATGTAATCACACCCTCTGGTGGAAAGGAAAACGGGTTAGGTTGCCCATAGCAACCAGTCAGATTTTACCTTTTATTTACCAGTGGAGCTCTGAATAATGAAAGGTGGAATCTGATTGGTTGCTACGGGCAACTAAGCCAGCTTTCCTTTACACCCCCAGTTTGATAAATCCCCCACCCCCTTATGTTTATTACGCTCATCAGGGGCGTGTTGGGCCACGTTCCAATAGCTATAGAGAATAACCACAGACAGAAATGAGAAATATTTAGGAAAAATAAATAAAAATTAGTGCAAAGGAAAATTGGCTTAGTTGCCCATAGCAACCAATCAGATTCCATCTTTAATTTTTCACAGCATATTTGGAAAATTAATGGTGGAATCTGGTTGCTATGGGGAACTAAGCCAGTTCTACACCAGTTTTGATAAGCCCATTCCCCCCTCCCCCGGTGTTTCTAGGAAGGCTCGTCCCCGTCGCGGCCTGCTATTGGCTAACCCCCCTCCCCCTGTCGCCAGATGTTTTGATCCGTGTGACGGGGATATACAATGGCGCCTGTGCGGGGATCAGGAATGACGAGGGTGCCGGGGAGTGGGGTAAGTATAATCTATATGAGGGGACCGGGCATTAAGGGGGTCATTAGAGGATTTTTCTGTCTGAAAACTCCGCTATGGAATTTGCGTCAGAAATCTAAGGCTTTCCTTAAGATTTCTGCTTAGGGTTGCCATCTTTCCCAACCAAAATACTAGCCAAGATTACACTGTTAAAAAGGGGGTTTGTTTTGGGGTGTAGCTTAACCTTTTCAACCCCGGGCCAATTTTTACCTTCCTGCCCAGGCCATTTTTTTGCAAATCTGACATGTGTCACTTTATGTGGTTATAACTTTAAAACGCTTTTACTTATCCAGGACATTCTGAGATTGTTTTCTCGTCACATATTGTACTTAATGACACTGGTAAAATTGAGTAAAAAAATTTCATTTTTATTTATATAAAAAAAGCAAATTTCAGAATTTCAATTTCTCTACTTATATAATAGATAGTGATACCTCCAAAAAGAGTTACTACTTTAGATTCCCCATATGTCTACTACATGTTTGGATCATTTTGGAAATGCCATTTTATTTTTTGGGGACGTTACAAGGCTTAGAAGTTTAGAAACAAATCTTAAAATTTTTCAGAAAATTTCCAAAACCCACTTTTTAAGGACCAGTTCAGGTCTGAAGTCACTTTGTGAGGATTACATAATAGAAACCACTCAAAAATGACCCCATTTTAGAAACTACACCCTCAAAGTATTCAAAACTGATTTTAGAAACTTTGTTAACCCTTTAGGTGTTCCACAAGAATTATTGGAAAATGGAGACTACATTTCAGAATTTCACTTTTTTGCAGATTATCAATTTTTTCCGCTAACAAAGCAAGGGTTAACAGCCAAACAATACTCAATATTTATTGCCCTGATTCTGTAGTTTATAGAAACACGCCATATGTGGTCGTAAACTGCTGTACGGGCACACGGCAGGGCGCAGAAGGAAAGGAGCGCCATATGGTTTTTGGAAAGCAGATTTCATTGGCATAATTTTAAGCTGCCATGTCACATTTGAAGACCCCCTGATGCACCCCTAAAGTAGAAACTCCCCAAAAATTACCCCATTTTGGAAACTACGGGATAAGGTGGCAGTTTTGTTGGTACTATTTTAGGGTACATATGATTTTTGGTTGCTCTATATTACACTTTTTGTGAGGCAAGGTAACAAAAAATAGTTGTTTTGGCACAGTTTTTATTTTTTGTTATTTACAGTGTTCATCTGACAGGTTAGATAATGTGGTATTCTTATAGAGCAGGTTGTTACAGACGCGACAATACCCAATTTTTTTGGGTTGTTTGTTTCAGTTTTACATAATAAAGCATTTTTGAAGAATGATTTTTAGTGTCTCCATATTCTGAAAGCCATATTTTTTTTTATTTTTTTGCACGACTGTCTTATGTAGGGGCTAATTTTTTTCGGTATGAGATGACTGTTTGATTGGTATGATTTTGGGGTGCATATGACTTTTTGATCGCTTGGTATTACACTTTTTGCGATGTAAGGTGACAACAGTTTTTTTTTTTTTTTTTACGGTGTTCACCTAAAGGGGTTAGGTCATGTGATATATTTATACAGCAGGTTCTAACGGACGCGTTGATACCTAATATGTATATTTTTGTTATTTATTTAAGTTTTACACAATAACAACATTTTTTAAACCAAAAAAAAGATTTTTTAGTGTCTCCATATTCTGAGAGCCATAGTTTTTTTTATTTCTTGGGAGATTGTCCTAGGTAGGGTCTCATTTTTTGCGGGATGAGATGTCGGTTTGATTGGTATGATTTTGGGGTGCGTATGACTTTTTGATCGCTTGCTATTACACTTTTATGATGTAAGGTGACCAAAAAATTGCTTTTTGACACAGTTTTTATTTTTTTATTTTTACCATGTTCACCTGAGGGGTAAGGTCATGTCATATTTTTATAGAGCAGGTCGTTACGGATGTTGCAATACCTAATATGTCTACTTTTTTTTATTTATTTAGGTTTTTCACAATATCATTTTTTAAACAAAAATAAATCATGTTTTAGTGTCGCCATAGTCTGAGAGCCATAGCTTTATTATTTTTTGGGAGATTGTCTTAGGTAGGGGTTCTTTTTTTTGCGGGATGAGGTGACAGTTACATTGGTACTATTTGGGGGGGGCATATGCCTTTTTGATCGCTTGGTGTTGCACCAAGCGATTGTTTTTTTAGCACAGTTTTTATTTAAAAAATTTGACGGTGTTCACCTGAGGGGTTAGGTCATGTGATATTTTTATACAGCAGGTTCTTACAGACGCGGCGATACCTAATATGTCTACTTTTCTTTTTTTCCCTATTTCTTTTTTTTTATTGACTTTATTTTTGGAAAAGGCCGCTTTTTTTTATTTTTTACTTTTTTTTTCACTTTATTTTTTGTCCCACTCTGGGACTTCAACTTTTGGGGGTTTGATCCACTTTACAATGCATCACAATACGTCTGTTTTGGGATGTATTGGCTATAGGTGTATTACAGATTGTAATACACTTTAGCCAACTTGCCTGTGATATCTAGGGGGCTGGATCTCACAGGCCCTTCCAGAAGGCAGCCACCATGCCTAAGGAAGGCATTTGGCTGCCTTCCCTGCCATCGGGTCCCCGTCACAGCAGCGCGGGGACCCGATGGAAGCTCTCTGCCCCTGCACACATCGCACGTGCCACAGTCAGCGCTGACCGTGGCACATCAAGGTTTAATGCGCCGGCATCTGTGTTTTCACCGATGCTGGAGCATACAGGAGGGGTTCGGCTATCAGTGACTGCCGGAACCCTGCTGCTGATTGGGTGGGCGCAGCTCCTGCAGCCGCCCGATTAGCGCGCCGTAATAGTACGGTGCTGGGCGGCAAGTCACGTCCCGCTGTGCCGTACTATTACAGCGCTGGTTGGGAAGGAGGTAAAGGGGTCCTCTGGGATTTTGATATTGATGACCTTTCCTCAGGATAGATCTTCAATACCAGATCGGTCGGGGTCTGAGTCCTGAAACCCCCGCCTATCAGCTGTTAGAAGAGGCCAAGGTTCTGTGTGAGCGCTTAGGCCTCTTCCTAAGCCAGTGACCTCACCGTACATCAGTCATATGGCCTAGGCGCAGCGCAGTCCAATTCAATGGATGGCACTGTGCATGCTAAGCTGCGAGAAGGCCACAGAGCTCTGGTAAACGCAGCGGCCTCTTCAAACAGATGATCAGTAGGGGTGTTGGACCTCCGCTGATCTGACATTAATGACCTATTCTGAGGATAAGCCATCAATATCAACTTCCCGGATATCCCCTTTAACATGGTTGTGTTTTTTGACACCAATAGTTTTATCTCTCTCTCAAAGCCAGGAATATACATCTCTTACACCTATTTCACCACGTGGCCCTATGCAGGAGCCCAGTTTGCCCTTGTTTGTCCTACAGTTTTGTTTTGTAAAAATAATTGATTCAGAACAATCGTTTATTGCAAAAGACCATTATAAAATGTCTTTTCTGACAGACGGAAACCTTTTCCATTTCTCAGAACTATATGACATGTTGCTCTCTGGTAATATGTGCCTGAGCGGTAGCAGCAGTTCAGAGCTCTCTCTCACAATGGCTTTATCCTTGCTCATAGCGCAGGAAAACTGTTAGGAGCAGCACCCATAACGCTCTTTGACCTTCCTGAGAAACCCAAGAAGCGTTTGGCCATGACCAGAACCAGGAAAAACTCATTTTCTCTTCTTCGCATGGCCAAGATGGCGCAGGAAGTCACAGCCGCCGGCTGCAGTAGCAGCGTGCACTCCACAAGGCAGCCTCAGCATGAGATGGGAAACGCTTGTAACTGCTCTGCTGCTACAAAAGGTAAGTGCCCGGAGTAATGTAACTAACAAGGACATTGACCCTATTACTATATACAGTGGGGGAAATAATTATTTGACCCCTCACTGATTTTGTAAGTTTGTCCAATGACAAAGAAATGAAAAGTCTCAGAACAGTATCATTTCAATGGTAGGTTTATTGTAACAGTGGCAGATAGCACATCAAAAGGAAAATCGAAAAAATAACTTTAAATAAAAGATAGCAACTGATTTGCATTTCATTGAGTGAAATAAGTATTTGAACCCTCTAACAAAAAAAGACTTAATACTTGGTGGAAAAACCCTTGTTTGCAAGCACAGAGGTCAAACGTTTCTTGTAATTGATGACCAAGTTTGCGCACATTTTAGGAGGAATGTTGGTCCACTCCTCTTTGCAGATCATCTCTAAATCCCTAAGGTTTCGAGGCTGTCTCTGTGCAACTCTGAGCTTGAGCTCCCTCCATAGGTTTTCGATTGGATTAAGGTCCGGAGACTGACTAGGCCACTCCATGACCTTAATGTGCTTCTTCTTGAGCCACTCCTTTGTTGCCTTTGCTGTATGTTTTGGGTCATTGTCGTGCTGGAACACCCATCCACGACCCATTTTCAGTTTCCTGGCAGAGGGAAGGAGGTTGTCGCTCAGGATTTCACGATACATGGCTCCGTCCATTTTCCCGTTTATGCGAATAAGTTGTCCTGTGCCCTTAGCAGAAAAACACCCCCAAAGCAAAATGTTTCCACCCCCATGCTTGACGGTGGGGACGGTGTTTTGGGGGTCATAGGCAGCATTTTTCTTCCTCCAAACACAGCGAGTTGAGTTAATGCCAAAGAGCTCTATTTTGGTCTCATCAGACCACAGCACCTTCTCCCAGTCACTCTCTGAATCATTCAGGTGTTCATTGGCAAACTTCAGACGGGCCTGCACATGTGCCTTCCTGAGCAGGGGGACCTTGCGAGCCCTGCAGGATTTTAATCCATTGCGGTGTAATGTGTTTCCAATGGTTTTCTTGGTGACTGTGGTCCCTGCTAATTTGAGGTCATTAACTAACTCCTCCGTGTAGTTCTAGGATGCTTTTTCACCTTTCTCAGAACTATTGACACCCCACGAGGTGAGATCTTGCGTGGAGCCCCAGAGCGAGGTCGATTGATGGTCATTTTGTGCTCCTTCCATTTTCGAACAATCGCACCAACAGTTGTCACCTTCTCTCCCAGCTTCTTGCTAATGGTTTTGTAGCCCATTCCAGCCTTGTGCAGGTCTACAATTTTGTCTCTGACATCCTTGGACAGCTCTTTGGTCTTTCCCATGTTGGAGAGTTTGGAGTCTGCTTGATTGATTGATTCTGTGGACAGGTGTCTTTTTATACAGGTGACTAGTTAAGACAGGTGTCCTTAATGAGGGTGACTAATTGAGTAGAAGTGTCTAACCACTCTGTGGGAGCCAGAACTCTTAATGGTTGGTAGGGGTTCAAATACCTATTTCACTCAATGAAATGCAAATCAGTTGCTATCTTTTATTTAAAGTTATTTTTTCGATTTTCCTTTTGATGTGCTATCTGCCACTGTTACAATAAACCTACCATTGAAATGATACTGTTCTGAGACTTTTCATTTCTTTGTCATTGGACAAACTTACAAAATCAGTGAGGGGTCAAATAATTATTTCCCCCACTGTATACTATGCAAGGGCTTCTGGCAGACTTGAAAGACTCTGGGGTAGATTTATTAAACTGGCTTACCTGCCCATAGCAACCAATCAGATTCCACCTTTCATTTTTCAGAGCACCTTTGGAAAATGAAAGGTGAAATCTGATTGGTTGCTATGGGCAACTAAGCCATTTTCAATTACACCAGTTTGATATATCTCACCCTCTGTCCATGAACACATTCATAATGCCATGGCCTCACTTTATGTAGCTGTCTGCTGTAGTGGAGCCAACTGCTCACCTTGAAGAAGAAAAAATGGATGAGTTTACTGCCGTGCATAACACACTAGTCAAGTGGATGCACACAATGAGATTGAGAATGATGTAGCGGCTATTAAATTGAAACTGGTGGATCTTGAGGCTCGCCCTCGACGTAACAATATAAGACTAAGGGTCCATTCACACGTCCACAATTTTTTTCCGGATCCATTCTGGATTTTGCGGACCCATTCATTTTCAATGGGGCCGAAACAGATGCTATGTGCGGTCCGCATCCGCATTTCCGGATCCGCAATTCCGTTCCCGAAAAAATAGAACATGCGGACAAGAAAAGGCATTTTCTATTATAGTGCAGGCGAAATGCGGAACGCACATTGCTGGTGTCCGTGTTTTGCGGATCCGCAAAACACCTACGGACGTGTGAATGGACCCTTAGAAGCATCCCAAAATCTGTTTTTGATGAACAACTCCAGGAGTTCTTAACAGATTTATTCATAGTCATACTGTCTGATACACCTGAATGAGATCTTCTCATTGATAGAGCTCATAGGGTTCCTAAACCCAAGTCCCTTCCTCAGAGGATGTCTAGGGACAGGGGCAGACTGGGAACTTAAAATGGCCCTGGAAAAAAAATAAAAAAATAAAAAGTGGCCCCATGTTGTAGGCTGGTCCAAGTTAGCAGAATGCGGAGCAACAAAAGTAGGCCATGTAGCACAATATACTGCCCCAAAAGCTGTCTTTGATTTAGATATGGAGCAGGGGGCTTAGGAGGTGAGATGCGGGCCACAGCAGTTGAATTCGGGAGGACATTTGTGGTCACTGGCCAGATTCATGAGTACCTGATTCTCACAGTGTTAATTACTGTTGAGAGCTCATTATGTACCCAGAGGCAGCAGAGAGGTGGGCTTAGGTGGCCCCCTGGGGCATCAATCCACTGGGAAATTTCCCTGTAGGATCTATATGGCCAATCCGCCCTTGTCTGGGGATGTACTGTATTTTCACTGCCTGACCCTGTTAATCAAAGTGGAGAGGAAACGGCAATTGCAGAGAGATCAGAGACTCTAGGTGTAACGGCAACGCCCCCGTTGCTCCTAGAGGCTCATTTGCATATATTAAAACATAATTTTTCTCAGCAATGTGGGCACATATGAACATGGGACCAACACATATGCCTTCAGCTGCAAAGTGCACATGTAACAGGTTAGCTAGTGTCATAGGTACAAATCTGCTGACAGATGCCCTTTAAAACATGCTGTTGAAGGAGGCCTTCCTGACTGCTTTATGAAAATCTCATTTGTCTCCACCCTGGCACACATACGTGGATTTGCCAAGAACACTCAAGTGCTCAGAAATAATCATATTCTATATAATTGGTGCTTCACTGTTTAATTATCACAGGAAATCGCTCTAACTTTATCCTTCTTCTCATTCTCCTAAAGAAACATCAGCATTACTTGCTAAATGGTCTCTGGATCTGCCACTAGATGGAGCCACCTCACTTCCCAAATAGAAGTCCCCTACACTTAGTCAATAGACTATAGTGGGCTTTTTAAGTGGAAGGTACTATTTACCTCTTACTTTCTTTAATTCTGCGATTGTCCACATTGATCAGAGGGGAGGTGATATCAGTGATTGATAGCATTCTCTGTGTAAGTGTGTATACGTAGATAGCCATCAGTCACTGATAGTTGTACACGGGGGAGGTGTTATTAGTGATTGATAGCATTCTCTGTGTAAATGTGTATACATAGATAGCTGTCAGTCAGTCAGAGGGGGGCACTATAATAACTACTGAGTGCACTATAGGTTGTATTATAACTACTGGGGGCACTAAAGAGGGCATTATAACTATTGGGGGGACTGTATGGGGCATTATAACTAATGTAAGCACCATAGGAGGCATTATAACTACTGGGAGCACTATAGGTTGTATTATAACTACTGGTGGCACTATGAGGAATATTTTAACTACTGGAGGCACTATAGTAGGCATTATAACTATTGGGGGGACTACTGTATATGGGGTATTATTACTACTAGGGGCACTATAGGAGGCATTATAACTACTGGGAGCACTATAGGGGGCAATATAACTACTGAGGGCAGTATAACTACTGGGGACACTATGCCTTAAACCTATAGTGGTGATCGGCAGCGGGGCAGGGAACTATGCGCTGCATGCACCACTGCAGTATGTAGGTGTTTGGGTCGGCCTTGGGCCCACCAGAGATACCAGGTCCGGGGGTTGTCAACCCAAATGCCCCTGTTATAATCTGCAATTGTGTGCGGCCTGGGCAGAGGAGTTATGCAGGCTACAGGGCCATGGCGGCATGTTCCAGGGCTGCCGCTGGGAGGAGGAGTCAAATTGAAGTAGCTGCCAGGACTTCAGTAGCGAACAGCCTGGCACCCCAAACATCGGGGCTTTGGGTAGAGTCCAAGACTGTTCCACTACTATGATAACCAAACATTTCTTTCACACTGTGATGTTGCATATGTGCAAACAATGCCCCCCGTTTCGCCACAGAAAAGCAAAAAAAACACAATAAAACGCTTACCTCCACCCTGTCAGCGATGCGATGCAGGCCTCTTCCGGTCCGTGTCCCGCACTGCTACGGCTCAGCCTATCAGAGGAACAGGGAAGGGAGATGCCTCTCAATTGCCCTACTGCAGTGTTCATCTGCATCGCCGTTCTGAGGACGGTAAGACAGATGAATGTAGGGAGATGAGCGCTTCCACAATGCAAGCGCTCATCTCCCGCCGCATCGGATCGGAATTCAGCCGATTCTCCGATCCGGCTGTAATTTTAACAACCGGATCTGTAGAACCGGAGCGAACCGGCTGAATCCCATGCCTGCTCTTCTTGCCTGAAGCCTATGTCCTGGGGCAGGGGGAGGTATGGGGCACAGAGTCAGAGGCATGCTGATGATGGCAGTGGGAGAAGCACCTGGAGGGCGGACTAGTAAGTAAGTCTGTTATGCACACACTACATACACAACACTTAGGGCTCATTCACACAACCATGTGTTTTGCGGTCCGTAAATTGCTGATCCGCAAAACAAGGATACCGGCCTTGTGCACTCCACATTTTGCAGACCGCACAAGGCCGGCGCTATATAGAAAAAGCCTGTTCTTGTCCGCGATTGCAATGTGCAGGTCCACGTCTTCTGCGGCCCATTGAAATGAATGGGTCTGCACCCGTGGATGCGGACCTAGAACTGCAGTCGTGTGAATGCACTCTTTCCCTGTACACACACCATATAGACATTACTAACCTTATGCACAAAATATATACCCTATTCACACACATACCTCACTCTATATAGATGACACCCTATACACACATACCTCACTCTATATAGATGACACCCTATACACAAACATACCTCACTCTATATAGATATTATTCTGTATGAAGAGGCTGCGGTGCTTCGCGAGTGACACAGTCTCTTCCTAGGCCATATGACATCACATTCATCGTTCACGTGGCCTAGGTGGAGCTCAGTTCCTTTCGAGTGATTGGGGCTGAGCTGCAATACCAATCACAGTGCTATCAAATGGACAGTGCTGTGCTTGGTAAGGAGCAAAGAGGCTGCGGCGCTCACTGGAACATCGCAGTCTCCTCAAACAGCTGATTGGCGGGGGTGCCAGGAGTCGGGACTCCCACCAATCTCATATTGATGACCTATCCTGAGGATAGGCCACCAATATGTAAATCCCAGAGAATCCATTTACCTTATGTTATCTGTAGTGTTACATATGACTGCAGGTACATGATCTACTACATTATTTGCAGACGGGAAGTTATCACTGTTATCTGCGGTGTTACATAGGACTGCAGGTGACATCTACTACATTATTTGTACTCAGAGTCTCTATGTAACACCACAGGTAACACAGCGAAAACGCTGAAAAAAGAGAATGTAGTAGATGTTACCTGCAGTCCTATGTAACACCCCACATAACACAGTAAATTATTGTGTTATGTGGGGTGTTACATAGGTCAGCAGGGAACATCTTTTACATTATCTGTACCCAAAAAGTTATCACTGTGTTATGTGGAGTGTTACATTGGACTGCATGGAATATCTACTACATTATCTGTACTCAGATGTCACCAGCAGTCCTATGTAACACGCCAGATAACAGTGATAACTTTTTGTGTGCAGATAATGTAGTAGATGGTACCTGCAGTCCTATGTAACACTATGTGGTACCTGCAGTCTGCGCTGCTGAAAGCTGGAGCGCCCTCGTCATTCTTGCCGCGCTGTTCTCCAACCTCTTCCTCTTCTGGCTAGGACAGAGCAGCACACAGTGCTCCAGACTAAAAAATAAATAAAAAAAAGTACCCAGGAGCCATTGGCTCCTAAACTGAAAAATGTAGGAGCCAGATTTGCCAAATTTAAAATAAATATAATTATAATAAAAAAGACTTGGAGCAGAAGATGAGATGCCGATCACGGTAGTGAGCCAGCACTATATATAGGAGAACACAGCACCATATACCTCTTACATACAGTGGCATCTCCTGTCATGTAGACCTTCTCTTTCCTCTTCTCCTCCGTTTGACCCAGACCGCCATGAATAATTCTTTCAGCCACATCTCGTCTCTACAGAGTGTGTTACACAGACATGTTAGATTTCTCAATTTTTCCATCAACCTCCCCATCCTGGTGTCCTGACTATGTCATCCTGCTGCCACTACCAATACTGTGCCCGTTGTGTTCCCCAATGCCCCAGGTACTATACTGCTGTAACAATAGTGAACCCAGTAGATATAATTGGGGTCATTTATCAAACTGGTGTAAAGTAGAACTGGATCAGATTCCACCTTTCATTTTCCAAAGGAGCTGTCAGAAATGAAATGGGGAATCCGATTGGTTGCTATGGGCAACTAAGCCAGTTCTACTTTACACCAGTTTGATAAATGACCCCAAATGTCCTTATAGTGTCTACAGCAATTATAATGCCCCCTAGAGATCCCCCCATTAATCATATTAACACTCTATATTGTGCTCCAGGTAATAATGACTGTATAGTGTCCCCAAAAAAATGTTCCCTAATATATCCCTGTAATAGAAATGACCCTACAGTGTCCCCCACACTGCCCCCATATAGTAATTTGCCCCCACACAGTAAATTCCCCCACACTGCCTCCACATAGTAATCCCCCCATAGTAATTTACCCCCATGCAGTCCCCATATAGTAATTTGCCCACACACTGCCCCCCATGTAGTAGTTTGCCCACACACTGCCCCCCATGTAGTAATTTGCCCCCACTGTCCCTTCAGTAATATGTCCTCCTGGGCTCCCCAGTAATGTCCCCCAAAATTGGCACACATGCACATAAAAAAATCTGAAAAGCTAATACCTGTGTCAAGGCGCTCGCTTGCATATGGTACGGGCCGGGATATTGAGGCAGGCGCGCACACGTCACTGTGCAGTGGTCTGGCACAGGCGCATGATGACGTGACCATGCCTGCCTTCGCTGGGATTGTACTACCGCATAGGCCTCAGGCCTACTATGCCTGAAACCTATGGTGGTGATCGGCAGCGGGGCAGGGAACTATGCGCTGCATGCACCACTGCAGTATGTGTGGTGTTTGGGCTGGCCTTGGGCCCCCCAGAGATGCCAGGTCCGGGGCTGTCGACCTAAATGCCCCTGTTATAATTTGCAATTGTGTGCGGCCTGGGCAGAGGAGTTATGCAGGCTACAGGGCCATGGCGGCATATTCCAGGGCTGCCGCTGGGAGGAGGAGTCAAATTGAAGTAGCTGCCAGGACTTCAGTAGCGAACAGCCTGGCACCCCAAACATCAGGGCTTTGGGTAGAGTCCCAGACTGTTCCACTACTATGATAACCAAACATTTCTTTCACACTGTAATAGAATTTACCAAGTAATAGACTAGCCCCTCGCTGCTGTACCAAACCTGGCTCGGCCATTTGGCCGACTGGCCACTCCCATATTTACCTACTTACACAGAAAAAACTATTTCGACATAGGAGCAGCAGCACAACCTGGTCTGTGGGTGGGGTTAATAGTAGGCGGAGGGAAAGCAGGTTAGCAGCACAGCTGAGGATGACATCGGTAATACAGCTCCATCTAGTGGCAGTTTTTAGTATAGTGTGTTTATGCGGTTTTTCTTCTCACGCGTTGCCCACAGGGGCCTGACTGTGCACCACACATAAGCCCAGGTGCAGCCTTAGGATAAATGACACCCTGTGCGGAATTTTCTTTAGGGCCCCCCCCCCCCCCCAATGATAAGAGAAAAATCACTATATACCTACCTTTACCCTATATACACACTATAGAGACTGCACATACCGCACACACTCTACACACCCTATATACATACTGTATAGACTGAAATTACTTTACACACTATAGAAATTATAATTACCCTAAACACACACACACAGAATAGACTACAATTACACAGCACTCATTTACCCTATATACACACTATATATACTACACTTACCCTATACACAAGCTATATAGACTACAATTTAAAGAGGCCCTGGAAATAAAACTAAATGTGGTAGTAGGCAGACCCAGATTTACAGGAGGTGCAGCCAATATACTTCTCCTAGGAGAACCAAATACCACAGTGCAGCACTAAATACTGCCCCGGGAGAACCAAATACCATAGTGCAGCACAATATACTGCCCAAGCAGAACCAGATACTACAGTGCAGCACTATATACCACACTGCAGTACATTATACCGCCCCAGCAGAAACAAATCCCACAGTGCAGCACAATATACTGTCACAGCAGACCTTCTGCAGAGATTATATATTGTGCTGTACATTAGTATTTGGTCTGCAGCAGACCCAAATATCAAAGTGCACGATGTAGTGCCCCATTTACACAAAATACCTCTCAAGAAGCTGCCCCTCTGTGGTGGCCAGTGCCAGCTGCCATGTTCTGTCCTCCTTCTCCTTCGATTGTCTCTAATTAAAATATGGAGGATGGGGTTGAGGACATAAGACGCAGACAACAGCACAGAGCCAGCCCCACCATCAGCTACCATACATACAGGAGAAGTCAGCACTACATATCTCTTACTGTACATCCAGTGATGTCTCCTCTGATGCAGAAATTCTCTTTTTCCTCATCTTCTTCATTCAGACCAAACGTCTCATGTAGACGTTCTATTTCCTCATCTTCTCCATTCTGCCATGATGACTTCTTTCAGCCTTGTCTTGTTTCTGCAGAGTTCATCTTCCTGACCCTGGTGCCCAGACCTATACTTCTGCCAGTATTAATAATGCCCTCTATAGTGCACTCCGTAATAATAATGGCCTAATAGTTCCCCCTATAATAATAATGCTCCCTATTGTGCCCCAGTTAAAATAATGTTCCCAATACTTCCTCAAGCAATAATACCACATATAGTGCCCCTTGTAATAATAATTGCCCTTATAGTGTCCTTGGTAATAATACCCTCCACAATACCCCTGATCATAATAATACCCCCTATTATGCCTCCAATAATAATAAGGGGCCCACAGTTCCCCCAGTAATACTTATGCTCCCAATAGTGTCTCTGGTAATAATAATAACCTCCCAGTGCCCCCAACAACGTCCATCTCCACTGCCCCAGTAATGTCTATTCCCACTGACCGTTCCCTGTCGTAGTCCTGTTCCCCACCACTCTCTGTGATGCAGGCCGCAGGCCTCTTCTTGCCTGAAGCCTATGTCCTGGGGCAGGGGGAGGTATGGGGCACAGCGTCAGAGGCATGCTGATGATGGCAGTGGGAGAAGCACCTGGATGGCGGACTAGTAATTAAGTCTGTTATGCACACACTACATACACAACACTTAGGGCTCATTCACACAACCAAAAGTGTTTTGCGGTCCGCAAATTGCTGATCCGCAAAACAAGGATACCGGCCTTGTGCACTCCACATTTTGCAGACCACACAATGCCGGCGCTATATAGAAAATGCCTGTTCTTGTCCACGATTGCAGTATGCTGTCCACATCTTCTGCAGCCGTGGATGTGGACCTAGAATTACAGTCGTGTGAATGCACTCTTTCCCTGTACACACACCATATAGACATTACTAACCCTATGCACACACTATATATCCTATTAACACACATACCTCACTCTATATAGATGACACCCTATACACACACATACCTCACTGTATATAGATGAAACCCTATACACACACATACCTCACTGTATATAGATGAAACCCTATACACACACACACAAACACATACCTCACTCTATATAGATGAAACCCTATACACACACATACCTCACTCTATATAGATGACACCCTATACACACACCTCACTCTATATAGATGACACCCTATATACACACACATACCTCACTCTATATAGATGAAACCCTATACACACACACCTCACTGTATATAGATGACACCCTATACACACACACATACCTCACTGTATATAGATGAAACACTATACACACCTCACTCTATATAGATGACACCCTATACACACACATACCTCACTCTATATAGATGACACCCTATACACACACACACATACCTCACTCTATATAGATGAAACCCTATACACACATACCTCACTCTATATAGATGACACCCTATACACACACATATACCTCACTCTATATAGATGACACCCTATACACACACATATACCTCACTCTATATAGATGACACCCTACACATACCTCACTCTATATAGATGAAACCCTATACACACACATACCTCACTCTATATAGATGACACCCTATACACACACCTCACTCTATATAGATGACACCCTATACACACACACATACCTCACTCTATATAGATGAAACCCTATACACACACATATACCTCACTCTATATAGATGACACCCTATACACACACACATACCTCACTCTATATAGATGACACCCTATACACACACACATACCTCACTCTATATAGATGACACCCTATACACACACATATACCTCACTCTATATAGATGACACCCTATACACACACATATACCTCACTCTATTTAGATGACACCCTATTTACACACCATATAGATGACACTTACCCTAGTCACACCAGTTTAGTCCTTCCCCTGTGCTCTGCTTGGCTAGAGAAAATTGATCTCATCTCTCACCTGACAGCCTCCTGCCTGCAGCAAGCACATGTGCTGTGGCGCCCCCTTCACAGCCAGGAGTGATGCGCCCTGTGCGATGGCAGAGGTCGCACATCCCTAAGGACAGCCCTGCATAAACCTGGTAGAGACACTAGTACACAGTGGAACTAGCGGCTTGCGCCATTGATAATGTGAAAATGTCATTGGTCTATTGCAATCACGTGGGCAGTGAACTGTTGACCAATCACAAACCACCTAACAACAGTGTATTGCAATAGTGATCGTTGTCATAGTAACCTAACGGCTTCTTTGCAGCGGAACAGCGAGGGATGGGATCCAAGAGGAGGCAGGGTTCATGAAGGGTGCGGAGCTGCAGGAAGCGGAGGAGGAACAAGGATGCCGACATCAGGAGGATGGCCCCAGGCGCGGAGCTGCAGGAAGCGGAGGAGGAACAAAGATGACGACATCAGGAGGATGGCCCCAGGCGCGGAGCTGCAGGAAGCCAAGGAGGTAACCGTTGTACAGCCGAGGATGATGACATCAGGAGAATGGCTCCATCTAGTGGCAGTTATTAATTTTATATGCGATCCTTCTGAATGTTTACCTGGTACCCACAGGAGGCTGTGCAGCTTAGGCTGTGTCTTTTAGAAGCCTCCAATGCACAGCATGCCCTGCTGTTTATGATAGTAAGGGCTCATGCACACGTCCGTTGCCCGGCTGTGCTCATATTGCTGCCGTGTTCATGACCCTAACATGACAGAGAGGTGAGGCGATCGCCCCAGGGCAAGAGATGGGCAGCTGAAGGGCCATGGGCTGAAGGTTAGGGGTTAAGTTAAGAAATTGGCATTGGGGAGGGAGGGGCGCCATTTCAGTTTTTTGCCTCAGGCAGCAGAAAGGCTAGGTGCACCCTTGCACTGCCCCCATTCTAGTTATTTGGCTCTGTTGGTGCTGCTCATGTGCTTGAATGAGGCATTTTCTGTTTCTCTGTTCCTGTAGCAGAACAGATAAACTGAAATAATAGTCATGATGTGGATGCCGCCTTCCATGTAACACTATAGAGGTGCTGTGCATTGTCATCAGGTCTGCATTTATAAAAGGGGTGGTACAAAACCCTTAAAGGGATCGTCTGAGTTAACTGAAAAAAGGCAGGGAAGGTATTAGAGTACATTGCAAAAAATAAAAGATTAAAACATATTTTACTTACTTTCCCTTTTAAAAGCCCCTCTGTTCCGGCTGACCCGTCAGGCTTTGTTTTTTTGACTGCAGCAATGAATTGTCTGTATACCGCATGTGACTGCTGCAGCACATCACTTGCACATGATTGCTGAGACCAATGATTGGCTGCAACGGTCACGTGCAGAATTACTAGGCACATCATGGATGCAAAGAGGAAAACAAAGCAGGTTGTGCAGGAACAGAGGGGGTTCAGGGTGGTAATTCTTATAGCTTTCCTGCCTCTTTTTCTTTACAGGGTTCTCCACTCTCAGCATTTGTGGCATGTCAGTAGGATATGCCACAAAAGACAAATAGGTATGGGTCCTATCTCCAAAGTGGGGCCCCCAAACTGGAAGGAGTAGCCACTCTCTATTGACCGCTATAGGAGTTCTGAAAATAGCCCTGGTGGCTCAGCAATTTCTGGTGCTCCCATAGTGGTGAATAGAGAGGTGACTGCATATGTGCAGTGTGCTATCCTTCACTTCACCCGTCAGCTATCTGACATTTGTGACATATCCTAGAGATATGCCACAGAAGTTGAGATGGGAAAACCCTTGTAACTACTGGCTTCAAAGCACTGACTTACAGCAGTCACTGTTGTCATGGAAACAATGCATCCCATTGTACCTGATGGCTCAGAACACACTGGGGGACAAGACCTTCTAAAGATGCAACAAGTGGCACATGCAGTATGATGAATTTGGAGCACTGCTTTTGTCTGACTATATACAGGTGGCATCCGGACAGACAGGAGGAGGTGAAGCGGTGCTCCGAGGCTCTAGACCCACATCCAGTGCTCCAATCACCCCATTTATATAAAAATAAACGTAATAATTATGCTGCAAGACCACATCCTTTTTTATCCACCGTGATCAACCTTACCAGGCAGTATGCCTGGTTTATTAGGGTTTATCATGGTGACGGATGCTCTTCTGAGATTTTTTCACTGATGACCTATCCTTTGGATAGGTCATCAGTATCTGATCTGTGGGGGTCCGACACCCGGGACCCCCTCCCTCCCTCTATTGTATTATCATTGGTGGCCAGTGTGCGGCCTCCCCTCCCCCCACTCCCGATCATTGGTGGCAGCGGAGAGTTCCGATCGGAGTCCCAGTTTAATCGCTGGGGCTCCGATCGGTAACCATGGCAACCAGGACGCTACTGCAGGCCTGGTTGCCATGGTCACTTAGCAATATTACAATATTAGAAGCATCATACTTACCTGCTGTGCTGTCTGTGACCGGCCGGGAGCTCCTCCTACTGGTAAGTGACAAGTCTGTGCGGCGCATTGCTTAATGATCTGTCACTTACCAGTAGGAGGAGCTCCCGGCCGGTCACAGACAGCGCAGCAGGTAAGTATGATGCTTCTAATATTGTAATATTGCTAAGTAACCATGGCAACCAGGCCTGCAGTAGCGTCCTGGTTGCCATGGTTACCGATCGGAGCCCCAGCGATTAAACTGGGACTCCGATCTGAACTCTCCGCTGCCACAAATGATGGGGGGGAGAGGGGAGACCGCACACTGGCCACCAATGATATTAATACAATAGAGGGGGGGCCGCACACTGGCCACCAATGATAATACAATAGAGGGAGGGGGGGCCGGGGGAGACCGCACACTTGCCACCAATGATATTACAATAGAGGGAGGGAGGGGGGACCGGGGGAGGCAGCACACTGGCCACCAATGATATTACAATAGAGGGAGGGAGGGGGGGCCGGGGGAGGCCGCACACTGGCCACCAATGATATTACAATAAAGGGAGGGAGGGGGGGCCGGGGGAGGCCGCACACTGGCCACCAATGATATTCAAACTGGGGAGGGAGGGGGGTCTGCCCCCTGCTGCCTGGCAGACCCTGATCTCTTACAGGGGGCTATGATACGCACAATTAACCCCTTCAGGTGCAGCACCTGAGGAGTTAATTGTGCGGATCACAGCCCCCTGTAAGAGATCGGGTGCTGCCAGGCAGCAGGGGGCAGTCATGTACACAGTTCTCAGTATATTCTAACTAGAAGCGTCCCCATCACTATGGGAACGCCTCTGTGTTAGAATATACTGTCGGATTTGAGTTTTCACGAAGTGAAAACTCACCTCTGAAAAAGCTTTTATGCAGACGGATCTTCGGATCCGTCTGCATGAAAGTAGCCTACGGATCACGGACACGGATGCCAATCTTGTGTGCATCCGTTTTTTATTCACGGACCCATTGACTTGAATGGGTCCGTGAACCGTTGTCCGTCAAAAAAATAGGACAGGTCATATTTTTTTGACGGACAGGAAACACGGATCACGGATGCGGCTGCAAAACGGTGCATTTTACGATTTTTCCATGGACCCATTGAAAGTCAATGGGTCCGCGAAAAACAACGGAAAACGGCACAACGGCCACGGATGCACACAACGGTCGTGTGCATGAGGCCTAAGTGTGTATACATACATAGTTGTCAGTCAGTGATAGTTATACACGGGGGAGGTGTTATCTGTGATCGATAGCATTCTCTGTGTAAGTTTGTATACATAGTTGTACACAGAGGAGGTGTTATCAATGATTTATAGCATTCTCTGTGTGTGTGTGTATACATACATAGTTGTCAGTCAGTGATAGTTATACACGGGGGAGGTGTTATCAGTGATCAATAGCATTCTTTGTGTAAGTGTGTATACATAGATAGCTGTCAGTCAGTGATAGTTGTACACAGGGGAGGTGATATCAGTGACTGATAGCATTCTCTGTGTAAGTGTGTATACATAGATAGCTGTCAGTCAGTGATAGTTGTACACATAGAAGGTGTTATCAGTGATTGATAGCATTCTCTGTCTAAATGTGTATGCATAGATAGCTGTCAGTCACTGATAGTTGTACACAGGGGAGGTGATATCAGTGATTGATAGCATTCTCTGTGTAAGTGTGTATAAATAGATAGCTATCAGTCACTTAGTAAGTAGTACAGATGGGGCTGGGGATCGGAACTTCGTTGAAAGCTATTATTATAAAAGATTTAGGCATTAAGGAAGTGAGTGAGCGGTGGGGCCGGAGTACAGTGACCGCACCGGCCCCGCCTCATTTGCATGACACCGGCCCCTCCTCCCTCCCCTGTCCAGCTGATACATCGCAGACTGCGATGTAAAATGGCAGCATTCGCCCCATAAGACGCAGGGGCATTTTTTCCCCCCTTGGGGGGGGGGGGGGGGGGAGTGCGTCTTATGGGGCGAAAAATAAGGTAAATGAATAAGTCTTTTCCCACGTAACTGTATATCAAATTGCTCAGCTCTGCCTGCTCTATAACCTGCTGCCTGCAGATTACACTGCATTTCATGGTGACATGTTCTCTAACTTTGCAATAGGTCTTCATTCTGTATATTTATTAGTACACCTCCTGTGCAAACCTTTGGCTATCCATAGTAAGAGATAACAAACTCTGTGTAGTAAAGTACAGCTGCCCGATCAGGCTACATGGGGTTATTTTCTATCTATTGCTGTGTGGATGCAGAGGTCTGCATTGGAGTTGAACTAATGGATAGCTTCATTTTTAACTGGGTTTTCCCACCCAGACACTTAGAGGGAGATTTATCTGGTGTAAAGGAAAACTGTCTTAGTTGCCCCTAGCAACCAATCAGCTTCCACCTTTCATTGTCCAAATGAGCTCTGAAAAATTGTGGAATCTGATTGGTTGTTATGGGCAACTAAGCCCATTTTCCTTTACACCAGTGGAACATAACCACACAGTATGCCATAAATGTCTAGTCTGCTATCTCAAGAACTGGGACCCGTTGCCCTCCACTGGGAATGGCAAGGAGGTTCAGCTCTCTCTATTCAATGCTATGGCCGAACACGCCTACTTTCCTATTTTTGGAATCCCCATTCAATGTACTGCTGACGAAAGATGCAATCACCTGACAAAGATGGGACTGGCGGCACTTCTACACAGGACAATGGTCGGGACCAATGTTTTTTGTTCCTGATCATCGACATATGTAAAGGGTCCTAAAACAAAGAATTGGTTGCAGATATTTATATAATGGATTTCAAGATCTTTATCAGAAAAATGTGACTATAAAACTGAAGAATGAATCTTTTATTTTCAGAAGCAAAGGAGAAGAAGCAGCACCCAGTGCAGTGTCAGACAGCTCTGGACTGGAGAGTTGCCTCCGCTCGTTGGTTATGGACTGGTGAGAGCTGAATCTGCACCCATCTCCTGCTTTGGCCACAGTGCTGCTTCATACTTTCAGTTTACTTCTTTCATTTTCAGTATATTCACACATGGCAGATTTGTTGCACACATTTTGACGACTGTACCATTCTTCTTTGAGAATCACCCTATTCAAGTCTATGGAAATAATCTTCAGTTGCATAAATTACAGTAAAATGTGAATATACTATACTCTTTATAGGGATTGACTAGCTTCAGTAAGAAACCAACACTGTGGAATAGCCTGCAACTGGGGAGGGATTTGACCAGTTCTCCAGATCCAGTTTTTAAAATTACAACCGAACTGGCTGAACCCCATTCTCATGTTGACAGTAGTTCAGAGCCCATTCTCTTAAAGGGTTTATGCCACTTTAGCAAATAGCATTTATTATGTAGAGAAAGTTAATACAAGCAACTTACTAATGTATTGTTATCATCCATATTGCTTCCTTTACTGGCTGGATTCATTTTTCTATCACAATATACACTGCTCGTTTCCATGGTTATGACCATCCTACAATCCATCAACAGTGGTCGTGCTTGCAAACTATAGAAAAGCACCAGCCTTTGTGCACTCCCATGTTTCCAGGGGTCGAGTCGAGGGGGAACGCGTGGGAACGGCGTTCCTGCACTTTTTTCATGGCAGGAACGCCGTTCCCTTTCACGCTCTGGATTCCGAATCCCGAGTACCATTAGCCACCGCCGTGCCACGCCCCCTACTTGTGAGATCCTTCTTCCGATTCCTAGCCGCCGCCCGCGTCACGCCCCCTACCTGTGATCCATGTCTGACTGACATCATCTGCTGCGCCTGCTCTGCATTAATGATAATGATCTGAGCCTGCTTCTTGACTCCTCCTGTTCGGCTGGAGGTCGCGGGTCTCGCGGGATCTCGCACCCGATCCTATCGTCATATCCGGGGAAGGAATACGTCCATTCCGAAACGCGTCAGAGGAATTGTGGACCCCAGAGGCTTCCGTAGCTTCGGGTGTGACGTCACACTGCAGGTCTCCAGGACAACAAACCTAACAACGGCTGCTCTGTGTGCGCGCAAGCTACCGGCCGGAGCTGCGCACGCAACACAAAGCAAGCTGAAGATAGAACAGGACAAGAGAAGAGGATTACCAGCATCTTTACCTACAACAGCGGTTTCTTCAGGAACGGACTGAGCGGGGCACATAACAGTAAGTGTTAACCACTGCCACAGCAGACTATCCTAGTAGTACTATATCACTGTGCAATATTCACCGTATGTTCCTGGAACAGAATGCATGTTGTGATTGATTATAAACGAATGATAATAGAGGTACCATAATAGACACCAGAAAGTTTTAGGCAGTGTCTACTATATCCAGTGTTTCATTAGTGGTATATCTTATAGGTAGGAACAAGGTCAGCGCGGGTTCTTTCTTCTTTTATTTCTAATACTAGGTCTTCTCCTATTCTGTGGGCTGTTTTTTGGCAATTAACCCCACAGCAGAACCCAGCAGCGACGGGGCGCACACATAGTCTTTTTGTGTGAGCTCACCTCCAACCCACTTTACCCAGATGGCAGCGCGAGTGCTTATCTATTGCTTTTGAACATCTACAATAAGCAACTACAACAAATCAAATGTAATGCCAAACAGCAGTTCCTCTATGTGATTGTGATGCCTTGGATAGCTTACACTGGACCGTCCATCACATAGAGGAACTGCTGTTTGGCATTACATTTGATTTGTTGTAGTTGCTCATTGTAGATGTAGCAAAGCTGAGTTTGTCACTTGCCTAAGAATGAGGGGGGCAGTTTGTCACTTGCCTAAGGGAGGCAATAGCTACGCCCCTGCCCCCTGCCACCTTCCTGGTCCTCAGCTGTCGGCTGTGAGGGCTGCGCACAGGAGCCGAGTGAGTCGTCTGTGACGTCACTCCGTGCGCAGCCTACAGCAGTAGAAGAGAAGAGCGTCCAGGAGCAGGAGAGGTAAGTGTAAGTTTTTTTTATTTTATACTAAAGGCATATAGGCTGAATGGAGAGGCACTGACTGGAGGCTGGTGGAGGGGGCAGCACTGGGCGCTAGTGAATGGGGCACTGGGCGGCTGATGGAGAGGCACTGGGGGGCTGATGGAGAGGCACTGGGGGGCTGATGGAGAGGCACTGGGGGGCTGATGGAGAGGCACTGGGGGGTTGCTATCTGATTGTTGGTCATTCATATTGGGTTCTGATCTGAGGTCTTATTGGGGTCTTATTAACATTGGGGGTCTGATTGGTGGTCTGAGGTGTAATGAAATAAAAAAAAATCTTATTGTGCGGTGCCCACTTCCACCCCTGAGCCCAGCTGCCTGTCAGCACCCCTGAGCCCAGCTGCCTGTCAGCACCCCTTAGCCCAGCTGCCTGTCAGCACCCCTGAACCCAGCTGCCTGTCAGCACCCCTGAGCCCAGCTGCCTGTCAGCACCCCTGAGGCTTCAGAACTGTAAGTAAATTATATATAAGGGCAGTTTTTGTTTTGTTTTGATCACAATGTGTACATTTGGCTCAGTCCGCAGCGACACAAATTACAGCATGCTAGATTTTCAGTGCTTTTTTTTTTTTTCCCGCTACATGTAGCTTTCAAAAGCCCATTCACATGTAGTGTATTTTAAAAGGGTTTTCCCATCTCAGACAATGGGGGCATATCACTAGGATATATAGAGAACGAAGCGGGGAGATTTGTGGCTCGCTGCCTCGTCTATTTCCGTCGGCTCCATAGAAATGAATGGGAGTGGTGGTTGCACATGTGCGGCGCGCTCCCATTCATTTCAATTGGAGAGGCGGGGCGCTGTGCCTGGTGGTGGACGGACCCCGGGAAACCTGGGGTCCTCCAGCCACAAGTCTCCCCGCTTCGTTCTCGATATAGGTGCGGGTCCCAGAGGTGGGACCCGCACCTATCAGACAATGGGGGCATATCCTAGCAATATGCCACCATTGTCTGAAATGGAAATACCCCTTTAAGGATTTAAAAACAGTCACTAAAGGGTGGCAAACAGAATCACAAACCATATGTAATTAAGGACACAACTTCTGGAATAAAAGGGAATAATGACTGAATATTTCCATGTGTCCTTAAGGGGTTAAAATAACAGATATCTGTGTCACATCCACTGGACTGGAGACTCATATATGAGACTAATTGTTAGATCATTTAGGCTTTTTTAAAAATAATTTTTAGAATACTGATAGATTTTATTTCATACAAGTGTGCAGATTTGTGCCTTACCCTGCACCTCACAGTCACCGGACCACCCAACCACTGCCACCAGAGACAACAAAGGAAAGAGTTTTTCACAATAAGAGGTAATAACAGAACGGATGGGGAATTCTTTGCCTAAAGAGGTCATTTTATCAGAATATTTAGTTTTTTTTTTCAAATCCGAAAATGATTTGACACCATTTTTTTAATTTTTATTTGTACAGAAATGAGAAAGCGAAAAACCAGCATTACGGATTTCTTCACAAACGCATCCAATAAAAAATCACATGCTGATTCTGCAAGTTGCTCCACTCAGTCTGAGCCTTTGCTTCAGGCGGCGGTGTCCGCTTCAGAAACTATACCAGTCAGTGAATCGGCTGTAGTGGACATGGTTACTGATGTGGCTGAAGATGCCGATGTCAATGATAACATTCTTCCAGAATGTTGGGACCAGAATCAGTGGCTAGAATTTAAAAAAAAGTACCCTTGGCTGTTTGTAGACAATGGTCTTTTAGGGTGCAAAGTGTGTCGGGGGGTTAAACACCTTGGAGTGTCTGTTTCGCAAGGTGTATCCATTTCTAAAGAATGGAGCACTGGTACAATTACTCCATATGGCAAAACAAAAAAAGATATGTTGACCTCACTACGTAAAAAAATCCACATACATAAGATTTCAGAAGCACATGTAAAGGCAGGAGATATCCAAGCAGTATCCAGAAAGGAGATTCTGCAATCCAATATTGCAGAACAGCAGAAGCATAAGTTTGTGTCAACCACTAAGGTATGTCGCACTGCCTACTTTTGTGCGAAAAAAAATCGCCCTTTCACAGATTTAAGAGATCTTATCAGCTTGCAAGTTGCAAATGGAGCTGACTTAGGATGTATTCTCCATAGTGAGTACACAGCGGCACAAATAATAGATTGCATTGCTAGTGAAATGAGAAAAAAGCTTTGCAAAGCAATTGTTGCGCAGGCTCCAAAAATTTCTGTTTATATTGATGAGTCTACAACTGTTTCTACCCATTCAGTGTTAATCGTTTATATTCGTGCCTCTGTTAACGGAAAAGACCCAGTCACTTTCTTTCTCGATTTGCTTGATTTGCCTAAAGCAGATGCACAGTCTATTGAAGCCACTCTTCTAGCTTGTCTTTCTAAATTTGGGTTCAGTAATGACTTTCTTGCCGAAAACTGGATCGGAGCTTGCAGTGATGGTGCAAGTATAATGCTTGGAAGAAAGTCGGGTGTTCTGGAACGACTCAGTCAAAAATATCCACAGATTGTGAAATGGCACTGCTTGTGTCATAGGCTTGAATTGTGCATTTCAGATACAATTGATTCTGTTCCTGGTCTTCATCATGTCACATCATTTTTTGAGAAGTTGTATGCTGTGTATCATCAGTCACCAAAAAATCTAGCAGAGCTCTCAGAATGTGCAAAAGAATTAGAAGTACAAATTCTTAAAATTGGAAAAGTTTTTTCAGTTAGATGGGTTGCTTCAAGCCAGAGAGCTATACGAGCAGTTTGGGAGTCATATCCTGCACTACACAGTCATTTCCTGCAAGCAAGCGTAAGCTCCGCTCATAACAGTAAGCAGAAATCTGTATTTAGTGGCCTTAACAAGGTCTTGACATCAGAAGATTATTTGTTAAACCTTGCAGGGGTTGCGGATGCAGTTCAGGAAATGGGACTGTTATCTGAAGCGCTACAAAGAGATGACATCACACTTCCACGAGCTTATCAGCTGATCAATCGTTCAGTTCGTGCAATTGAAAAGATGAAAGACATGCCTGGCAAACATCTGAAAGAAGTCATGGAATCGCTGCAGAAAGGGAATTTCAAAGGTGTGACCATCAACCCAGGGAGTTCAAAAGGCCAAGTGAGGATAAATCTCCCTCAATTTTATCAAAGTTTGGTGGATAATTTACGCTCCAGACTCTTTGCTTTAACTGCAAGCAACAGACCTGCCGCTTCATCACAGTCGGGTGAATTTGAAACTCTTGTTTCTGAAATTGACATCCTGAATTCACAACGCTGGCCAATCAATGTGGACAGTCCGTGGTTTGAAGGTGAAGTGAAGCTGGAGCAGCTATGCAAAAGATTCCGTCTCAACTATGCATCCATCTGTGAAGGTTTCAGAGACTACATTGATAATGGTGGTGTAGAGATTCCTGAAAATCTGAAACCAGTGGTGACAGCAGTTAACAGTCTTCCAGTGACATCCGGTGATTGTGAAAGGGGCTTCAGTACAATGAATTTGGTGATGTCGCCCATTAGGAGTGGGCTTGGCATTGAACGCGTGTCTTCTCTTTTGTTTATCAGTCTCATTGGGCCTCCTGTGCATTTATGGGATCCTTTACCATACGTCACAAAATGGCTGACCACACATCGCAGCGCAGATGATAATAAATCTAGAAAAGTTGAAAATCTTGCACGGCAAGGGCAACGTTATTCCAGTTTGTGGGCTATTTTCTAATGGGCTGTGTCACTGTGTTAATTTAATTTGTTCCAACTGTTATATATATATATTTGTTTCATGTTAATTTTGCACTTGTTTACTGGCACTTTACAATAAATGTTGCACTGAATTTTCAGTGAAATCTATATTTTTTTTGGGGGGTGCGGGGTTGCAGGGGGGGGGGGGGGGTTTGCAGTGGATCTTGGGTGAGTTCCCACACTTTTTTTCCCAGGACTTGACCCCTGCATGTTTCCAGCCACCAGAGAGGCCGGCATTTTTTCCTATAGTGTGCAAGCACGACCACTGTTGCTGGGTTGCAGGGCGGTCATAACCATGGAAACGAGCAATGTATAATGTGATAAAAAAATAAATCAAGGAAGCAATATTGGTAATAACCATACATTAGTAAGTGGCTTGTATTAACTTTCTCTACATGATAAATGCCACTTGCTGAAGTGAGACAACTGTTGCAGACAACTGTTTTACTATACTCAGAACGGTGATACAGTTGAATACTGCTGAAGGGCACATGAGCCATTAGCTCCCATGCCCACTCTCATAGGCTACAAGCCTCATACAGGGTATGCCAACTCATGCTGAGGCCTGCAGAGGCCGGTTTTAAGCATGGAGCACGAGTCACCAGAGGGGGGCACTATAATAACTACTGAGTGCACTATAGGTTGTATTATAACTACTGGGGGCACTAAAGGGGGCATTATAACTATTGGAGGGACTGTATGGGGCATTATAACTAATGTAAGCAGCTTAGGAGGCATTATAACTACTGGGAGCACTATAGGTTGTATTATAACTACTGGGTACACTATAGAAGACATAACTACTGGTGGCACTATGAGGAATATTTTAACTACTGGAGGCACTATAGTAGGCATTATAACTATTGGGGGGACTACTGTATATGGGGTATTATTACTACTAGGGACACTATAGGGGGCATTATAACTACTGGGAGCACTATAGGGGGCAATATAACTACTGAGGGCAGTATAACTACTGGGGACACTATAGGGAGCATGATAACTACTGAGGGCTCTATAGGGGGTAATATAACTACAGTGGGCAGTACCGGAGATGCTATGGGTGATGCTATAACTACTGGTGGCAATATAGGGGGATTATAACTACTCACACCCAAAAGGAGCATTTTTTTATTACTGGGTACTGTAGGGGCAATATAATTACTGGGAGCACTGTAGGTGGCAATATAACTACCGGGGCAATATAGGTGGGTTATAACTACTGGAGGCATTGTAGGTGATGCAATAACTACTGGGGACACTATAGGGGGCATTATAACAACTGGGGACACTATAAGGGGCATTATAACTCCTGGGGGCGCTATAAGGCCCCTTTCACACGAGCAAGTTTTCTGCGTGGGTGCGATGCGTGAAGTGAACGCATAGCACCCCCACTGAATCCTGACCCATTCATTTCTGTGTGTCTGCATACATGAGTGTTGCATCATGTGTTGTGTGAGAATCACAGCATGTTCTATATTCTGCATTTTTCACGCAGCCCTGGCACCATAGAAGTGAATGGGGCTTCAGTGTGTTTTTCACAGATGGTTGCTTGGAGATGCTGTAAAAAACGAATCAAAATGCATCGCATCCGCTGAGAAAGAAACGAACAACTGAACACAATCGCAGACAAAACTGACTGAACTTGCTTGCCAAATGGTGCGAGTTTCACTGAACACACCCTGAACGCATCCTGAGCCAATCCGTATTATTCCTGTGAAAGAGGCCTAAGAGGTATTATGACTACTGGGAGCACTATAAGGGCCATTAAAATGAGTGTGTGCACTGTAACACAAACTTCTACATTACAAAAGTGCTACACTGCCAGTAAATTATGGTGCAACATGTCATCAATCAGTGATAAACCGTCATATAAAATAAATTAATATTCCATGGCGCTCACCATTAACAATAGCCACTAACTTTATTTTTGTGCTTTATTGCAGGTAACACTTGGGAAGCAAACACATGTAGATCTGTCCTCTGACGCTTTCTCAAGGCCAATCTACATGTGTTTGTCTCCTTTGTATTACCTGTAATGTGTTAAGTGACATGGATTTCTCTTTATTTTGATGTTTATATGTGAAGACCATATACAGTATATGATGTATTTTTATTTATGACTTCTTACATATGTGTCATGACGCTGCATGTCTGCCTTTCCCTATTAAATGGGGAACCTGTTAAAAATTTCCCACCCAAGGACTACAATTAAGAACTGAGCATTCCCTGACATATTCAGCGCTGGCGCTCAGGTTATTTTGGTTTCCCTGCTGCAGGGGTGACGTCACATCAACAACACTAGATCGCTGCAGGCTCCAAGGTAACAAATGTATAAAATATTGTATATAAAACAGATATGTATATAAAGTAATTAGAAAAAAATAAAATAATAATTTTACTTACCAGTAAATACATTTACTTAGTCCCTTAATAGCAGCAGCATGTGCTGCAGTCATGGCATATACAATAAAAGTCATTGAATGATGGCCTCTTATTAATTATAAAAGAAATCCAAATTTGTGACTTTAAATCACAGATTGCAGATTATGTTAATTTTTACACTTAATGTTAGTCTGATTTCCTCTCGTTCGTAACAATGTTGTTATGACCGATGAGGAGATTGGGAGAGGTGTGGCTGGCTATCAAGGGAAATGATGAGGTGGCAAATTTTTTTTTCTTTCTAAATATAATATACACATATCTATGCTAATTTTATTTTACTTTGTATACGTAAAGTTTGTCAGTATTAAGTAGTATGCATTTCTGTTATATTTAATTACTTAGTGACATAAAGTCTAAGAAGTAGGAGTATGAGATGGGAAGCTTACAAGGTAGTGGAAGAGACAACGGGTTAAGGAGGAGAGGATGTAATAGGTGGATGACAGACGAGGAGTTAAAGGCTAAATAGGAGAATGAAGGGGAGGTAATTGAGGTTGAGGTGAAGGATGAGAAAGGAGGATTTAGAAAGTAAGAAGGGGGAGGAGGTATATAAAGTAGAATAAGAGAGGACAGTATTCAATGTTTATTCGTTTTGCAACTCTCATTGGGGGGCATTTATCAACACTGGTGTTTCCATACACCAATCTTGATCTCCCTGTTCTCTGGGGTGAGATGTGCCTAATTTATTAAGAGGCAGATTCCTTTTTAATAATAATGGTGCACCTCTGGCACTCTGTGCGGCAGAAAGCTAGGGGCTGGCATAGATTTAAGGTATTACTTACTCAAGTTTTCGGCGTACGTAATTTAAACTCAGAGGGCTGCGATAGGCCCTGCCCTCTCCCTCTAAGTTCCTCTTGTTCCTCACCATTTGGTGGGAAGCTCAAAAAGTCACAAGTTATTGCACGAATATGGTGAGCACCATCACTTGTGACTTTTTACCGCCGCTGTAGTGTTGTATGTACTATGATAAATGACCCTCAATGATTTTTTGTTTTAGTTTAGGTATTAAGGAGTAAGTAAGAAATATAGAGTCATTAGCTGTCAGAATCAGTTTAAAATCTATAGTGTTAGAAACAGATATGCGTATAAAATAATTAGAAATAAAAAAAATATATTTACTTACCAGTAATAGATTTATTTAGTCCCTTGATACCCTGTTTCCCCGAAAATAAGACAGTGTCTTATATAAATTTTTGTTCCCAAAGATGCGCTAGGTCTTATTTTCAGGGATGTCTTAATTTTCCATGACACAGGGGGATCAGAGGGGGGGAATCAAAATGACACAGGAGAATCTAGGGGGGATTGCCATTTTAGTACCCCTTTCTTATCCTCCTGTGTCATTTTGATTCCCCCCTCTGACCCCCCTGTGTCATTTTAAGTGATCCCCCTCCCCTGTGCCAGCGGATTATTTAGTCTCTCCCCCTCCCACCTTCACCAGACATCCCCCAACCACTTTATCAGACATTTCCCCCCCTTACCTCAGTCACCCCTGTGTGTCCGTGCCGGCCAGATTCCACACAATGTGCCCGACTCCTGCCCTGCGCGACTCACTCACTGTCTAAATGTGAGTCAGCCAGACTTAGTCAGGGCAGAAAGAGCAGCAGGCGGCAGCTTGTCCTGGCGGCGTCGCGGGCTCTCTGATTAAAAGAGACCTCGCACTGCCTGAACAGCTCTGGTTGCGCTGCGGCCAATCAGTGAGCTGCGCGGCGGTGCCCGCCGCTATGGTCCAGAGGTGTCAGACGCCTTACAGTAGCTTCTGGGACCTTATATTCCGGAGGGCCTTAATATACGGGAGGCCTTATCATCGGGGAGGTCTTATTTTCGGGGAGATGCCTTATATTACAGCAAGAGGAAAAACTGGAAGTAGGTGTTATTTTCGGGGGATGTCTTATTTTCGGGGAAACACGGTAGCAGCAGCATGTGCTGCAGTCATGGGCATATAGAATGAAAGTCATTGCATGATGGCTTCTTATTAATCATGAAAGAAGTCCAAACTTGTGATTTTAATTCAGAGATTGCAGATTATGTTAATTGTTACACTTAATGTTAGTCTGATTTCCTCTCGTTCGTAACAGTGTTGTTATGACCGATGAGGAGATCTGGAGAGGTGTGGCTGGCTATCAAGGGGAATGATGAGGAGGCCAGTTTTTTTTTTTCTTCTAATTATAATATACACATATCTATGCTACTTTTATTTTATTTTGTATAAGGAAAGTTTTTCGGTATTAAGTAGTGTGCATTTCTGTTATATTTATTTACTTAGAGACATAGAGTCTAAGAAGTAGGAGTATGAGATGGGAAGCTTAGAAGGTAGTGGAAGAGACAAGGGGTTAAGGAGGAGAGGAAGTAATAGGTGGATGAGAGAAGAGGAGTTGAAGGCTGAGTAGGAGAATGAAGAGGGAGGTAATTGAGGCTGAGGTGAAGGATAAGAAAGGAGGATTTAGAAACTAAGAAGGGGAGGAGGTATATAAAGTAGAATAAGAGAGGACAGCATTCAATGTTTATTAGTTTTGGAACTCATTGGGGGGCATTTATCAACACTGGTGTTTCCATACACCAATCTTGATCTCCCTGTGCTCAGGAGTAAGATGTGCCTAATTTATTAAGAGGCAGATGCCTTTTTATTAAATCTGGTGCATCTCTGGCACTGGGTGCAGCAGAAATTACAGTCTATGCCAGCTAGGTGCTAACAAAGACTTGAGGTATAACTTATTCCAGTTTTTGGCATATGTTATAGTAAATTCAGAGGGCTGCGATGGGCCCTGCCCTCTCCCTCTAAGTGCCTCTTGTTCCTCACCATTTTAAAAATATTGGTGGGAAGCTCAAAAAGTCACAAGTTATGCATGAATATGGTGAGCACCATCACTTGTGACTTTTTACCGCCGCTGTAGTGTTGTATGTACTATGATAAATGACCCTCAATGATTTTTTGTTTTAGTTTAGGTATTAAGGAGTAAGTAAGCAATATAGAGTCATTAGCTGTCAGAATCAGTTTAAAATCTATAGTGTTAGAAACAGATATGTGTATAAAATAATTAGAAATGAAAAAAAAAAAAATTTACTTACCAGTAATAGATTTATTTAGTCCCTTGATACCCTGTTTCCCCGAAAATAAGACAGTGTCTTATATAATTTTTTGTTCCCAAAGATGCGCTAGGTCTTATTTTCAGGGATGTCTTATTTTTCCATGACACAGGGGGATCAGAGGGGGGGAATCAAAATGACATAGGAGAATCTGAGGCGGGATTGCCATTTTAGTACCCCTTTCTTATCCTCCTGTGTCATTTTGATTCCCCCTCTGACCCCCCTGTGTCATTTTAAGTGATCCCCCTCCCCTGTGCCAGCGGATTGTTTAGTCTCTCCCCCTCCCACCTTCACCAGACATCCCCCAACCACTTTATCAGACATTTCCCCCCCTTACCTCAGTCACCCCTGTGTGTCCATGCCGGCCAGATTCCACACAATGTGCCCGACTCCTGCCCTGCGCGACTCACTCACTGTCTAAATGTGAGTCAGCCAGACTCAGTCAGGGCAGAAAGAGCAGCAGGCGGCAGCTTGTCCTGGCGGCGGCGCGGGCTCTCTGATTAAAAGAGACCTCGCACTGCCTGAACAGCTCTGGCTGCGCTGCGGCCAATCAGTGAGCTGCGCGGCGGTGCCCGCCGCTACGGTCCAGAGGTGTCAGACGCCTTACAGTAGCTTCTGGGACCTTATATTCCGGAGGGCCTTATTATCGGGGAGGCCTTATTAACAGGGAGGTCTTATTTTCGGGGAGATGCCTTATATTACAGCAAGAGGAAAAACTGGAAGTAGGTGTTATTTTCGGGGGATGTCTTATTTTCGGGGAAACACGGTAGCAGCAGCATGTGCTGCAGTCATGGGCATATAGAATGAAAGTCATTGCATGATGGCTTCTTATTAATCATGAAAGAAGTCCAAATTTGTGATTTTAATTCAGAGATTGCAGATTATGTTATTTGTTACACTTAATGTTAGTCTGATTTCCTCTCGTTCGTCACAGTGTTGTTATGACCGATAAGGAGATCTGGAGAGGTTTGGCTGGCTATCAAGGGGAATGATGAGGAGGCCAGTTTTTTTTTTTTTTCTAATTATAATATACACATATCTATGCTACTTTTATTTTATTTTGTATAAGTAAAGTTTTTCGGTATTAAGTAGTGTGCATTTCTGTTATATTTAATTACTTAGACACATAGAGTCTAAGAAGTAGGAGTATGAGATGGGAAGCTTAGAAGGTAGTGGAAGAGACAAGGGGTTAAGGAGGAGAGGAAGTAATAGGTGGATGAGAGAAGAGGAGTTGAAGGCTGAGTAGGAGAATGAAGAGGGAGGTAATTGAGGCTGAGGTGAAGGATAAGAAAGGAGGATTTAGAAACTAAGAAGGGGAGGAGGTATATAAAGTAGAATAAGAGAGGACAGCATTCAATGTTTATTAGTTTTGGAACTCATTGGGGGGCATTTATCAACACTGGTGTTTCCATACACCAATCTTGATCTCCCTGTGCTCAGGAGTAAGATGTGCCTAATTTATTAAGAGGCAGATGCCTTTTTATTAAATCTGGTGCATCTCTGGCACTGGGTGCAGCAGAAATTACAGTCTATGCCAGCTAGGTGCTAGCAAAGACTTGAGGTATAACTTATTCCAGTTTTTGGCATATGTTATAGTAAATTCAGAGGGCTGCGATGGGCCCTGCCCTCTCCCTCTAAGTGCCTCTTGTTCCTCACCATTTTAAAAATATTGGTGGGAAGCTCAAAAAGTCACAAGTTATGCATGAATATGGTGAGCACCATCACTTGTGACTTATTACCGCCGCTGTAGTGTTGTATGTACTATGATAAATGACCCTCAATGATTTTTTGTTTTAGTTTAGGTATTAAGGAGTAAGTAAGAAATATAGAGTCATTAGCTGTCAGAATCAGTTTAAAATCTATAGTGTTAGAAACAGATATGCGTATAAAATAATTAGAAATTATAAAATATATTTACTTACCAGTAATAGATTTATTTAGTCCCTTGATACCCTGTTTCCCCGAAAATAAGACAGTGTCTTATATAAATTTTTGTTCCCAAAGATGCGCTAGGTCTTATTTTCAGGGATGTCTTAATTTTCCATGACACAGGGGGATCAGAGGGGGGGAATCAAAATGACACAGGAGAATCTAGGGGGGATTGCCATTTTAGTACCCCTTTCTTATCCTCCTGTGTCATTTTGATTCCCCCCTCTGACCCCCCTGTGTCATTTTAAGTGATCCCCCTCCCCTGTGCCAGCGGATTATTTAGTCTCTCCCCCTCCCACCAGACATCCCCCAACCACTTTATCAGACATTTCCCCCCCTTACCTCAGTCACCCCTGTGTGTCCGTGCCGGCCAGATTCCACACAATGTGCCCGACTCCTGCCCTGCGCGACTCACTCACTGTCTAAATGTGAGTCAGCCAGACTTAGTCAGGGCAGAAAGAGCAGCAGGCGGCAGCTTGTCCTGGCGGCGTCGCGGGCTCTCTGATTAAAAGAGACCTCGCACTGCCTGAACAGCTCTGGTTGCGCTGCGGCCAATCAGTGAGCTGCGCGGCGGTGCCCGCCGCTACGGTCCAGAGGTGTCAGACGCCTTACAGTAGCTTCTGGGACCTTATATTCCGGAGGGCCTTAATATACGGGAGGCCTTATCATCGGGGAGGTCTTATTTTCGGGGAGATGCCTTATATTACAGCAAGAGGAAAAACTGGAAGTAGGTGTTATTTTCGGGGGATGTCTTATTTTCGGGGAAACACGGTAGCAGCAGCATGTGCTGCAGTCATGGGCATATAGAATGAAAGTCATTGCATGATGGCTTCTTATTAATCATGAAAGAAGTCCAAACTTGTGATTTTAATTCAGAGATTGCAGATTATGTTAATTGTTACACTTAATGTTAGTCTGATTTCCTCTCGTTCGTAACAGTGTTGTTATGACCGATGAGGAGATCTGGAGAGGTGTGGCTGGCTATCAAGGGGAATGATGAGGAGGCCAGTTTTTTTTTCTTCTAATTATAATATACACATATCTATGCTACTTTTATTTTATTTTGTATAAGGAAAGTTTTTCGGTATTAAGTAGTGTGCATTTCTGTTATATTTATTTACTTAGAGACATAGAGTCTAAGAAGTAGGAGTATGAGATGGGAAGCTTAGAAGGTAGTGGAAGAGACAAGGGGTTAAGGAGGAGAGGAAGTAATAGGTGGATGAGAGAAGAGGAGTTAAAGGCTGAGTAGGAGAATGAAGAGGGAGGTAATTGAGGCTGAGGTGAAGGATAAGAAAGGAGGATTTAGAAACTAAGAAGGGGAGGAGGTATATAAAGTAGAATAAGAGAGGACAGCATTCAATGTTTATTAGTTTTGGAACTCATTGGGGGGCATTTATCAACACTGGTGTTTCCATACACCAATCTTGATCTCCCTGTGCTCAGGAGTAAGATGTGCCTAATTTATTAAGAGGCAGATGCCTTTTTATTAAATCTGGTGCATCTCTGGCACTGGGTGCAGCAGAAATTACAGTCTATGCCAGCTAGGTGCTAACAAAGACTTGAGGTATAACTTATTCCAGTTTTTGGCATATGTTATAGTAAATTCAGAGGGCTGCGATGGGCCCTGCCCTCTCCCTCTAAGTGCCTCTTGTTCCTCACCATTTTAAAAATATTGGTGGGAAGCTCAAAAAGTCACAAGTTATGCATGAATATGGTGAGCACCATCACTTGTGACTTTTTACCGCCGCTGTAGTGTTGTATGTACTATGATAAATGACCCTCAATGATTTTTTGTTTTAGTTTAGGTATTAAGGAGTAAGTAAGCAATATAGAGTCATTAGCTGTCAGAATCAGTTTAAAATCTATAGTGTTAGAAACAGATATGCGTATAAAATAATTAGAAATGAAAAAAATATATTTACTTACCAGTAATAGATTTATTTAGTCCCTTGATACCCTGTTTCCCCGAAAATAAGACAGTGTCTTATATAAATTTTTGTTCCCAAAGATGCGCTAGGTCTTATTTTCAGGGATGTCTTAATTTTCCATGACACAGGAGAATCTGAGGGGGGATTGCCATTTTAGTACCCCTTTCTTATCCTCCTGTGTCATTTTGATTCCCCCCTCTGACCCCCCTGTGTCATTTTAAGTGATCCCCCTCCCCTGTGCCAGCGGATTATTTAGTCTCTCCCCCTCCCACCTTCACCAGACATCCCCCAACCACTTTATCAGACATTTCCTCCCCTTACCTCAGTCACCCCTGTGTGTCCGTGCCGGCCAGATTCCACACAATGTGCCCGACTCCTGCCCTGCGCGACTCACTCACTGTCTAAATGTGAGTGAGCCAGACTTTGTCAGGGCAGAAAGAGCAGCAGGCGGCAGCTTGTCCTGGCGGCGGCGCGGGCTCTCTGATTAAAAGAGACCTCGCCCTGCCTGAACAGCTCTGGTTGCGCTGCGGCCAATCAGTGAGCTGCGCGGCGGTGCCCGCCGCTACGGTCCAGAGGTGTCAGACGCCTTACAGTAGCTTCTGGGACCTTATATTCCGGAGGGCCTTATTATACGGGAGGCCTTATCATCGGGGAGGTCTTATTTTTTGGGAGATGCCTTATATTACAGCAAGAGGAAAAACTAGAAGTAGGTGTTATTTTCGGGGGATGTCTTATTTTCGGGGAAACACGGTAGCAGCAGCATGTGCTGCAGTCATGGGCATATAGAATGAAAGTCATTGCATGATGGCTTCTTATTAATCATGAAAGAAGTCCAAACTTGTGATTTTAATTCAGAGATTGCAGATTATGTTAATTGTTACACTTAATGTTAGTCTGATTTCCTCTCGTTCGTAACAGTGTTGTTATGACCGATGAGGAGATCTGGAGAGGTGTGGCTGGCTATCAAGGGGAATGATGAGGAGGCCAGTTTTTTTTTTTCTTCTAATTATAAGATAAAGAACATATCTTTATTCCTTTTATTTTATTTTGTATAAGGAAAGTTTTTCGGTATTAAGTAGTGTGCTTTTCTGTTATATTTATTTACTTAGAGACATAGAGTCTAAGAAGTAGGAGTATGAGATGGGAAGCTTAGAAGGTAGTGGAAGAGACAAGGGGTTAAGGAAGAGAGGAAGTAATAGGTGGATGAGAGAAGAGGAGTTGAAGGCTGAGTAGGAGAATGAAGAGGGAGGTAATTGAGGCTGAGGTGAAGGATGAGAAAGGAGGATTTAGAAACTAAGAAGGGGGAGGAGGTATATAAAGTAGAATAAGAGAGGACAGCATTCAATGTTTATTAGTTTTGGAACTCATTGGGGGGCATTTATCAACACTGGTGTTTCCATACACCAATCTTGATCTTCCTGTGCTCAGGAGTAAGATGTGCCTAATTTATTAAGAGGCAGATGCCTTTTTATTAAATCTGGTGCATCTCTGGCACTGAGTGCGGCAGAAATTACAGTCTATGCCAGCTAGGTGCTAACAAAGACTTGAGGTATAACTTATTCCAGTTTCTGGCGTATGTTATAGTAAATTCAGAGGGCTGCGATGGGCCCTGCCCTCTCCCTCTAAGTGCCTCTTGTTCCTCACCATTTTAAAAATATTGGTGGGAAGCTCAAAAAGTCACAAGTTATGCATGAATATGGTGAGCACCATCACTTGTGACTTTTTACCGCCCCTGTAGTGTTGTATGTACTATGATAAATGACCCTCAATGATTTTTTGTTTTAGTTTAGGTATTAAGGAGTAAGTAAGCAATATAGAGTCATTAGCTGTCAGAATCAGTTTAAAATCTATAGTGTTAGAAACAGATATGTGTATAAAATAATTAGAAATGAAAAAAAAATATTTACTTACCAGTAATAGATTTATTTAGTCCCTTGATACCCTGTTTCCCCGAAAATAAGACAGTGTCTTATATAAATTTTTGTTCCCAAAGATGCGCTAGGTCTTATTTTCAGGGATGTCTTATTTTTCCATGACACAGGGGGATCAGAGGGGGGGAATCAAAATGACACAGGAGAATCTGAGGGGGGATTGCCATTTTAGTACCCCTTTCTTATCCTCCTGTGTCATTTTGATTCCCCCCTCTGACCCCCCTGTGTCATTTTAAGTGATCCCCCTCCCCTGTGCCAGCGGATTATTTAGTCTCTCCCCCTCCCACCTTCACCAGACATCCCCCAACCACTTTATCAGACATTTCCCCCCTTTACCTCAGTCACCCCTGTGTGTCCGTGCAGGCCAGATTCCACACAATGTGCCCGACTCCTGCCCTGCGCGACTCACTCACTGTCTAAATGTGAGTCAGCCAGACTCAGTCAGGGCAGAAAGAGCAGCAGGCGGCAGCTTGTCCTAGTGGCGGCGTGGGCTCTCTGATTAAAAGAGACCTCGCACTGCCTGAACAGCTCTGGCTGCGCTGCGGCCAATCAGTGAGCTGCGCGGCGGTGCCCGCCGCTATGGTCCAGAGGAGTCAGACGCCTTACAGTAGCTTCTGGGACCTTATATTCCGGAGGGCCTTATTATCGGGGAGGCCTTATCATCGGGGAGGTCTTATTTTCGGGGAGATGCCTTATATTACAGCAAGAGGAAAAACTGGAAGTAGGTGTTATTTTCGGGGGATGTCTTATTTTCGGGGGAAACACGGTAGCAGCAGCATGTGCTGCAGTCATGGGCATATAGAATGAAAGTCATTGCATGATGGCTTCTTATTAATCATGAAAGAAGTCCAAACTTGTGATTTTAATTCAGAGATTGCAGATTATGTTAATTGTTACACTTAATGTTAGTCTGATTTCCTCTCGTTCGTAACAGTGTTGTTATGACCGATGAGGAGATCTGGAGAGGTGTGGCTGGCTAATAAGGGGAATGATGAGGAGGCCAGTTTTTTTTTTTTTTCTTCTAATTATAATATACACATATCTATGCTACTTTTATTTTATTTTGTATGAATAAAGTTTTTCGGTATTAAGTAGTGTGCATTTCTGTTATATTTAATTACTTAGAGACATAGAGTCTAAGAAATAGGAGTATGAGATGGGAAGCTTAGAAGGTAGTGGAAGAGACAAGGGGTAAAGGAGGAGAGGAAGTAATAGGTGGATGAGAGAAGAGGAGTTGAAGGCTGAGTAGGAGAATGAAGAGGGAGGTAATTGAGGCTGAGGTGAAGGATAAGAAAGGATTTAGAAACTAAGAAGGGGGAGGAGGTATATAAAGTAGAATAAGAGAGGACAGCATTCAATGTTTATTAGTTTTGGAACTCATTGGGGGGCATTTATCAACACTGGTGTTTCCATACAGCAATCTTGATCTCCCTGTGCTCAGGAGTAAGATGTGCCTAATTTATTAAGAGGCAGATGCCTTTTTATTAAATCTGGTGCATCTCTGGCACTGGGTGTGGCAGAAATTACAGTCTATGCCAGCTAGGTGCTAACAAAGACTTGAGGTATAACTTATTCCAGTTTCTGGCGTATGTTATAGTAAATTCAGAGGGCTGCGATGGGCCCTGCCCTCTCCCTCTAAGTGCCTCTTGTTCCTCACCATTTTAAAAATATTGGTGGGAAGCTCAAAAAGTCACAAGTTATGCATGAATATGGTGAGCACCATCACTTGTGACTTTTTACCGCCCCTGTAGTGTTGTATGTACTATGATAAATGACCCTCAATGATTTTTTGTTTTAGTTTAGGTATTAAGGAGTAAGTAAGCAATATAGAGTCATTAGCTGTCAGAATCAGTTTAAAATCTATAGTGTTAGAAACAGATATGTGTATAAAATAATTAGAAATGAAAAAAAAAATATTTACTTACCAGTAATAGATTTATTTAGTCCCTTGATACCCTGTTTCCCCGAAAATAAGACAGTGTCTTATATAATTTTTTGTTCCCAAAGATGCGCTAGGTCTTATTTTCAGGGATGTCTTATTTTTCCATGACACAGGGGGATCAGAGGGGGGGAATCAAAATGACACAGGAGAATCTGAGGGGGAATTGCCATTTTAGTACCCCTTTCTTATCCTCCTGTGTCATTTTGATTCCCCCCTCTGACCCCCCTGTGTCATTTTAAGTGATCCCCCTCCCCTGTGCCAGCGGATTATTTAGTCTCTCCCCCTTCCACCTTCACCAGACATCCCCTAACCACTTTATCAGACATTTCCCCCCCTTACCTCAGTCACCCCTGTGTGTCCGTGCCGGCCAGATTCCACACAATGTGCCCGACTCCTGCCCTGCGCGACTCACTCACTGTCTAAATGTGAGTCAGCCAGACTCAGTCAGGGCAGAGAGAGCAGCAGGCGGCAGCTTGTCCTGGCGGTGGCGCGGGCTCTCTGATTAAAAGAGACCTCGCACTCCCTGAACAGCTCTGGCTGCGCTGCGGCCAATCAGTGAGCTGCGCGGCGGTGCCCGCCGCTACGGTCCAGAGGTGTCAGACGCCTTACAGTAGCTTCTGGGACCTTATATTCCGGAGGGCCTTATTATCGGGGAGGCCTTATTAACGGGGAGGTCTTATTTTCGGGGAGATGCCTTATATTACAGCAAGAGGAAAAACTGGAAGTAGGTGTTATTTTCGGGGGATGTCTTATTTTCGGGGAAACACGGTAGCAGCAGCATGTGCTGCAGTCATGGGCATATAGAATGAAAGTCATTGCATGATGGCTTCTTATTAATCATGAAAGAAGTCCAAATTTGTGATTTTAATTCAGAGATTGCAGATTATGTTATTTGTTACACTTAATGTTAGTCTGATTTCCTCTCGTTCGTCACAGTGTTGTTATGACCGATAAGGAGATCTGGAGAGGTTTGGCTGGCTATCAAGGGGAATGATGAGGAGGCCAGTTTTTTTTTTTTTTTCTAATTATAATATACACATATCTATGCTACTTTTATTTTATTTTGTATAAGTAAAGTTTTTCGGTATTAAGTAGTGTGCATTTCTGTTATATTTAATTACTTAGACACATAGAGTCTAAGAAGTAGGAGTATGAGATGGGAATCTTAGAAGGTAGTGGAAGAGACAAGGGGTTAAGGAGGAGAGGAAGTAATAGGTGGATGAGAGAAGAGGAGTTGAAGGCTGAGTAGGAGAATGAAGAGGGAGGTAATTGAGGCTGAGGTGAAGGATAAGAAAGGAGGATTTAGAAACTAAGAAGGGGAGGAGGTATATAAAGTAGAATAAGAGAGGACAGCATTCAATGTTTATTAGTTTTGGAACTCATTGGGGGGCATTTATCAACACTGGTGTTTCCATACACCAATCTTGATCTCCCTGTGCTCAGGAGTAAGATGTGCCTAATTTATTAAGAGGCAGATGCCTTTTTATTAAATCTGGTGCATCTCTGGCACTGGGTGCAGCAGAAATTACAGTCTATGCCAGCTAGGTGCTAGCAAAGACTTGAGGTATAACTTATTCCAGTTTTTGGCATATGTTATAGTAAATTCAGAGGGCTGCGATGGGCCCTGCCCTCTCCCTCTAAGTGCCTCTTGTTCCTCACCATTTTAAAAATATTGGTGGGAAGCTCAAAAAGTCACAAGTTATGCATGAATATGGTGAGCACCATCACTTGTGACTTTTTACCGCCGCTGTAGTGTTGTATGTACTATGATAAATGACCCTCAATGATTTTTTGTTTTAGTTTAGGTATTAAGGAGTAAGTAAGAAATATAGAGTCATTAGCTGTCAGAATCAGTTTAAAATCTATAGTGTTAGAAACAGATATGCGTATAAAATAATTAGAAATAAAAAAAATATATTTACTTACCAGTAATAGATTTATTTAGTCCCTTGATACCCTGTTTCCCCGAAAATAAGACAGTGTCTTATATAAATTTTTGTTCCCAAAGATGCGCTAGGTCTTATTTTCAGGGATGTCTTAATTTTCCATGACACAGGGGGATCAGAGGGGGGGAATCAAAATGACACAGGAGAATCTAGGGGGGATTGCCATTTTAGTACCCCTTTCTTATCCTCCTGTGTCATTTTGATTCCCCCCTCTGACCCCCCTGTGTCATTTTAAGTGATCCCCCTCCCCTGTGCCAGCGGATTATTTAGTCTCTCCCCCTCCCACCTTCACCAGACATCCCCCAACCACTTTATCAGACATTTCCCCCCCTTACCTCAGTCACCCCTGTGTGTCCGTGCCGGCCAGATTCCACACAATGTGCCCGACTCCTGCCCTGCGCGACTCACTCACTGTCTAAATGTGAGTCAGCCAGACTTAGTCAGGGCAGAAAGAGCAGCAGGCGGCAGCTTGTCCTGGCGGCGTCGCGGGCTCTCTGATTAAAAGAGACCTCGCACTGCCTGAACAGCTCTGGTTGCGCTGCGGCCAATCAGTGAGCTGCGCGGCGGTGCCCGCCGCTATGGTCCAGAGGTGTCAGACGCCTTACAGTAGCTTCTGGGACCTTATATTCCGGAGGGCCTTAATATACGGGAGGCCTTATCATCGGGGAGGTCTTATTTTCGGGGAGATGCCTTATATTACAGCAAGAGGAAAAACTGGAAGTAGGTGTTATTTTCGGGGGATGTCTTATTTTCGGGGGAAACACGGTAGCAGCAGCATGTGCTGCAGTCATGGGCATATAGAATGAAAGTCATTGCATGATGGCTTCTTATTAATCATGAAAGAAGTCCAAACTTGTGATTTTAATTCAGAGATTGCAGATTATGTTAATTGTTACACTTAATGTTAGTCTGATTTCCTCTCGTTCGTAACAGTGTTGTTATGACCGATGAGGAGATCTGGAGAGGTGTGGCTGGCTATCAAGGGGAATGATGAGGAGGCCAGTTTTTTTTTTTCTTCTAATTATAATATACACATATCTATGCTACTTTTATTTTATTTTGTATAAGGAAAGTTTTTCGGTATTAAGTAGTGTGCATTTCTGTTATATTTATTTACTTAGAGACATAGAGTCTAAGAAGTAGGAGTATGAGATGGGAAGCTTAGAAGGTAGTGGAAGAGACAAGGGGTTAAGGAGGAGAGGAAGTAATAGGTGGATGAGAGAAGAGGAGTTGAAGGCTGAGTAGGAGAATGAAGAGGGAGGTAATTGAGGCTGAGGTGAAGGATAAGAAAGGAGGATTTAGAAACTAAGAAGGGGAGGAGGTATATAAAGTAGAATAAGAGAGGACAGCATTCAATGTTTATTAGTTTTGGAACTCATTGGGGGGCATTTATCAACACTGGTGTTTCCATACACCAATCTTGATCTCCCTGTGCTCAGGAGTAAGATGTGCCTAATTTATTAAGAGGCAGATGCCTTTTTATTAAATCTGGTGCATCTCTGGCACTGGGTGCAGCAGAAATTACAGTCTATGCCAGCTAGGTGCTAACAAAGACTTGAGGTATAACTTATTCCAGTTTTTGGCATATGTTATAGTAAATTCAGAGGGCTGCGATGGGCCCTGCCCTCTCCCTCTAAGTGCCTCTTGTTCCTCACCATTTTAAAAATATTGGTGGGAAGCTCAAAAAGTCACAAGTTATGCATGAATATGGTGAGCACCATCACTTGTGACTTTTTACCGCCGCTGTAGTGTTGTATGTACTATGATAAATGACCCTCAATGATTTTTTGTTTTAGTTTAGGTATTAAGGAGTAAGTAAGCAATATAGAGTCATTAGCTGTCAGAATCAGTTTAAAATCTATAGTGTTAGAAACAGATATGTGTATAAAATAATTAGAAATGAAAAAAAAAAAAATTTACTTACCAGTAATAGATTTATTTAGTCCCTTGATACCCTGTTTCCCCGAAAATAAGACAGTGTCTTATATAATTTTTTGTTCCCAAAGATGCGCTAGGTCTTATTTTCAGGGATGTCTTATTTTTCCATGACACAGGGGGATCAGAGGGGGGGAATCAAAATGACATAGGAGAATCTGAGGCGGGATTGCCATTTTAGTACCCCTTTCTTATCCTCCTGTGTCATTTTGATTCCCCCTCTGACCCCCCTGTGTCATTTTAAGTGATCCCCCTCCCCTGTGCCAGCGGATTGTTTAGTCTCTCCCCCTCCCACCTTCACCAGACATCCCCCAACCACTTTATCAGACATTTCCCCCCCCTTACCTCAGTCACCCCTGTGTGTCCATGCCGGCCAGATTCCACACAATGTGCCCGACTCCTGCCCTGCGCGACTCACTCACTGTCTAAATGTGAGTCAGCCAGACTCAGTCAGGGCAGAAAGAGCAGCAGGCGGCAGCTTGTCCTGGCGGCGGCGCGGGCTCTCTGATTAAAAGAGACCTCGCACTGCCTGAACAGCTCTGGCTGCGCTGCGGCCAATCAGTGAGCTGCGCGGCGGTGCCCGCCGCTACGGTCCAGAGGTGTCAGACGCCTTACAGTAGCTTCTGGGACCTTATATTCCGGAGGGCCTTATTATCGGGGAGGCCTTATTAACAGGGAGGTCTTATTTTCGGGGAGATGCCTTATATTACAGCAAGAGGAAAAACTGGAAGTAGGTGTTATTTTCGGGGGATGTCTTATTTTCGGGGAAACACGGTAGCAGCAGCATGTGCTGCAGTCATGGGCATATAGAATGAAAGTCATTGCATGATGGCTTCTTATTAATCATGAAAGAAGTCCAAATTTGTGATTTTAATTCAGAGATTGCAGATTATGTTATTTGTTACACTTAATGTTAGTCTGATTTCCTCTCGTTCGTCACAGTGTTGTTATGACCGATAAGGAGATCTGGAGAGGTTTGGCTGGCTATCAAGGGGAATGATGAGGAGGCCAGTTTTTTTTTTTTTTTCTAATTATAATATACACATATCTATGCTACTTTTATTTTATTTTGTATAAGTAAAGTTTTTCGGTATTAAGTAGTGTGCATTTCTGTTATATTTAATTACTTAGACACATAGAGTCTAAGAAGTAGGAGTATGAGATGGGAAGCTTAGAAGGTAGTGGAAGAGACAAGGGGTTAAGGAGGAGAGGAAGTAATAGGTGGATGAGAGAAGAGGAGTTGAAGGCTGAGTAGGAGAATGAAGAGGGAGGTAATTGAGGCTGAGGTGAAGGATAAGAAAGGAGGATTTAGAAACTAAGAAGGGGAGGAGGTATATAAAGTAGAATAAGAGAGGACAGCATTCAATGTTTATTAGTTTTGGAACTCATTGGGGGGCATTTATCAACACTGGTGTTTCCATACACCAATCTTGATCTCCCTGTGCTCAGGAGTAAGATGTGCCTAATTTATTAAGAGGCAGATGCCTTTTTATTAAATCTGGTGCATCTCTGGCACTGGGTGCAGCAGAAATTACAGTCTATGCCAGCTAGGTGCTAGCAAAGACTTGAGGTATAACTTATTCCAGTTTTTGGCATATGTTATAGTAAATTCAGAGGGCTGCGATGGGCCCTGCCCTCTCCCTCTAAGTGCCTCTTGTTCCTCACCATTTTAAAAATATTGGTGGGAAGCTCAAAAAGTCACAAGTTATGCATGAATATGGTGAGCACCATCACTTGTGACTTATTACCGCCGCTGTAGTGTTGTATGTACTATGATAAATGACCCTCAATGATTTTTTGTTTTAGTTTAGGTATTAAGGAGTAAGTAAGAAATATAGAGTCATTAGCTGTCAGAATCAGTTTAAAATCTATAGTGTTAGAAACAGATATGCGTATAAAATAATTAGAAATTATAAAATATATTTACTTACCAGTAATAGATTTATTTAGTCCCTTGATACCCTGTTTCCCCGAAAATAAGACAGTGTCTTATATAAATTTTTGTTCCCAAAGATGCGCTAGGTCTTATTTTCAGGGATGTCTTAATTTTCCATGACACAGGGGGATCAGAGGGGGGGAATCAAAATGACACAGGAGAATCTAGGGGGGATTGCCATTTTAGTACCCCTTTCTTATCCTCCTGTGTCATTTTGATTCCCCCCTCTGACCCCCCTGTGTCATTTTAAGTGATCCCCCTCCCCTGTGCCAGCGGATTATTTAGTCTCTCCCCCTCCCACCAGACATCCCCCAACCACTTTATCAGACATTTCCTCCCCTTACCTCAGTCACCCCTGTGTGTCCGTGCCGGCCAGATTCCACACAATGTGCCCGACTCCTGCCCTGCGCGACTCACTCACTGTCTAAATGTGAGTCAGCCAGACTTAGTCAGGGCAGAAAGAGCAGCAGGCGGCAGCTTGTCCTGGCGGCGTCGCGGGCTCTCTGATTAAAAGAGACCTCGCACTGCCTGAACAGCTCTGGTTGCGCTGCGGCCAATCAGTGAGCTGCGCGGCGGTGCCCGCCGCTACGGTCCAGAGGTGTCAGACGCCTTACAGTAGCTTCTGGGACCTTATATTCCGGAGGGCCTTAATATACGGGAGGCCTTATCATCGGGGAGGTCTTATTTTCGGGGAGATGCCTTATATTACAGCAAGAGGAAAAACTGGAAGTAGGTGTTATTTTCGGGGGATGTCTTATTTTCGGGGAAACACGGTAGCAGCAGCATGTGCTGCAGTCATGGGCATATAGAATGAAAGTCATTGCATGATGGCTTCTTATTAATCATGAAAGAAGTCCAAACTTGTGATTTTAATTCAGAGATTGCAGATTATGTTAATTGTTACACTTAATGTTAGTCTGATTTCCTCTCGTTCGTAACAGTGTTGTTATGACCGATGAGGAGATCTGGAGAGGTGTGGCTGGCTATCAAGGGGAATGATGAGGAGGCCAGTTTTTTTTTCTTCTAATTATAATATACACATATCTATGCTACTTTTATTTTATTTTGTATAAGGAAAGTTTTTCGGTATTAAGTAGTGTGCATTTCTGTTATATTTATTTACTTAGAGACATAGAGTCTAAGAAGTAGGAGTATGAGATGGGAAGCTTAGAAGGTAGTGGAAGAGACAAGGGGTTAAGGAGGAGAGGAAGTAATAGGTGGATGAGAGAAGAGGAGTTAAAGGCTGAGTAGGAGAATGAAGAGGGAGGTAATTGAGGCTGAGGTGAAGGATAAGAAAGGAGGATTTAGAAACTAAGAAGGGGAGGAGGTATATAAAGTAGAATAAGAGAGGACAGCATTCAATGTTTATTAGTTTTGGAACTCATTGGGGGGCATTTATCAACACTGGTGTTTCCATACACCAATCTTGATCTCCCTGTGCTCAGGAGTAAGATGTGCCTAATTTATTAAGAGGCAGATGCCTTTTTATTAAATCTGGTGCATCTCTGGCACTGGGTGCAGCAGAAATTACAGTCTATGCCAGCTAGGTGCTAACAAAGACTTGAGGTATAACTTATTCCAGTTTTTGGCATATGTTATAGTAAATTCAGAGGGCTGCGATGGGCCCTGCCCTCTCCCTCTAAGTGCCTCTTGTTCCTCACCATTTTAAAAATATTGGTGGGAAGCTCAAAAAGTCACAAGTTATGCATGAATATGGTGAGCACCATCACTTGTGACTTTTTACCGCCGCTGTAGTGTTGTATGTACTATGATAAATGACCCTCAATGATTTTTTGTTTTAGTTTAGGTATTAAGGAGTAAGTAAGCAATATAGAGTCATTAGCTGTCAGAATCAGTTTAAAATCTATAGTGTTAGAAACAGATATGCGTATAAAATAATTAGAAATGAAAAAAATATATTTACTTACCAGTAATAGATTTATTTAGTCCCTTGATACCCTGTTTCCCCGAAAATAAGACAGTGTCTTATATAAATTTTTGTTCCCAAAGATGCGCTAGGTCTTATTTTCAGGGATGTCTTAATTTTCCATGACACAGGAGAATCTGAGGGGGGATTGCCATTTTAGTACCCCTTTCTTATCCTCCTGTGTCATTTTGATTCCCCCCTCTGACCCCCCTGTGTCATTTTAAGTGATCCCCCTCCCCTGTGCCAGCGGATTATTTAGTCTCTCCCCCTCCCACCTTCACCAGACATCCCCCAACCACTTTATCAGACATTTCCTCCCCTTACCTCAGTCACCCCTGTGTGTCCGTGCCGGCCAGATTCCACACAATGTGCCCGACTCCTGCCCTGCGCGACTCACTCACTGTCTAAATGTGAGTGAGCCAGACTTTGTCAGGGCAGAAAGAGCAGCAGGCGGCAGCTTGTCCTGGCGGCGGCGCGGGCTCTCTGATTAAAAGAGACCTCGCCCTGCCTGAACAGCTCTGGTTGCGCTGCGGCCAATCAGTGAGCTGCGCGGCGGTGCCCGCCGCTACGGTCCAGAGGTGTCAGACGCCTTACAGTAGCTTCTGGGACCTTATATTCCGGAGGGCCTTATTATACGGGAGGCCTTATCATCGGGGAGGTCTTATTTTTTGGGAGATGCCTTATATTACAGCAAGAGGAAAAACTAGAAGTAGGTGTTATTTTCGGGGGATGTCTTATTTTCGGGGAAACACGGTAGCAGCAGCATGTGCTGCAGTCATGGGCATATAGAATGAAAGTCATTGCATGATGGCTTCTTATTAATCATGAAAGAAGTCCAAACTTGTGATTTTAATTCAGAGATTGCAGATTATGTTAATTGTTACACTTAATGTTAGTCTGATTTCCTCTCGTTCGTAACAGTGTTGTTATGACCGATGAGGAGATCTGGAGAGGTGTGGCTGGCTATCAAGGGGAATGATGAGGAGGCCAGTTTTTTTTTTTCTTCTAATTATAAGATAAAGAACATATCTTTATTCCTTTTATTTTATTTTGTATAAGGAAAGTTTTTCGGTATTAAGTAGTGTGCTTTTCTGTTATATTTATTTACTTAGAGACATAGAGTCTAAGAAGTAGGAGTATGAGATGGGAAGCTTAGAAGGTAGTGGAAGAGACAAGGGGTTAAGGAAGAGAGGAAGTAATAGGTGGATGAGAGAAGAGGAGTTGAAGGCTGAGTAGGAGAATGAAGAGGGAGGTAATTGAGGCTGAGGTGAAGGATGAGAAAGGAGGATTTAGAAACTAAGAAGGGGGAGGAGGTATATAAAGTAGAATAAGAGAGGACAGCATTCAATGTTTATTAGTTTTGGAACTCATTGGGGGGCATTTATCAACACTGGTGTTTCCATACACCAATCTTGATCTTCCTGTGCTCAGGAGTAAGATGTGCCTAATTTATTAAGAGGCAGATGCCTTTTTATTAAATCTGGTGCATCTCTGGCACTGAGTGCGGCAGAAATTACAGTCTATGCCAGCTAGGTGCTAACAAAGACTTGAGGTATAACTTATTCCAGTTTCTGGCGTATGTTATAGTAAATTCAGAGGGCTGCGATGGGCCCTGCCCTCTCCCTCTAAGTGCCTCTTGTTCCTCACCATTTTAAAAATATTGGTGGGAAGCTCAAAAAGTCACAAGTTATGCATGAATATGGTGAGCACCATCACTTGTGACTTTTTACCGCCCCTGTAGTGTTGTATGTACTATGATAAATGACCCTCAATGATTTTTTGTTTTAGTTTAGGTATTAAGGAGTAAGTAAGCAATATAGAGTCATTAGCTGTCAGAATCAGTTTAAAATCTATAGTGTTAGAAACAGATATGTGTATAAAATAATTAGAAATGAAAAAAAAAAATATTTACTTACCAGTAATAGATTTATTTAGTCCCTTGATACCCTGTTTCCCCGAAAATAAGACAGTGTCTTATATAATTTTTTGTTCCCAAAGATGCGCTAGGTCTTATTTTCAGGGATGTCTTATTTTTCCATGACACAGGGGGATCAGAGGGGGGGAATCAAAATGACACAGGAGAATCTGAGGGGGGATTGCCATTTTAGTACCCCTTTCTTATCCTCCTGTGTCATTTTGATTCCCCCCTCTGACCCCCCTGTGTCATTTTAAGTGATCCCCCTCCCCTGTGCCAGCGGATTATTTAGTCTCTCCCCCTCCCACCTTCACCAGACATCCCCCAACCACTTTATCAGACATTTCCTCCCCTTACCTCAGTCACCCCTGTGTGTCCGTGCCGGCCAGATTCCACACAATGTGCCCGACTCCTGCCCTGCGCGACTCACTCACTGTCTAAATGTGAGTGAGCCAGACTTTGTCAGGGCAGAAAGAGCAGCAGGCGGCAGCTTGTCCTGGCGGCGGCGCGGGCTCTCTGATTAAAAGAGACCTCGCACTGCCTGAACAGCTCTGGTTGCGCTGCGGCCAATCAGTGAGCTGCGCGGCGGTGCCCGCCGCTACGGTCCAGAGGTGTCAGACGCCTTACAGTAGCTTCTGGGACCTTATATTCCGGAGGGCCTTATTATACGGGAGGCCTTATCATCGGGGAGGTCTTATTTTCGGGGAGATGCCTTATATTACAGCAAGAGGAAAAACTGGAAGTAGGTGTTATTTTCAAGGAATGTCTTATTTTCGGGGAAACACGGTAGCAGCAGCATGTGCTGCAGTCATGGGCATATAGAATGAAAGTCATTGCATGATGGCTTCTTATTAATCATGAAAGAAGTCCAAACTTGTGATTTTAATTCAGAGATTGCAGATTATGTTAATTGTTACACTTAATGTTAGTCTGATTTCCTCTCGTTCGTAACAGTGTTGTTATGACCGATGAGGAGATCTGGAGAGGTGTGGCTGGCTATCAAGGGGAATGATGAGGAGGCCAGTTTTTTTTTCCTTCTAATTATAATATACACATATCTATGCTACTTTTATTTTATTTTGTATAAGTAAAGTTTTTCGGTATTAAGTAGTGTGCATTTCTGTTATATTTATTTACTTAGAGACATAGAGTCTAAGAAGTAGGAGTATGAGATGGGAAGCTTAGAAGGTAGTGGAAGAGACAAGGGGTTAAGGAAGAGAGGAAGTAATAGGTGGATGAGAGAAGAGGAGTTGAAGGCTGAGTAGGAGAATGAAGAGGGAGGTAATTGAGGCTGAGGTGAAGGATGAGAAAGGAGGATTTAGAAACTAAGAAGGGGGAGGAGGTATATAAAGTAGAATAAGAGAGGACAGCATTCAATGTTTATTAGTTTTGGAACTCATTGGGGGGCATTTATCAACACTGGTGTTTCCATACACCAATCTTGATCTTCCTGTGCTCAGGAGTAAGATGTGCCTAATTTATTAAGAGGCAGATGCCTTTTTATTAAATCTGGTGCATCTCTGGCACTGGGTGCGGCAGAAATTACAGTCTATGCCAGCTAGGTGCTAACAAAGACTTGAGGTATAACTTATTCCAGTTTCTGGCGTATGTTATAGTAAATTCAGAGGGCTGCGATGGGCCCTGCCCTCTCCCTCTAAGTGCCTCTTGTTCCTCACCATTTTAAAAATATTGGTGGGAAGCTCAAAAAGTCACAAGTTATGCATGAATATGGTGAGCACCATCACTTGTGACTTTTTACCGCCCCTGTAGTGTTGTATGTACTATGATAAATGACCCTCAATGATTTTTTTGTTTTAGTTTAGGTATTAAGGAGTAAGTAAGCAATATAGAGTCATTAGCTGTCAGAATCAGTTTAAAATCTATAGTGTTAGAAACAGATATGTGTATAAAATAATTAGAAATGAAAAAAAAAATATTTACTTACCAGTAATAGATTTATTTAGTCCCTTGATACCCTGTTTCCCCGAAAATAAGACAGTGTCTTATATAAATTTTTGTTCCCAAAGATGCGCTAGGTCTTATTTTCAGGGATGTCTTAATTTTCCATGACACAGGGGGATCAGAGGGGGGGAATCAAAATGACACATGAGAATCTGAGGGGGGATTGCCATTTTAGTACCCCTTTCTTATCCTCCTGTGTCATTTTGATTCCCCCCTCTGACCCCCCTGTGTCATTTTAAGTGATCCCCCTCCCCTGTGCCAGCGGATTATTTAGTCTCTCCCCCTCCCACCTTCACCAGACATCCCCCAACCACTTTATCAGACATTTCCTCCCCTTACCTCAGTCACCCCTGTGTGTCCGTGCCGGCCAGATTCCACACAATGTGCCCGACTCCTGCCCTGCGCGACTCACTCACTGTCTAAATGTGAGTGAGCCAGACTTTGTCAGGGCAGAAAGAGCAGCAGGCGGCAGCTTGTCCTGGCGGCGGCGCGGGCTCTCTGATTAAAAGAGACCTCGCACTGCCTGAACAGCTCTGGTTGCGCTGCGGCCAATCAGTGAGCTGCGCGGCGGTGCCCGCCGCTACGGTCCAGAGGTGTCAGACGCCTTACAGTAGCTTCTGGGACCTTATATTCCGGAGGGCCTTATTATACGGGAGGCCTTATCATCGGGGAGGTCTTATTTTCGGGGAGATGCCTTATATTACAGCAAGAGGAAAAACTGGAAGTAGGTGTTATTTTCGGGGGATGTCTTATTTTCGGGGAAACACGGTAGCAGCAGCATGTGCTGCAGTCATGGGCATATAGAATGAAAGTCATTGCATGATGGCTTCTTATTAATCATGAAAGAAGTCCAAACTTGTGATTTTAATTCAGAGATTGCAGATTATGTTAATTGTTACACTTAATGTTAGTCTGATTTCCTCTCGTTCGTAACAGTGTTGTTATGACCGATGAGGAGATCTGGAGAGGTGTGGCTGGCTATCAAGGGGAATGATGAGGAGGCCAGTTTTTTTTTTTCTTCTAATTATAATATACACAGATCTATGCTACTTTTATTTTATTTTGTATAAGGAAAGTTTTTCGGTATTAAGTAGTGTGCATTTCTGTTATATTTATTTACTTAGAGACATAGAGTCTAAGAAGTAGGAGTATGAGATGGGAAGCTTAGAAGGTAGTGGAAGAGACAAGGGGTTAAGGAAGAGAGGAAGTAATAGGTGGATGAGAGAAGAGGAGTTGAAGGCTGAGTAGGAGAATGAAGAGGGAGGTAATTGAGGCTGAGGTGAAGGATGAGAAAGGAGGATTTAGAAACTAAGAAGGGGGAGGAGGTATATAAAGTAGAATAAGAGAGGACAGCATTCAATGTTTATTAGTTTTGGAACTCATTGGGGGGCATTTATCAACACTGGTGTTTCCATACACCAATCTTGATCTTCCTGTGCTCAGGAGTAAGATGTGCCTAATTTATTAAGAGGCAGATGCCTTTTTATTAAATCTGGTGCATCTCTGGCACTGGGTGCGGCAGAAATTACAGTCTATGCCAGCTAGGTGCTAACAAAGACTTGAGGTATAACTTATTCCAGTTTCTGGCGTATGTTATAGTAAATTCAGAGGGCTGCGATGGGCCCTGCCCTCTCCCTCTAAGTGCCTCTTGTTCCTCACCATTTTAAAAATATTGGTGGGAAGCTCAAAAAGTCACAAGTTATGCATGAATATGGTGAGCACCGTCACTTGTGACTTTTTACCGCCCATGTAGTGTTGTATGTACTATGATAAATGACCCTCAATGATTTTTTTGTTTTAGTTTAGGTATTAAGGAGTAAGTAAGCAATATAGAGTCATTAGCTGTCAGAATCAGTTTAAAATCTATAGTGTTAGAAACAGATATGTGTATAAAATAATTAGAAATGAAAAAAAAAATATTTACTTACCAGTAATAGATTTATTTAGTCCCTTGATACCCTGTTTCCCCGAAAATAAGACAGTGTCTTATATAATTTTTTGTTCCCAAAGATGCGCTAGGTCTTATTTTCAGGGATGTCTTATTTTTCCATGACACAGGGGGATCAGAGGGGGGGAATCAAAATGACACAGGAGAATCTGAGGGGGAATTGCCATTTTAGTACCCCTTTCTTATCCTCCTGTGTCATTTTGATTCCCCCCTCTGACCCCCCTGTGTCATTTTAAGTGATCCCCCTCCCCTGTGCCAGCGGATTATTTAGTCTCTCCCCCTTCCACCTTCAAAATGACACAGGAGAATCTGAGGGGGGATTGCCATTTTAGTACCCCTTTCTTATCCTCCTATGTCATTTTGATTCCCCCCTCTGACCCCCCTGTGTCATTTTAAGTGATCCCCCTCCCCTGTGCCAGCGGATTATTTAGTCTCTCCCCCTCCCACCTTCACCAGACATCCCCTAACCACTTTATCAGACATTTCCCCCCCTTACCTCAATCACCCCTGTGTGTCCGTGCCGGCCAGATTCCACACAATGTGCCCGACTCCTGCTCTGCGCGACTCACTCACTGTCTAAATGTGAGTCAGCCAGACTCAGTCAGGGCAGAAAGAGCAGCAGGCGGCAGCTTGTCCTGGCGGCGGCGCGGGCTCTCTGATTAAAAGAGACCTCGCCCTGCCTGAACAGCTCTGGTTGCGCTGCGGCCAATCAGTGAGCTGCGCGGCGGTGCCCGCCGCTACGGTCCAGAGGTGTCAGACGCCTTACAGTAGCTTCTGGGACCTTATATTCCGGAGGGCCTTATTATCGGGGAGGCCTTATTAACGGGGAGGTCTTATTTTCGGGGAGATGCCTTATATTACAGCAAGAGGAAAAACTGGAAGTAGGTGTTATTTTCGGGGAATGTCTTATTTTCGGGGAAACACGGTAGCAGCAGCATGTGCTGCAGTCATGGGCATATAGAATTAAAGTCCTTGCATGATGGCTTCTTATTAATCATGAAAGAAGTCCAAATTTGTGATTTTAATTCAGAGATTGCAGATTATGTTATTTGTTACACTTAATGTTAGTCTGATTTCCTCTCGTTCGTCACAGTGTTGTTATGACCGATGAGGAGATCTGGAGAGGTTTGGCTGGCTATCAAGGGGAATGATGAGGAGGCCAGTTTTTTTTTTTTCTAATTATAATATACACATATCTATGCTACTTTTATTTTATTTTGTATAAGTAAAGTTTTTCGGTATTAAGTAGTGTGCATTTCTGTTATATTTAATTACTTAGACACATAGAGTCTAAGAAGTAGGAGTATGAGATGGGAATGCTTAGAAGGTAGTGGAAGAGACAAGGGGTTAAGGAGGAGAGGAAGTAATAGGTGGATGAGAGAAGAGGAATTGAAGGCTGAGTAGGAGAATGAAGAGGGAGGTAATTGAGGCTGAGGTGAAGGATGAGAAAGGAGGATTTAGAAACTAAGAAGGGGGAGGAGGTATATAAAGTAGAATAAGAGAGGACAGCATTCAATGTTTATTAGTTTTGGAACTCATTGGGGGGCATTTATCAACACTGGTGTTTCCATACACCAATCTTGATCTCCCTGTGCTCAGGAGTAAGATGTGCCTAATTTATTAAGAGGCAGATGCCTTTTTATTAAATCTGGTGCATCTCTGGCACTGGGTGCGGCAGAAATTACAGTCTATGCCAGCTAGGTGCTAACAAAGACTTGAGGTATAACTTATTCCAGTTTCTGGCGTATGTTATAGTAAATTCAGAGGGCTGCGATGGGCCCTGCCCTCTCCCTCTAAGTGCCTCTTGTTCCTCACCATTTTAAAAATATTGGTGGGAAGCTCAAAAAGTCACAAGTTATGCATGAATATGGTGAGCACCATCACTTGTGACTTTTTACCGCCCCTGTAGTGTTGTATGTACTATGATAAATGACCCTCAATGATTTTTTTGTTTTAGTTTAGGTATTAAGGAGTAAGTAAGCAATATAGAGTCATTAGCTGTCAGAATCAGTTTAAAATCTATAGTGTTAGAAACAGATATGTGTATAAAATAATTAGAAATGAAAAAAAAAATATTTACTTACCAGTAATAGATTTATTTAGTCCCTTGATACCCTGTTTCCCCGAAAATAAGACAGTGTCTTATATATTTTTTTGTTCCCAAAGATGCGCTAGGTCTTATTTTCAGGGATGTCTTATTTTTCCATGACACAGGGGGATCAGAGGGGGGGAATCAAAATGACACAGGAGAATCTGAGGGGGAATTGCCATTTTAGTACCCCTTTCTTATCCTCCTGTGTCATTTTGATTCCCCCCTCTGACCCCCCTGTGTCATTTTAAGTGATCCCCCTCCCCTGTGCCAGCGGATTATTTAGTCTCTCCCCCTTCCACCTTCACCAGACATCCCCTAACCACTTTATCAGACATTTCCCCCCCTTACCTCAGTCACCCCTGTGTGTCCGTGCCGGCCAGATTCCACACAATGTGCCCGACTCCTGCCCTGCGCGACTCACTCACTGTCTAAATGTGAGTCAGCCAGACTCAGTCAGGGCAGAAAGAGCAGCAGGCGGCAGCTTGTCCTGGCGGTGGCGCGGGCTCTCTGATTAAAAGAGACCTCGCACTCCCTGAACAGCTCTGGCTGCGCTGCGGCCAATCAGTGAGCTGCGCGGCGGTGCCCGCCGCTACGGTCCAGAGGTGTCAGACGCCTTACAGTAGCTTCTGGGACCTTATATTCCGGAGGGCCTTATTATCGGGGAGGCCTTATTAACGGGGAGGTCTTATTTTCGGGGAGATGCCTTCTATTACAGCAAGAGGAAAAACTGGAAGTAGGTGTTATTTTCGGGGGATGTCTTATTTTCGGGGAAACACGGTAGCAGCAGCATGTGCTGCAGTCATGGGCATATAGAATGAAAGTCATTGCATGATGGCTTCTTAATAATCATGAAAGAAGTCCAAATTTGTGATTTTAATTCAGAGATTGCAGATTATGTTAATTGTTACACTTAATGTTAGTCTGATTTCCTCTCGTTCGTAACAGTGTTGTTATGACCGATGAGGAGATCTGGAGAGGTGTGGCTGGCTATCAAGGGGAATGATGAGGAGGCCAGTTTTTTTTTTTCTTCTAATTATAATATACACATATCTATGCTACTTTTATTTTATTTTGTATAAGGAAAGTTTTTCGGTATTAAGTAGTGTGCATTTCTGTTATATTTATTTACTTAGAGACATAGAGTCTAAGAAGTAGGAGTATGAGATGGGAAGCTTAGAAGGTAGTGGAAGAGACAAGGGGTTAAGGAGGAGAGGAAGTAATAGGTGGATGAGAGAAGAGGAGTTGAAGGCTGAGTAGGAGAATGAAGAGGGAGGTAATTGAGGCTGAGGTGAAGGATGAGAAAGGAGGATTTAGAAACTAAGAAGGGGGAGGAGGTATATAAAGTAGAATAAGAGAGGACAGCATTCAATGTTTATTAGTTTTGGAACTCATTGGGGGGCATTTATCAACACTGGTGTTTCCATACACCAATCTTGATCTCCCTGTGCTCAGGAGTAAGATGTGCCTAATTTATTAAGAGGCAGATGCCTTTTTATTAAATCTGGTGCATCTCTGGCACTGGGTGCGGCAGAAATTACAGTCTATGCCAGCTAGGTGCTAACAAAGACTTGAGGTATAACTTATTCCAGTTTCTGGCGTATGTTATAGTAAATTCAGAGGGCTGCGATGGGCCCTGCCCTCTCCCTCTAAGTGCCTCTTGTTCCTCACCATTTTAAAAATATTGGTGGGAAGCTCAAAAAGTCACAAGTTATGCATGAATATGGTGAGCACCATCACTTGTGACTTTTTACCGCCCCTGTAGTGTTGTATGTACTATGATAAATGACCCTCAATGATTTTTTGTTTTAGTTTAGGTATTAAGGAGTAAGTAAGCAATATAGAGTCATTAGCTGTCAGAATCAGTTTAAAATCTATAGTGTTAGAAACAGATATGTGTATAAAATAATTAGAAATGAAAAAAAAAATATTTACTTAGGCCTCTTTCACACTTGCGTTGTTGGGATCCGGCATGCACTTCCGTTGCCGGAGGTGCCTGCCGGATCCGTAACAACGCAAGTGTACTGAAAGCATTTGAAGACGGAACCGTCTTCCAAATGCTTTCAGTGTTACTATGGCACCCAGGACGCTATTAAAGTCCTGGTTGCCATAGTAGGAGCGGGGAGCGGGGGAGCAGTATACTTACAGTCCGTGCGGCTCCCCGGGCGCTCCAGAATGACGTCAGAGCGCCCCATGCGCATGGATGACGTGATCCATGTGATCACGTGATCCATGCGCTTGGGGCGCCCTGACGTCACTCTGGAGCGCCCGGGGAGCCGCACGGACGGTAAGTATGCTGCTCCCCTGCTCCCCGCTACACTTACTATGGCTGTCAGGACTTTAGCGTCCCGGCAGCCATGGTAACTATTCAGAAAAAGCTAAACGTCGGGTCCGGCAATGCGCCGAAACGACGTTTAGCTTAAGGCCGGATCCGGATCAATGCCTTTCAATGGGCATTGATCCCGGATCCGGCCTTGCGGCAAATCTTCAGGATTTTTGGCCGGAGCAAAAAGCGCAGCATGCTGCGGTATTTTCTCCGGCCAAAAAACGTTCCGTACCGGAACTGAAGACATCCTGATGCATCCTGAACGGATTACTCTCCATTCAGAATGCATTAGGATAATCCTGATCAGTATTCTTCCGGCATAGAGTCCCGACGACGGAACTCTATGCCGGAAGACAAGAACGCAGGTGTGAAAGAGCCCTTACCAGTAATAGATTTATTTAGTCCCTTGATACCCTGTTTCCCCGAAAATAAGACAGTGTCTTATATAATTTTTTGTTCCCAAAGATGCGCTAGGTCTTATTTTCAGGGATGTCTTATTTTTCCATGACACAGGGGGATCAGAGGGGGGGAATCAAAATGACACAGGAGAATCTGAGGGGGAATTGCCATTTTAGTACACCTTTCTTATCCTCCTATGTCATTTTGATTCCCCCCTCTGACCCCCCTGTGTCATTTTAAGTGATCCCCCTCCCCTGTGCCAGCGGATTATTTAGTCTCTCCCCCTTCCACCTTCAAAATGACACAGGAGAATCTGAGGGGGGATTGCCATTTTAGTACCCCTTTCTTATCCTCCTATGTCATTTTGATTCCCCCCTCTGACCCCCCTGTGTCATTTTAAGTGATCCCCCTCCCCTGTGCCAGCGGATTATTTAGTCTCTCCCCCTCCCACCTTCACCAGACATCCCCTAACCACTTTATCAGACATTTCCCCCCCTTACCTCAATCACCCCTGTGTGTCCGTGCCGGCCAGATTCCACACAATGTGCCCGACTCCTGCCCTGCGCGACTCACTCACTGTCTAAATGTGAGTCAGCCAGACTCAGTCAGGGCAGAAAGAGCAGCAGGCGGCAGCTTGTCCTGGCGGCGGCGCGGGCTCTCTGATTAAAAGAGACCTCGCACTGCCTGAACAGCTCTGGCTGCGCTGCGGCCAATCAGTGAGCTGCGCGGCGGTGCCTGCCGCTACGGTCCAGAGGTGTCAGACGCCTTACAGTAGCTTCTGGGACCTTATATTCCGGAGGGCCTTATTATCGGGGAGGCCTTATTAACGGGGAGGTCTTTTTTTCGGGGAGATGCCTTCTATTACAGCAAGAGGAAAAACTGGAAGTAGGTGTTATTTTCGGGGGATGTCTTATTTTCGGGGAAACACGGTAGCAGCAGCATGTGCTGCAGTCATGGGCATATAGAATGAAAGTCATTGCATGACGGCTTCTTAATAATCATGAAAGAAGTCCAAATTTGTGATTTTAATTCAGAGATTGCAGATTATGTTAATTGTTACACTTAATGTTAGTCTGATTTCCTCTCGTTCGTAACAGTGTTGTTATGACCGATGAGGAGATCTGGAGAGGTGTGGCTGGCTATCAAGGGGAATGATGAGGAGGCCAGTTTTTTTTTTTTCTAATTATAATATACACATATCTATGCTACTTTTATTTTATTTTGTATAAGTAAAGTTTTTCGGTATTAAGTAGTGTGCATTTCTGTTATATTTAATTACTTAGACACATAGAGTCTAAGAAGTAGGAGTATGAGATGGGAATGCTTAGAAGGTAGTGGAAGAGACAAGGGGTTAAGGAGGAGAGGAAGTAATAGGTGGATGAGAGAAGAGGAGTTGAAGGCTGAGTAGGAGAATGAAGAGGGAGGTAATTGAGGCTGAGGTGAAGGATAAGAAAGGAGGATTTAGAAACTAAGAAGGGGAGGAGGTATATAAAGTAGAATAAGAGAGGACAGCATTCAATGTTTATTAGTTTTGGAACTCATTGGGGGGCATTTATCAACACTGGTGTTTCCATACACCAATCTTGATCTCCCTGTGCTCAGGAGTAAGATGTGCTTAATTTATTAAGAGGCAGATGCCTTTTTATTAAATCTGGTGCATCTCTGGCACTGGGTGCGGCAGAAATTACAGTCTATGCCAGCTAGGTGCTAACAAAGACTTGAGGTATAACTTATTCCAGTTTCTGGCGTATGTTATAGTAAATTCAGAGGGCTGCGATGGGCCCTGCCCTCTCCATCTAAGTGCCTCTTGTTCCTCACCATTTTAAAAATATTGATGGGAAGCTCAAAAAGTCACAAGTTATGCATGAATATGGTGAGCACCATCACTTGTGACTTTTTTCCGCCTCTGTAGTGTTGTATGTACTATGATAAATGACCCTCAATGATTTTTTGTTTTAGTTTAGGTATTAAGGAGTAAGTAAGCAATATAGAGTCATTACCTGTCAGAATCAGTTTAAAATCTATAGTGTTAGAAACAGATATGTGTATAAAATAATTAGAAATGAAAAAAAAAAAAATTTACTTACCAGTAATAGATTTATTTAGTCCCTTGATACCCTGTTTCCCCGAAAATAAGACAGTGGTATTACCTGTGAGACAATCATCCCTTCGGTACATGGCCATGTACTAAAAGACGAAAAATCTATCTACAACAAAGACCTGGTAACTTTTCATCTGCTCCACGCAAGATCACAATCGCTGGAGGACTCACGTAAGCATAGTATCCGAGAAAGGCCTGTCGCGAGACTTGTGACGAGACCTTGGCTAAACCGGAATTAATTCAGCTACAGCGGAGAAAGGTTGAAGCATGGGACGCCACGGCAGTAACCCTCCTGCGGAATGGATACAGTGAGACCACAGTGAGTAACTATGATTCTACCATAAGTGCAGTTACACCGCATTGTTGAAAAACAAAAACGATACAAGTACGTGTGCAACAGATATGCTGGACAATTGAACTGACACTTTGTACACCCAGTCTTTTGATACAAATTATAGTGGATGGACATTTCCCTTTATTATAAGAAGTGACAATACGTTTCACATCCGGACTATACATCTTCGATCTTATATCTTTCATCCTGCATGGTGATACTTTGTATACTTAGTATATTTTATTTGTATGCTTTTATTGTATTTCATATATGTAACCAACCGCATTTGAATATAGCTATATAGTCAGCCCTGGTTCACTCGGCCATATAGGGCTGCGATCCAACGAGTTGGACCCATTGGGGAAGATACGGATGCAGCTTGAATTGGCATAGTGAATACATTGGCAAGGTGTTCCAATATATGTTTTATTGATTATATTTTATATATATATTTTAAAAAGTATTTTTAACCCAGTGCACACAGGGTATATTGTTTAATAAATTCTTAAACTTTACATTTCGGCTCCACGTGTATTCCTCATGGTTTGAGTGCCGGTTCTACTTCCTATCCATACAATTTAATCAGAACTAGGGGTGTTTCTCTGAACCTGTGCACCTATCGTGATAAACCTGAGTGAGCCACCTGCTTATTATTCATTTCCAATGGATCCCACAGGACCTGTCCATCCCTTGTGCAGATTAGACATTAACTACCTCCCCTTAACCATATATTATTGTACTCCAGGGCACTTCCTCATTCAATCCTATTTTTATTTTCATTTTACCATTATATTGCGGGGCAACCCAAAGTTGAATGAACCTCTCCTCTGTCTGGGTGCCGGGGCCTAAAAATATCTGACAGTGGCCTGTTCCAGTGGTGGGTGACATGAAGCCTGATTCTCTGCTATGACATGAAGACTGATTCTCTGCTGACATGAAGCCAGATTCTCTGCTATGGGACCTCTCTCCTCTGTCTGGGTGCCGGGGCCTAAATATCTGACAATGGACTGTTCCAGTGGTGGGTGACGTGAAGCCTGATTCTCTGCTATGACATGAAGACTGATTCTCTGCTGACATGAAGCCTGAATCTCTGTTATGGGACCTCTCTCCTCTGTCTGGGTGCTGGGGCCTGAAAATATCTGACAGTGGCCTGTTCCAGTGGTGGGTGACATGAAGCCTGATTCTCTGCTATGACATGAAGACTGATTCTCTGCTGACATGAAGCCTGAATCTCTGTTATGGGACCTCTCTCCTCTGTCTGGGTGCCGGGGCCTAAAAATATCTGACAGTGGCCTGTTCCAGTGGTGGGTGACATGAAGCCTGATTCTCTGCTATGACATGAAGACTGATTCTCTGCTGACATGAAGCCTGAATCTCTGTTATGGAACCTCTCTCCTCTGTCTGGGTGCCGGGGCCTAAAAATATCTGACAGTGGCCTGTTTCAGTGGTGGGTGACATGAAGCCTGATTCTCTGCTATGACATGAAGACTGATTCTCTGCTGACATGAAGCCTGAATCTCTGTTATGGGACCTCTCTCCTCTGTCTGGGTGCCGGGGCCTAAAAATATCTGACAGTGGCCTGTTCCAGTGGTGGGTGACGTGAAGCCTGATTCTCTGCTATGACATGAAGCCTGATTCTCTGCTATGACATGAAGACTGATTCTCTGCTGACATGAAGCCAGATTCTATGTTATGGGACCTCTCTCCTCTGCCTGGGTGCCGGGGCCTAAATATCTGACAATGGACTGTTCCAGTTTTGGGTGACGTGAAGCCTGATTCTCTGCTATGACATGAAGCCTGATTCTCTGCTATGACATGAAGACTGATTCTCTGCTGACATGAAGCCAGATTCTATGTTATGGGACCTCTCTCCTCTGCCTGGGTGCCGGGGCCTAAATATCTGACAATGGACTGTTCCAGTTTTGGGTGACGTGAAGCCTGATTCTCTGCTATGACATGAAGACTGATTCTCTGCTGACATGAAGCCTGATTCTCTGCTATGGGACCTCTCTCCAATTGATATTGGTTAATTTTTATTCATTTCCCTATCCACATTTGTTTGCAGGGGATTTAACTACATTTTGCTGCCTTTTGCAGCCCTCTAGCCCTTTCCTGGGCTGTTTTACAGCCTTTTTAGTGCCGAAAAGTTTGGGTCCCCATTGACTTCAATGGGGTTCGGGACGAAGTTCGGGTCGGGTTCGGATCCCGAACCCGAACATTTCCGGGAAGTTCGGCCGAACTTCTCGAACCCGAACATCCAGGTGTTCGCTCAACTCTAACTGTGACACCAGATATGAGTGGCACTGTGCACTGGCAGTAGTTGGCACAGTACACACTGTAGGCCTAACACACACGCTTGCAGGCAACTAACTGCAATTACTGTATATTACAGTCAAAAATGAGTTTGTTTTTTTTTGTTTTTTTTTAACCACCTCAGCTCCCCTAGCTTAAAGGTAACCTGTCACCGGGATTTTGAGTATAGAGCTGAGAACATGGGTTGCTAGATGGCCACTAGCACATCCGCAATATCCAGTCCCCATAGCTCTCTGTGCTTTTATTGTGTAAAAAAAACGATTTGATACATATGCAAATTAACATAAAAGAGTCATATCTTACTTGTGTGACCAGAGAAGAGTCATATTTTCAAGCTCTGACTCATTTCAGGTTAATTTGCATATGTATCAAATAGTTTTTTTTACACAATAAAAGCACACAGAGCTATGGGGACTGGATATTGCGGATGTGCTAGCGGCCATCTAGCAACCCATGTCCTCAGCTCTATACCCAAAATCCAGGTGACAGGTTCCCTTTAACCACCTCCGGACCGCCTAACGCAGGATCGCGTTCCGGAGGTGGCAGCCCTGCGCAGAGTCACGCATATATGCGTCATCTCGCGATGGCCGAGATTTCCTGTGAACGCGCGCACACAGGTGCGCGCGCTCACAGGAACGGAAGGTAAGAGAGTTGATCTCCAGCCTGCCAGCGGCGATCGTTCGCTGGCAGGCTGGAGATGTGTTTTTTTTAACCCCTAACAGGTATATTAGACGCTGTTTTGATAACAGCGTCTAATATACCTGCTACCTGGTCCTCTGGTGGTCCCCTTTGTTTGGATCGACCACCAGAGGACACAGGTAGCTCAGTAAAGTCCCACCAAGCACCACTACACTACACTACACCCCCCCCCCGTCACTTATTAACCCCTTATTAGCCCCTGATCACCCCTGATCACCCCATATAGACTCCCTGATCAACCCCCTGTCATTGATCACCCCCCTGTCATTGATTACCCCCCTGTAAAGCTCCATTCAGATGTCCGCATGATTTTTACGGATCCACTGATAGATGGATCGGATCCGCAAAACGCATCCGGACGTCTGAATGAAGCCTTACAGGGGCGTGATCAATGACTGTGGTTATCACCCCATATAGACTCCCTGATCACCCCCCCTGTCATTGATTACACCCCTGTCATTGATCAACCCCCTGTAAAGCTCCATTCAGACGTCCGCATGATTTTTACGGATCCACTGATAGATGGATCGGATCCGCAAAACGCATCCGGACGTCTGAATGAAGCCTTACAGGGGCGTGATCAATGACTGTGGTGATCACCCCATATAGACTCCCTGATCACCCCCCTGTAAAGCTCCATTCAGATGTCCGCATGATTTTTACGGATGCACTGATAGATGGATCCGATCCGCAAAACGCATCCGGACGTCTGAATGAAGCCTTACAGGGGCATGATCAATGACTGTGGTGATCACCCCATATAGACTCCCTGATCACCCCCCTGTAAAGCTCCATTCAGATGTCCGCATGATTTTTACGGATGCACTGATAGATGGATCCGATCCGCAAAACGCATCCGGACGTCTGAATGAAGCCTTACAGGGGCATGATCAATGACTGTGGTGATCACCCCATATAGACTCCCTGATCACCCCCCTGTAAATCTCCATTCAGATGTCCGCATGATTTTTACGGATGCACTGATAGATGGATCCGATCCGCAAAACGCATCCGGACGTCTGAATGAAGCCTTACAGGGGCATGATCAATGACTGTGGTGATCACCCCATATAGACTCCCTGATCACCCCCCTGTAAAGCTCCATTCAGATGTCCGCATGATTTTTACGGATGCACTGATAGATGGATCCGATCCGCAAAACGCATCCGGACGTCTGAATGAAGCCTTACAGGGGCATGATCAATGACTGTGGTGATCACCCCATATAGACTCCCTGATCACCCCCCTGTCATTGATTACCCCCCTGTAAAGCTCCATTCAGATGTCCGCATGATTTTTACGGATGCACTGATAGATGGATCGGATCCGCAAAACGCATCCGGACGTCTGAATGAAGCCTTACAGGGGCGTGATCAATGACTGTGGTGATCACCCCATATAGACTCCCTGATCACCCCCCTGTCATTGATTACCCCCCTGTCATTGATTACCCCCCTGTAAAGCTCCATTCAGACGTCCGCATGATTTTTACGGATCCACTGATAGATGGATCGGATCCGCAAAACGCATCCGGACGTCTGAATGAAGCCTTACAGGGGCGTGATCAATGACTGTGGTGATCACCCCATATAGACTCCCTGATCACCCCCCTGTCATTGATCAACCCCCCTGTCATTGATCAACCCCCCTGTCATTGATCACCCCCCTGTCATTGATCACCCTCTGTAAGGCTCCATTCAGATATTTTTTTGGCCCAAGTTAGCGGAATTTTTTTTTTTTTTTCTTACAAAGTCTCATATTCCACTAACTTGTGTCAAAAAATAAAATCTCACATGAACTCACCATACCCCTCACGGAATCCAAATGCGTAAAATTTTTTAGACATTTATATTCCAGACTTCTTCTCACGCTTTAGGGCCCCTAGAATGCCAGGGCAGTATAAATACCCCACATGTGACCCCATTTCGGAAAGAAGACACCCCCAGGTATTCCGTGAGGGCCATATTGAGTCCATGAAAGATTGAAATTTTTGTCCCAAGTTAGCGGAACGGGAGACTTTGTGAGAAAAAAATTAAAAATATCAATTTCCGCTAACTTGTGCCAAAAAAAAAAATTTCTATGAACTCGCCATGCCCCTCATTGAATACCTTGGGGTGTCTTCTTTCCAAAATGGGGTCACATGTGGGGTATTTATACTGCCCTGGCATTCTAGGGGCCCCAAAGCGTGAGAAGAAGTCTGGTATCCAAATGTCTAAAAATGCCCTCCTAAAAGGAATTTGGGCACCTTTGCGCATCTAGGCTGCAAAAAAGTGTCACACATCTGGTATCGCCGTACTCAGGAGAAGTTGGGGAATGTGTTTTGGGGTGTCATTTTACATATACCCATGCTGGGTGAGAGAAATATCTTGGTCAAATGCCAACTTTGTATAAAAAAATGGGAAAAGTTGTCTTTTGCCAAGATATTTCTCTCACCCAGCATGGGTATATGTAAAATGACACCCCAAAACACATTCCCCAACTTCTCCTGAATACGGCGATACCACATGTGTGACACTTTTTTGCAGCCTAGGTGGGCAAAGGGGCCCATATTCCAAAGAGCACCTTTAGGATTTCACAGGTCATTTACCTACTTACCACACATTAGGGCCCCTGAAAAATGCCAGGGCAGTATAACTACCCCACAAGTGACCCCATTTTGGAAAGAAGACACCCCAAGGTATTCCGTGAGGGGCATGGCGAGTTCCTAGAATTTTTTATTTTTTGTCACAAGTTAGTGGAAAATGCTTATTTTTTTTTTTATTTTTTTTTTCATACAAAGTCTCATATTCCACTAACTTGTGACAAAAAATAAAAAGTTCCATGAACTCACTATGCCCATCAGCGAATACCTTGGGGTCTCTTCTTTCCAAAATGTGGTCACTTGTGGGGTAGTTATACTGCCCTGGCATTCTAGGGGCCCAAATGTGTGGTAAGGAGTTTGAAATCAAATTCTGTAAAAAATGACCTGTGAAATCCGAAAGGTGCTCTTTTGAATATGGGCCCCTTTGCCCACCTAGGCTGCAAAAAAGTGTCACACATCTGGTATCTCCGTAATCGGGAGAAGTTGGGGAATGTGTTTTGGGGTGTCATTTTACATATACCCATGCTGGGTGAGAGAAATATCTTGGCAAAAGACAACTTTTCCCATTTTTTTATACAAAGTTGGCATTTGACCAAGATATTTATCTCACCCAGCATGGGTATATGTAAAAAGACACCCCAAAACACATTCCTCAACTTCTCCTGAATACAGAGATACCAGATGTGTGACACTTTTTTGCAGCCTAGGTGGGCAAAGGGGCCCACATTCCAAAGAGCACCTTTCGGATTTCACAGGTCATTTACCTACTTACCACACATTTGGGCCCCTAGAATGCCAGGGCAGTATAACTACCCCACAAGTGACCCCATTTTGGAAAGAAGAGACCCCAAGGTATTCGCTGATGGGCATAGTGAGTTCATAGAACTTTTTATTTTTTGTCACAAGTTAGTGGAATATGAGACTTTGTATGAAAAAAAAAAAAAAAAATCATCATTTTCCACTAACTTGTGACAAAAAATAAAAAGTTCTATGAACTCACTATGCCCATCAGCGAATACCTTAGGGTGTGTACTTTCAGAAATGGGGTCATTTGTGGGGTGTTTGTACTGTCTGGGCATTGTAGAACCTCAGGAAACATGACAGGTGCTCAGAAAGTCAGAGCTGCTTCAAAAAGCGGAAATTCACATTTTTGTACCATAGTTTGTAAACGCTATAACTTTTACCCAAACCATTTTTTTTTTACCCAAACATTAAATTTAGAGCAAAATTTCTATATGGATGTCGTTTTTTTTGCAAAATTTTACAACTGAAAGTGAAAAATGTCATTTTTTTGCAAAAAAATCGTTAAATTTCGATTAATAACAAAAAAAGTAAAAATGTCAGCAGCAATGAAATACCACCAAATGAAAGCTCTATTAGTGAGAAGAAAAGGAGGTAAAATTCATTTGGGTGGTAAGTTGCATGACCGAGCAATAAACGGTGAAAGTAGTGTAGGTCAGAAGTGTAAAAAGTGGCCTGGTCTTTCAGGGTGTTTAAGCACTGGGGGCTGAGGTGGTTAAACACCCTTAATGACCAGACCACTTTTTACAATTCTGCACTACACTACTTTCACGGTTTATTGCTCGGTCATACAACTTACCACCCAAAGAATTTTACCTCATTTTCTTCTCACAAATACAGCTTTTATTTGGTGGTATTTCATTGCTGCTGACATTTTTACTTTTTTTGTTATTAATCGAAATTGAGCGAAATTTTTGCAAAAAAATGACATTTTTCACTTTCAGTTGTAAAATTTTTCAAATAAAACTACAAACCGGATTCCAAAAAAGTTGGGACACTATACAAATCGTGAATAAAAACTGAATGCAATGATGTGGAGGTGCCAACTTCTAATATTTTATTCAGAATAGAACATAAATCACGGAACAAAAGTTTAAACTGAGAAAATGTACAATTTTAAGGGAAAAATATGTTGAATCAGAATTTCATGGTGTCAACAAATCCCCAAAAAGTTGGGACAAGGCCATTTTCACCACTGTGTGGCATCTCCCCTTCTTCTTACAACACTCAACAGACGTCTGGGGACTGAGGAGACCAGTTTCTCAAGTTTAGAAATAGAAATGCTCTCCCATTCTTGTCTAATACAGGCCTCTAACTGTTCAATCGTCTTGGGCCTTCTTTGTTGCACCTTCCTCTTTATGATGCGCCAAATGTTCTCTATAGGTGAAAGATCTGAACTGCAGACTGGCCATTTCAGTACCCGGATCCTTCTCCTACGCAGCCATGATGTTGTGATTGATGCAGAATGTGGTCTGGCATTATCTTGTTGAAAAATGCAGGGTCTTCCCTAAAAGAGATGACGTCTGGATGGGAGCATATGTTGTTCTAGAACCTGAATATATTTTTCTGCATTGATGGTGCCTTTCCAGACATGCAAGCTGCCCATGCCACACGCACTCATGCAACCCCATACCATCAGAGATGCAGGCTTCTGAACTGAGCGTTGATAACAACTTGGGTTGTCCTTGTCCTCTTTGGTCCGGATGACATGGCGTCCCAGATTTCCAAAAAGAACTTCGAATCGTGACTCGTCTGACCACAGAACAGTCTTCCATTTTGCCACACTCCATTTTAAATGATCCCTGGCCCAGTGAAAACGCCTGAGCTTGTGGATCTTGCTTAGAAATGGCTTCTTTGCACTGTAGAGTTTCAGCTGGCAACGGCGGATGGCACGGTGGATTGTGTTCACTGACAATGGTTTCTGGAAGTATTCCTTAGCCCATTCTGTGATTTCCTTTACAGTAGCATTCCTGTTTGTGGTGCAGTGTCGTTTAATGGCCCGTAGATCACGGGCATCCAGTATGGTTTTACGGCCTTGACCCTTACGCACAGAGATTGTTCCAGATTCTCGGAATCTTCGGATGATGTTATGCACAGTTGATGATGATAGATGCAAAGTCTTTGCAATTTTTCGCTGGGTAACACCTTTCTGATATTGCTCCACTATCTTTCTGCGCAACATTGTGGGAATTGGTGATCCTCTACCCATCTTGGCTTCTGAGAGACACTGCCACTCTGAGAAGCTCTTTTTATACCCAATCATGTTGCCAATTGACCTAATTAGTGTTAATTGGTCTTCCAGCTCTTAGTTATGCTCAAATTTACTTTTTCCAGCCTCTTATTGCTACTTGTCCCAACTGTTTTGGGATTTGTTGACACCGTGAAAATTGGAATCAACGTATTTTTCCTTTAAAATGATACATTTACTCGGATTAAACGTTTGATCTGTCATCTACGTTCTATTACAAATAAAATATTGACATTTGCCATCTCCACATCATTGCATTCAGTTTTTATTCACAATTTGTTTAGTGTCCCAACTTTTTTGGAATCCGGTTTGTACATTTATATATAAATTTTTCTCTAAATTTATTGTTCTACATGTCTTTGATAAAAAAAAATGCAATAAGTGTATATTTATTGGTTTGCGCAAAAGTTATAGCGTTTACAAACTATGGTACAAAAATGTGAATTTCCGCATTTTGAAGCAGCTCTGACTTTCTGAGCACCTGTCATGTTTCCTGAGGTTCTACAATGCCCAGACAGTAAAAACACCCCACAAATGACCCCATTTTGGAAAGTAGACACCCTAAGGTATTCGCTGATGGGCATAGTGAGTTCATAAAAGTTTTTATTTTTTGTCACAACTTAGTGGAAAATGATGATTTTTTATTTTTTTTTCTTACAAAGTCTCATATTCCACTAACTTGTGACAAAAAATTAAAACTTCCATGAACTCACTATGCCCATCACGAAATACCTTGGGGTGTCTTCTTTCCAAAATGGGGTCACTTGGGTATTTATACTGCCCAACACATTGCCCAACTTCTCCTGAGTACGGCGATACCACATGTGTGACACTTTTTTGCAGCCTAGGTGCGCAAAGGGGCCCAAATTCTAAAGAGCACCTTTAGGATTTCACAGGGCATTTTTTATGCATTTGGATTCCAAATTACTTCTTTAGGTCCCCTAAAATGCCAAGGCAGTATAAATACCCCCACAAGTGACCCCATTTTGGAAAGAAGACACCCCAAGTTATTCCGTGAGGGGCATGGCGAGTTCCTTTAATTTTTTTTTTTTTGGCACAAGTTAGCGGAAAATTATGATTTTATTTTTATTATTTTTCTTATAGAGTCTCATATTCCACTAACTTGTGACAAAAAATAAAATTTGACATGAAATCACCATACCCCTCCCGGAATACCTTGGGGTATCTTCTTTCCAAAATGGGGTCATTTGTTGGGTATTTATACTGCCCTGGCATTTTAGGAGCCCTAAAGCGTGAGAAGAAGTCTGGAATCCAAATGCGTAAAAAATGCCCTGTGAAATCGTAAAGATACTCTTTGGAATTTGGGCCCCTTTGCGCACCTAGGCTGCAAAAAAGTGTCACACATGTGGTATCGCCGTACTCAGGAGAAGTAGGGCAATGTGTTTTGGGGTGTATTTTTACATATACCCATACTGGGTGAGAGAAATATCTCTGTAAAAGTCAACTTTTCCCATTTTTTTATACAAAGTTGTCATTTTAGAGAGATATTTCTCTCACCCAGCATGGGTATATGTAAAAAGACACCCCAAAACACATTGCGCAACTTCTCCTGAGTACGGCGATACCACATGTGTGACACTTTTTTGCAACCTAAATTTCAATGAGTACCTTTTAGGAGTGCATTTTTAGGCATTTGGATTCCAAATTACTTCTCGCTTTAGGGCCCCTAAAATGCCAGGGCAGTATAAATATCCCACAAGTGACCCTATTTTGGAAAGAAGACACCCCAAGGTATTCCGTGAGGGGCATGGCGAGTTCATAGAAGTTTATTTTTTTGGGCACAAGTTAGCGGAAATTTATTTTTTATTATTTTTTTCTCACAAAGTCCCCCTTTCCGCTAACTTGTGACAAAAAGTTCAATCTTTCATGGACTCAATATGCCCCTCAGCGAATACCTTGGGGTGTCTACTTTCCGAAATGGGGTCATTTGTGGGGTGTGTTTACTGTTCTGGCATTTTGGGCGGGGCTAAATTGTGAGCAACCCTGTAAAGCCTAAAGGTACTCATTGGACTTTCGGCCCCTTTACGCACATAGGCTGCAAAAAAGTATCACACATGTGGTATCGCCGTACTCTGGAGAAGTACGGCAATGTGTTTTGGGGTGTATTTTTACATATACCCATGCTGGGTGAGAGGAATATCTCTGTAAATTGACAACTTTGTATAAAAAAAAATAAAAAGTTGTCATTTACAGAGATATTTCTCACAGCCAGTATGGGTATATGTAAAAATACACCCCAAAACACATTGCCCTACTTCTCTTGAGTACGGCGATACCACATGTGTGACACTTTTTTACAGCCTAGGTGCGCAAAGGGGCCCAAATTCCAATGAGAATCTTTACAATTTCACAGGGCATTTTTTTACGCATTTGGATTCCAAACTACTTCTCACGCTTTAGGGCCCTTAAAATGCCAGGGCAGTATAAATTCCCCACAGGTGACCCCATTTTGGAAAGAAGACACCCCAAGGTATTCCGTGAGGGGCATGGCGAGTTCCTAGAATATTTTTTTTTCGGCACAAGTTAGCGGAAAATGATTTTATATATTTTTTTCTCTTACAAAGTCTCATATTCCACTAACTTGTGACAAAAAATAAAATTTTGAGTGACAGGTGTTGGGGGGGGGGGAAGTTTGGGAGGGAGGGGAGTTATGAAGATCATTGATTATTAAAACTGAAATGAAAAGGAGAACAATAATTGTCTTGGTATGCAAATGTTCTTCATGTATCGCTAACATTGTTATTTAAAAGGATGTACTTTATGTGATGGATATATGGCATGCTTGCCATAAATGTGTATTAACTGAGATTTACGTCCGAATAAAGAAAGTTATAAAAAAACATATATATAATTTTTACATGACTTCGCCATGCCCCTCACGAAATACCTTGGGGTATCTTCTTTCCAAAATGGGGTCACATGTGGGGTATTTATACTGCTCTGGCATTTTAGGGGCCCTAAAGCATGAGAAGAAGTCTGGAATATAAATGTCTAAAAATTTTTACGCATTTGGATTCCATGAGGGGTATGGTGAGTTCATGTGAGATTTTATTTTTTGTCACAATACTTTATTTTATTATTTTCATTTTTTAACCAATTATAAGTGAGTGGATATGGGAAAAAGCAATTTTTTTCCTTGAAATAATTTTTCATTTTTTCCATTTTTTTTCTTCCCTTTTTTCAGGTCTCTCTTGGAGACTTGAACATACAGCAATCCGATCACTGGTACAGTACACTGCAGTAGTCATACATTGCAATGTATTGTAATGTCAGTTTTACACTGATACTTGGCTTGATCAGACCTCACCTGTGGCAGGGCCTGGAAGGCTTCTGTACATTGCAGGCCAAAAGGCCTTTGTAAGGCTTCTAGCTGCCATGGCAGCCATCGGGACTCTGCATTCATGTTGAGTTGGCCTGATGGGGGAGCCCCCTCCCTCAGTAAACCCATTTGATGCAGCAGTCACTACGGACCACAGCTTCTGAAGGGTTAAATGGTTGGGATCAACACTATGTTACAACTGAAACTCCTTGCCCTGAATATATGGCACGGTGCATTAATGTAATACTTCCCGTGCAACATATTTACTGCATGATGTGGGAACGGGTTATATATGGTGGTGGAGTGAGGAAGCTAATAGCTCCCTGCTCACCATTCATTCTCTTAGGCTACTAGGCCTAAAGACTATGACAGTATGTATGCAGGTGGCACAATGACATCATTGCAAACGCCTGTGCTGGAATGCAGGAAATATGGGCTAGAAGAGGCCTGCAGAACTGTATCGAAGACGGCAGCATAGAATGAGAGAGAGGCGAGTATTTCATTTTTTGGCACTGTGGGAATACATACTACTGGGGCTGTATAGTAGGTCATTATTACTTGCCGTGGCTACTATAGCAGTCTTTACAGGGGACATTATTACTGTTGCCACCTTTCCCAACAAAAGATACCAGCCAAGTTTACACAGGTAAAAGTGGGTGTGGTTTTGGGGATGTGGCTCAACACAGGGTATTATTTGATACCAATAGTTTTATCATATTTTGATTTTTTTTTCCTTTTTTTAACATAAACATAATTTATTCCTTTTGTTTTCAATATAAAATTATGTTCCGGCCTCCTGTGTTAACAGGTGCCATTGAATGAGCTCTTGGCTAATAACCACAAAGCCAGAAAAAACACATCCCCTTCACCTATTTCACTGCTGCCCCTGAACCATGCAGCCCTATGCAGGAGCCCAGTTTGTCCTGGTTTATTGTGTAAAATTAATAGAAGACAATGGTTTAAGGTGACAGTCAGTGAGAGAAAATGTCTGTTCTGACTGACAGAAACCTCCTCCATCCATCAGAAATCTATTTGATCTTCCTCTTAATTTGCCATTAGAGAAACACAGGCTTTACGTTAAAGATCCAGTATGGACAGTGTGTCATGGAGACTTTACTGATGTTTGTGTGTTTGCTGTGACTGATCTGACACTGTGATCTAGACACTGGTAAAGATCTGCGTTATGTCAACAATAAAGCAGCCTAAGGGCTCATGCACATGAACATACTTTTGGCCTACATCGATCTGCATTTTTTGCGGGTCAGATGCGGACCAATCAACTTCAATGGGGCTGCAAAAGATGCGGATAGCACATCGTGTGCTGTCCACATCCATATGTCTGTTCCGTGGCATCTGCAAAAATATAGAACATGTCCTATTCTTGTCCGCATTACGGACAAGGATAGGACTGTTCTATTATGGCCCTGATGTTCCGTAAAATGCCGGTAATGAGGACCGCAAAACAGGCTACGGTCGTGTGCATGAGCCCTAACTCAGGGGGGTAAATGATTACATGGTTGAGTGATCATCTTTTTGCTCCTTTTCTGGAAAAAAAATCCATATGTGACAATCAGAGAACAGGCACGCTCTGACTGATGGGGGGATTCATTACAAGCACAATCGGTTCTTCTTAGATCTGTACTGATGGATCCATTAGGAGCTTCCATTGCAGATTCCGCCTAAAGTACAGGACAGAATAGCGCAGCATGCTGCATTTTCTTGTCTGGTAAAATGCCTTGCTTTCTAATGGAAAACTGATCCTATTACAGTCAGTGCAGTCTTTCAGGGGACGTTCATTTCCATCAACTGTTCCCCTATAATGGACAGTTTTGTAATTATTGTCACTTACTTTGTGCCATACATTTTTTTGCAATGACTAAAAAATTATTAAATTATACTTCTGCATTTATTCTAAAAAAAGGAAAAAATACTATACAATGTCCTTCCATATATAGATATATACCGTATCTGTAGATACTAGTACATTGTGGATGGGAAGATAACTATTGACGTTTTTAGTCAGAGAAAATCCTTCTTTTAATAATAGTGGGCTCTGTGGCGTACCTCATAGAATGTCTGTCTCCCATACAGATAGTGCTGAGTTTAAGACAGGACAATAACAATTTAAAAATAGACACAGAATAAAGGTTCAGTACACACAGGAGTATCCCCAAACGCTGACATGTGCTTGCGGATATCCCCTCATCATCATAGCACTTATTCCAGCCAGAGTGAAAGTGGGGTACTGTTAGAAACACTGGCTCCATATATAGACACAGCCATATTGGGAGTCAGCCAGCACGGGCTCCCAGAAAGCAGAGCAGGGAAGTTATTGCTATTGCAATGGACCTGTAAAAATAAAATAACGACACCAGCCTCCTGCTGCAAACACTGGACAGGCCAATGATTTACTGGTCAGATGGTAACTTTAAGCATTAATAATACTGGGGACACTACACACTGACCTTAATACTACTAGGGCAGTATGGGGGACTTTATCAATACTGGGGGATACTATGAGGGGTTTATTACTACTGAGGGCACTATAGGGGGCCTTATTAATACTGTGGGCACTGTAGAGGGACCTTATTATTACTACTGGAGGTGCAGCAGTGGGTTCTTATTACTATTAGGGGTACTACAGGGGGCCTTATTACCAATGGGGGCACTATGGAGGGTATCATGTATTATGTTTGGATGACTCCACTGATGAGTAAATGCTTGATTCTCTTTGTCTTATCAAATATGTGAGCATGAGCTTAGCCCCGGGTGCCTGCAAGAGTATCACCCCAAGAGATGCATTTATGTTTGCACAATTATGGTGTTACCTGGATACTATATAACAAAATATTTACACTCTTTATTGTGTTTTAGTATGCATACTGCATCTGAATGTACTCGGGTACCATATGGCACTGTAATGATATCTGGCATTACTATGTGGGCACTATATGGCAGTAATCTATATTGCTAAAGAAAATACAATTTACACAGCAGTTGTAATAACTTTATTGTTACATCTGTTATTTTTGCAATGTAGCCATCTGTTAATGTCATTGAAAATGATATATAAATACCGGTACATTTTGTACTTTGCTTTTTTTAATATATAAGGCTACTTTCACACTCGCGTTTTGTGCGGACCCGTCATGGATGGATCCGTTCAGATAATACGACTATCTGCATCCGTTCAGAATGGATACGTTTGTATTATCTTTAACATAGCCAAGACGTCTTGAACACCATTGAAAGTCAATGGAGGACGGATCCGTTTTCTATTGTGCCAGATTGTGTCAGTGAAAACTGATCCGTCCCCATTGACTTAAATTGCGTGCCAGGACGGATCCGTTTGGCTCAGTTTCATCAGATGGACACAAAAACGCAGCAAGCAGCATTTTGGTGTCCGCCTCCAAAGCAGAATGGAGACTGAATGGAGGCAAACTAAGCATTCTGAGCGGATCCTTTCCATTTAGAATGCATTAGAATGCAAAACTGATCCGTTTTAGACCGCTTGTGAGAGCCCTGAACGTATCTCACAAACGGAAAGCCAAAACGCCAGTGTGAAAGTAGACTCACCAACATTATTTAATTGCTGGTTTCTGTAAACTTGAAACACCAGCAGCTGACTACATCTCAGGATTTCATTTCTAATGAGGTATCATTTATATATATTTTTAATGTTTTGTAATATTAAATAATGAATACACTGGAAAAATAGAATTTTGAAATATATACCAAATGCACACAATAAATATAATTCAAATACACACAACAACTATACAAACAGGATATTGTGTACTTATGCCCCCCAAATATATATATACACTAGGATACTACGATACCCCTAAATTGTACCTATCAACTTGGTTTAAGTCATAGTAAAACTGTTATGAAAGATGAAAGTGCCTGTTGTCTGTTGAGATCTATAGGTTCTAGTCAACCATTTCTCTGTCATGCACAGAGATGAAGGGCCCCATTGCAAAATTCTACAGGTTTTCCTGTAGTAGAATATGGTTGACCTTTTTCCTCAATCATCAATATGTGATCGGTGGGGTTTCCGAAATGGCAGCGGCGCTGATCAGCTGTTAGATGAAGCCTGAGGATATGTCATTAATATTTTACTCCCAAAAAAACCCTTTAAAATGTTGCCCGTTTCTGGTGCTGGTTGGCACTGCTGCATCCCTAACCATCTGAGGCAGGAGGTATTGATGCTTGTCTGCCTGTCTTCTTTCTATAATCCTGGGGTTGAATACCTGCGGCTTTGTTTGCTAACATTGTACTGCCTATAAAGAGAGGGCTCGTGCGTAGGGATGAGCGGACCCATGGATGTTCGGATTCGGACGAACTTCAGGTCCCGAACTTGACCCGAACCCCATTGAAGTCGTTGGGGACCCGAACTTTGGTGCACTAAAATGGCTGTAAAATAGTCATAGTAAGCTAGAGGGCTGCAAAAGGAAGCAAAATGGGGGTAAGAGCAGGACAGTTGCCCTGCAAACAAATGTGGATAAGGAAATGACTTAAAATAACATAGAATAGAAATTGTAAAAAATAATAATAATCTTGAACTAGGAGGCGGAGGCCAAAGTAGAGTAGGAGGTTGAAGAGGCGTTGGAAGTGGCGGTGGAGGAGGAGGAGGCGATAACATTATTATTTTTTTTCCCCCCTTTATTTATTTTTTATAAATTTGGGAAGGCCCCAAGTGCGCTGGAGTATAACAATGGCTGGGTGCGGCCGGTATATTTGTCTATTCTGCACAAGGTACGGACAAGTCCTGTGGGATCCATGCCTGGTTCATTTTAATAAACGTGAGCTTGTCCACGTTGGCTGTGGACAGACGGCTGCGCTTGTCTGTGATCACCCCCCCCTGCTGTGCTAAACACACGTTTGGACAATACACTGGCCGCAGGGCAGGCAAGCACCTCTAAGGCGTAAAGGGCAAGATCAGGCCATGTGCCCAATTTGGAGACCCAGAAGTTGAATGGGCCAGATCGATCAGTCAGTACATGTAGGCGTGTGCACATGTACTGTTCCACCATGTTGCTGAAATGCTGCCTCCTGCTAAGACGTTCCGTATCAGCTGGTGGTGCTGGTTGTTGTGGCGTGCTGACAAAGCT